>NW_004444076.1:5091074-5267997 GCF_000243295.1 Trichechus manatus latirostris
AAAAAAAAAAAAAAAAAAAAGACACTCCTCCTTGAAGGAAGTCCCTACCTGCAGCTGCTGGTGTCAGTACTGGAACTTCCTCCCAGAGTGACCTTCATTGCCTCGGTCAGGGTGGCAGGCTCCCCAGAGCTGTCATGCTCCTAATTTACCCCTCATCTAAGAGCATAAGCGGCAGAGCGGCATCCGAGGGCAACTGTGCAGGCACCAGGTCTCAGGTGGACTTGCTTTCACTTGGGTAAGTCCCAACTCACTCCCCCAGCTCCTGTGAAAGGTGAAGGGCTTGCCTCGTATCAGGCAGGCAGCTAGCCCTCCACCCTGTGGCATGGAATTCAACAGGGTTTTGATGTGAAAAGAACACGGATGATTATTCTTGTGGTTTCCCTAATCTGTGTACTGAGGGCAGCAGGAGCCAGGTGATCCTGTGTTTGAAATGAAACAGGTTACCTGTCTGAAAGAGCAGGAAGCAAATTGCCTCTCCAGATACAAATCCTCCTGCTTTTTACCCTTGAGCTGGCCTTCTTTATCTTGCTTGCAAAACGTGGCAAATCACTGCCATTCCCAGTGATCTCTGCAGGGTGCTCTTCACATGCTGACTTGTTTTTCAGTAACTCTAACCACCACAGAGGCAAAGGAAAACCTAGAAGCCTTAGACTGTGTCTAGGAAGTACCAGAGCAATCTGTTGAAAACTAAAAATAAGTCCCAAGTAGGTTATTTAGCTCTTTGTTTTCTGTTTTCAAGGTCAAACTGATGGACAATTTCAAAACAAGGAGCCCTGGTGGTGCAATGGTTAAGTGCTTGGCTGCTAACTGAAAGGTCAGCAGTTCAAAATCACCAGCTGCCCTGTGAGAGAAAAGACCTGGCAATATGCTCCTCTAAAAATTACAGCCTAGGAAACCCTCTGGGTCAGTTCTGCTCTGTCCTATAGGGTCACTATGACTCGGGATCGACTCGATGGCAAATAACAATAACAGCCATAGAGCCCCTGGGCGGGCACAAATGGTTAAGTGCTGGACTATTAACAAAAAGGTTGTGATTCAAACCCACCCAGCGGTGTCTTGGAAGTAAGGCCTGGCAATCTGCTTCCAAAAAGTCATAACCTTGAAAACCCCATGGAGTGCAGTTCTACTTTGCACATATGGGGTTGCCATGAGTTGGAATCAACTTGAAGGCAACTAATAACAACAACAACAAGCCATAGAGTTATTACAGTAAAGATAATAAAAAGAGTAGCTAACATAATTTGTGGATCAGGCACTATACAGCATGCTAATATTTTGAGTTGTTTTGTTGTTGTTAGCTATTGTCAAGTTGGCCCCTAACTCATGGCAACCCCAAGTACAATAGGATTGGACCATTTAAGTAGATCACCAGGCCTTTCTTCCTAGTCTAGCTTAGTCTGGAAGCTCCACTGAAACGCGTTCAGCATCTTAGCAACACACAAGCCATCACTAACAGATGGGTGGTGGCTGCGCTTGAGGTGCATTGGCCAGGAATCAAACCCAGGTCTGCTGCATGGAAGGTGAGAATTCTACCACTGAACCACCATTACCCCCAATATTTTGTGTACATTTTCTAATTTAATCCTCACTACTGAGGAGGATACTGTTAATTATCCTTATTTTGCACTTGAAGAAACAAGAGGCTTTCCTGATGTGCTGGTTATTCTCTGTCTACCTTTCTCCCATCAATTCCCCACCCTTCCCTGCTCTACTCTGTGCCCAGGAGGCTGATCCCTACAGACGGGCACAACCTGACTCCCTTGTGAACCGGCTTTGGTAGGCCTCAGGAGATTAGATGGTGGGAGGAAATGGAGATTGGAGTGCTTCTTTTGCACTCCCTTCCTGTTTGGGTGCCAGACCTCTCACAGTAGCTACATCTCTCCATGGACTACTCAGTTTCTGCCAGGAGGCTTCCCTCTTGGTACCCACGCCCACTGGGCTCTGGTTCAGCATTTCCTCCCTTGATCTCCTACCCTAGGAGAAGTGATAGCTTCCCACTGTTGCTAGGCCCTGGGTGCCTCTCTATCTGTGTCTATTTCCTTAACCCTGTCCTCACCTGCACAAGTAGTCCCTTCATTAAAGTTTCTTCATTTGAGCCATCTGGGGCAAACTGGATTCCTGCCAAGACCCTGACTGATATACCCAGCCAAAGAAGTGACAAACCAGAGGTTCTGTATTCTTAGTAGGGGAGAGGATATGTACACTGATAATAAAAGAAGTAAAGTTACAAGGGCCATGTGAAAGTCGCAGAAAGTGTTAAGGGAAATCAAAGCTCAACAAAATCACATTGCAGAGGATGTGACACTGTGTTAGGCTTTAAAAAATGAGTAGAATTTAGACAACTACATATGAAAGAAAGAGTTTCAAATATGAACAAAGATACAGAGACACAAACCACATATGGGGACCAGCAAGTGGTTCAGCCCCAGAATGGAGTGAGCTTATGGATGGTGTTTTTCCAACGGTGTTCTATAGAACTCTACTGTTCTATGAAAGGTTATGAGTGTCTTCAAAAAAGATTCCACAGTCAAGTAATATAGGGTAACTTCAAAACAAATGAACTTAACCAGGTTTCTTTACTCATGATTTCTCGGTGCATTTTAAATACTGACATACATCTTCCACTCTCTTTTTTTCTTGGACAATCTATTAACCTCTTCTGGAAGTGTGAAAGGAAGTAGAGTTTCAGAAACACATACTGTCCAATAGGATTCTATTATCCTGTGGAACTCCCTGGTAGAGTAACTCAGAACACAGTGCAGTGGCGACAACCCAGAGCATACTCCAAAGGACTCTGCAGTCAGTCAGTCGAAATGAGATAAGACATGGACAAATGACACCTAAAATGATGTCATGTGAGTCATAGTCTGAGTAATGAAATGTAATTAGCAGACCAAGTGGGAACTGAATATGTAAACCTGACCTGACCCATAAGGAAAAAATGGTGAACAGACATCAAAGACCAAAGTTCAGATTTATATCCTGGAAAATCTTGGAGCACCAGTGATGAAACTTCATGTACAAGGTGCCCTGTTCTTAGTGGCTGGCAAGTCAAATAATTTCAAATCTGATATTTTAAACCCAAATTAAAAAAAAAAAAGTCTAGCAAACGACCTTTAAAACACTTAATACAACAAAAAGAAATGTAGTATTTATATTATACTTCAAATTTTTCAAAAGTTAAAAAAAAAAAACCTGTTGCGTTTGAGTCTATTCTAACTCATAGTGACCCTATAGGATACAGTAGAACTGCCCCATAGGGTTTCCAAGGAGCAGCTGGTGGATTCAAACTGCAGACCTTTTGGTTAGCAGCCGAGCTCTTAACCACTGCGCCACAGGGCTCCTTGTTAAGTATAGATGGCTCATTTTTAGCGCTTGGAGATATAAGTAGTCAGCACACTCTGATTACATATATGCAAAGGTGTAACATATAAAAACTTAATATATAACATAGTTACAAAGTTAAATTACCACATGGGTACATATGGTACCCTAAAAAAAAAAAAAAAACAAAATTGCACAGTAAGGAAAATTTTCACTTTAGTCCTACTTAAAAGAATATAACAATCTAAAATTATCAGGAAGAAAAACAGGCTTTGTGCACCAGCAATTTCCTGTATACTGTGGGCACTATTCTAAAGTGAAAAATTAGAAACATCCTGAAATAACTGTGTGTTTCTCATTTTCTCTGGTCAGATTCGAAAAGAGGGCAGCACTGGTCTTCTCTGATGTTCTCTAACTCTCGTATTGTATCCCATGATCAAGAATAAAACAGAAGAAATTTTTTTTTTCTTCCTATAACTCAAGGAGAAGCAGCAGAACTGTTTGCCTTTAATTGGACTTTAATAACCCCTTGATATTCTCTTTATATTTATGATAAAAACTTTCTTCTAAATCTCTTTAACTTTAAAATGAATTTTTGGATTTTTTTTTGTTTTTAATTTGTTTACTTACTCATCCATACTGAATTCTCTTTTTTTAAAATCTCTTATAAGAATTAAGTTTATACATGGTTAAATATGCGGTTTAGATATTCAAATTCAGTGCCTTTTATGAGGTTTCTCCTTTCCCTCTGGAAAATTCTACTCATCCTTCAAGCTCGAATATCTGCTCTTTTCCGAAGCCTTCCAAACCCTTCCATGTTAGATATGTAAGTTCATTCTCTGTGTTCTCAAAGAATTATACTGAAATTATATCTTGCATTATAATTCTGTATTTACATTTTTAACCTCAAGTAATCCAGAATTTCTTATGAGCAAAGTCTGTCTTATTTTCTTTTATAGTCTGAGATGTAGCACAGAGCCTGGCTTTGCACTGATTATCTCACTGAGTCCTGACAATGGCTCTAAATTAGACCCATTGCACAGGTAAGAAAAGTGAGGCACAGAAAGTCACATAACTTGCCCAAGGTGGCCCAGTGATTAAGTGGATTCTAAATTGAATTCAAGTCAACCTAACTCCAGAGTCCCACGTTTTTAGCCACTCCAAGACCCCATGGTAGGCACTGCGTGTGCTGTCGAATAAATCCGGTGTAGGTCGAGCTTCCATAGGGAATACAATCACATAGACTCAAAAACTTAAGGGCAGGTCATCTAGATTCTCTTCACAGATGAAAAACCAGGCCAGTAAGTGAGGTGATTCACCCAAGGTCACAGCACATTATGGCAAAAACAGGTTTAGCATGTCCCCCCACCCCCTGTGTTGTCTCCCAGCCCAAATCTCTTTTCACTTACTATATGGAGCTGAAATCTCCCCCACTTACTGAGTTATTACTAAATCCAAATAGCACTTTGTGATTAGTACCACAGAACAAAGAAACTGTATGGAAAGGATTTTTAATAAGCAATCCATCTCCTTAGAAATAATCCTCATTGATAACTTTCATACTGAATTAAATTGTTGAAGCTGCATACAGATCGGCCCCATGGAAAATAAACACTAAAATAGAGATTAATGGTTTAGAGTCGGGCCTCTGAACTTTTGCCCACCCTTAAACTTCCAATTATCTTTCAGCCTCATCTGTCTCCTGCTCTGAGGTCTTTTAACAGGTCACTACTAAATTACTGCACAACTGGAACGAAAGCAAGATAGAATCCAACGGACTTTTAGAGCTGGATCAATATCAGTAACTGATTCAACCTGCTTACTGTAAGCACAAGAAAAGGCAAGTCTGGGAAGCAGTATATTACAGCGTAGCTCGGCTGAGGAATGGGACAGACGAGGCAGAAGTCCCAGCTGTGCTACTTAGTAGTATGGCATTGAGTACCCGATTTAACCACTTTGAACTTCAGTCTTCTCATCTGTAAAATGGAGATTTTCCCCCCATTTGTATAGAAGATTACATGCAATAAAATTATCCCACAGAACCTGGCACATAGTCCAAAACAAACAAAACAAAAACCAAAAAACCCAAACCCATTGCCATCAAATCAATTCTGACTCAGAGTGACCCTACAGGACAGAGTAGAACTGCCCTGTAGGGTTTCCAAGGCTGTAATCTTTACGGAAGCAGACTGCCACATCTTTCTCCTGCAGAGTGGCTGGCAGGTTCAAACCTTTTGGTTAGCAGCTGAGCACTTAACCACTGCACCACCTTTGGCACATAGTAGGCATTCAATAAACATAATTATTACAGTCTAGTCCTGGTACTGTGCCTTAATTCACATATTGATTTTCTCATCTATGCAGTGGAGATTTTTCTCCTTGCCAATGTTATAAAATAATTTTGAGAACCCAGTGAGATAATGTGTGTTAAAGCTTTGCCCAAATCTTCTTCATCCTTTTGAGTTTTAGCTCTAATTCTACCTCCTCAGGGAAGTTTCAGCACCTGCTGGAGTGGCAATTAATGATTCCCTCTTCTATGCTTTCTAACTCATGTCTGCGCCCTGATTCAGCCTGTATCTCACTTTTTGCTGTATTTGATTTTGTTTTGCTTATGTCCATAGCATAAACTCCTTGAGGTAAGGGGTTTTTGCTTTATCACTCCCACAGTCCCCTGTGCAATAACCTTATACAGACTGGGCATTCGGCAAACATGTGGAGCCTTGCTCCATATGTATTTTTAACAAAGAAACTGCTATGTACATGAGAAGTATTTGAGAATTATGATAATAGAGTTGAGCTAAGAAGGAAGTGGTGAGAGTTTGTTTTTGGTGGGTGTGGAGGGGAGGTCAGGTAGGGCAAGAACAAAAAGAAAAGCAAACATCTAGGCTCAGCATGAGGACACCTGCAATTTGCACATGGCATTTCTCTCAAGGTAAAAGTACTCTACAGAGTTGTCACTGTTGTTTTTATGGCAATCACAATGACAACCTAAGAGCCAGGGAATATGCTCTCATTTTACAGCTCAAACTTATGGTGCTTGCCCCAGCCCTGAGCCCCTGTGGGTTATCTATAGTTAGAACCCCTGCTTGTTAGCTATTTGGGTAGTGGACAGTAGCTCTCAACTTGTGGTGGTGGAAGTGTGCTCTTGGGCCCTTCTGTACCTCAGTTTCTCTCTCTCTGAATGGTGGTGACAATAATCATCCTGTTCTCTCTGATTCTACCTCCTGAAGTTAGTTGCAATGCAATTTTTAAAACACTACAACTGCCGAGACAAATGAACAATCAATATCACAGTGTGCTGAGGTAGTACCGAAAGACGGTGCTGCAAAGCAAAGCTAAGGCACGTTCTTTTTGCACAACAGATATAATGACAGCCAACATGTATTAAGAGCTTACTGTGTGCCAGGCACTGTTCTAAGCACTTAATGTGTATTAACTCATTCAATTCTTAAAACAACCCTATGAGGTAGTCCCCATTTTACAGAGGAGGAAACTGAGGCACAGAAAGGTTAAATGGCTGTCCCAAGCCACACAGCTAGTAAGTGGCAGAGCCTCGAATGGTACCCACATATTCGATGCCACAGTCATACTCTTACTCATGTTGCTGTACTGTCTTCCTGTGGCCATTTCTTTAAGTCCATGCCTTGTGCAATGCTTTGCACATGTAGGTGCTCAATAAGTATTTGTTGAACCAGAGTAAAACTAATATAACTTTGAGCATGGTTGAGAAGTTTTTCCCTTCTTTCCCTCTTTCCACCTGTACCCCCACTCCTCTGTTAAGTAAGGTACTTGACTTTTAATGGTGTATCTTTAGCTGAGAGGTATGGACCCTTGGCAATCCATTTTTTTTTCTGTTTTTTATGATAAAAAGTGAATATAAACAGATTCTGGATCATCTGGATGACCATCTCATACCAAGTCCTACTGTGGGATTTCAATGCCTGTGCATGCTATTCCTCGGCACCAGGAGGTATCACTTCACTCATTACGTTATTAAGAAAGGAACAGCACAAAATTAATCACTAAATGATGTATTAGAGCTAAGTGAAAGCTAAACATTATAATGGCACAGGGTGTGAGCAAAGGAGGTGTGGTGGATAGAATGGAAGAAAGAGGTGAGAGAATTGAGTCAACAGAGGGCACCTGCTGCACTGTGAGTATGGTAGAGCCACAGAACTTAAAGGTATCCACACCTCACAGTCAAGTACCTCAGTCATAATACTGGTTGTAGTTCAATTTAAACAAATGTTGTTGTTAGTTGCTGTCGAGTCAACTCCAACTCATGGTGACCCCATGTGTGCAGAGTAGAACTGCTCCACAGGATTTTCAAGGTTGTGACCTTTTGGAAGCAGGTTACCAGGCCTGTCTTCTGAGGCGCCTCTGAGTGGGTTTGAATGGCCAACTTTTCAGCTAGTAGTCAAATGCTCAACAGTTTACACCACCTAGGGACTCCAAATAATATCAACAATTTAAATTTTATTATTTTGTTTGGGGATTTTTAAATTTAGTTTATAAATTTGGTTTTAAGCAAGAGTTGTTTAGGAGCTGTATCATAAGTTTACATTTGGCTTTATGTTATATATATTAATGCAACCTTTTAAAAGAAAATAATTTAAGCCAACATTGGGAAGTTGTAAGAAAATTTTGTCTTTAAAATGGTGGAGAATATAGTTTTCCCTTACATTTGAGAAACACAGCACAATAACATGCAGGAAGGAAGGCTAAATGGCTTAATAGAAAGAGTGTGGCCTCTGTGGGAAATCTTGCCCTACAACTCAACAGCTGTGTGACCTTGGGCAAGTCAATAAACCTCTGTAAATCTCCAGTTCCTTATCTATAAACTGGTGGTAACCTCTACACCTTGCTCACCACAAGAGCCTCCTATATATAAAGCTGGTTCCCAGAAGGCCCCCAATAAGGGGCTGTTGTTGTTAGCTGCCCTAGAGTCGCCCCCCACCCCCACCCATGGCCACCCCATGCACATTGTGGATCAGACTGTGGTTTCCACAGGGGTTTTATTGGCTAATTTTTTGGAAGTAGATCCCTAGTCAGTCTTAGCCTGGAAGGTCCACTGAAACCTGTTCAGAGTCATAGCAACACACAAGCCCCACAATGACAGAAGGGTGGTGACTGCACATGAGGTGCAGGGACAGATTACCCAATAAGTGAAGTACGCACAGGTTTATTTGTGCTTACTTATTAATCTGTAGTTCACAAACTCGAAAATGTGGTGAAACTCATGTGAAATTGTGCACTACAGATTAGTAAGTAAACAAAATTAAACCTGTGTGTACCTTGCTTACTGGTTAATCCGCCCCTGGGTGCATTGGCAGAGAATCCCCATTAAATATGAATGTATCAGGATAGGATGTTATTGTTGTTAGGTGCCGTGGAGTTGGTTCTGACTCATAGCGACCTATGAACAACAGAACGAAACACTGCCCAGTCCTGCACCATCCTCACAATTGTTGCTGCTTGAGCCCATTGTTGCAGCCACTGTGTCAATCCATCTTGTTGAGGGTCTTCCTCTTTTTCCACTAAACTTTTACCTCACCAAGCATGATGTCCTTCTTCAGGCACTGGTCCCTCCTGATAACATGTCCAAAGTACGTGAGACAAAGTCTTGCCATCCTCACTTCCAAGAAGCACTCTGGCTGTACTTCTTCCAAGACAGATTTGTTCATTCTCCTGGCAGTACACGTGGTGTATTCAGTACTCTTCCGTCAACACCATAATTCAAAGGCATCAATTCTTCTTTGGTCTTCCTTATTCATTGTCCAGCTTTTGCATGTACATGAGGAGCTTGAGAATACCATGCCTTTGGGTCAGGAGCACCTTAGTCCTCAAAGTGACATCTCTGCTTTTCAATGCTTTAAAGAGGTCTTTTGCAGCAGATTTGCCCTATGCAATACGTTGTTTGATTTCTTGACTACGTTGATTGTGGCTCCAACTGGTTCTTAAATAAGGCGGTCACCGGTCTGCCTGGGGGAAGACTGTGAGCCCCTGGAAGTGACTCAGGGAAGCAGGCCCAGTGGGCAAGGAGGTGGCTCCACCAGCTGGTGTCCAGATATAGAAGTGAAGCTGGTGGCTCCGCAGCCAGCGTGCCATTCAGAATCTGTCAAGCTTCTGCAGTGCTGGGGTCCAGCCCCGTACTGGGTGCTCTAGGCGATACAAAGCATTGGTGATCCTGCCAGCGGACTGCGGTGCCTTCCTAGCACCTGAGGCTTGATGAAGCGGTAAGGGGCCCGGCCCTCACGTAAAAACGCTCAAAATGCATGTGGGATGGGGGCACACGGGTTCTGCTCCAACTCCTCAAATTTGCCCAAGGGCTCCCCCTGTACCAGGTGTGGCCCACGTTCCCTGGTGCACAAAGGCTGGAACTCCTCGTCTTTACGGGTAGGCAGCAGACTCCAGGCGGCAAAGGCCCTTGGCTCCGGAGGCAGTTGTGCCCCGGCTCCGGGGTAGCGCGGTGTTGGAAGGTGAAGACGCGCGGACCCTGGGCAGGGCGGTTCTCCAAGAAAGCCGGCTCTGGCGGGCCCTGGTTGGCGCGGAGAAGACCAGTCAGGCGAGCGCTGCCGTGGCTCACCTGCACCAAACCACACGAACACTGTCCCTCACTGCCGCCGGCCCTGGCTCTGGCCGGAGGCAGGCAGAGGAGGGAGGGGGGTCCCCGGCTGTGAGCAGCGGGGCGGGCGGCGGCCGCGTGGCTTCCCCGAGGCCGGAGGCGGGGCGGGCGGACCTCGGGAGGCGCGGGGGGCGGATCCGCCCGCAGCCTGCGCTGCTCGCGCGCCTGCCCGCCAGCTCTCTCGCAGTCACTTGCGCGGCTGGGCAGGCATGGGACCCGCGCGCGCCCTCCCGGCGCCCACACCTGTCTGAGCGGCTCAGCGAGCCGCGGCCGGGCAGGCTGCTCGGCTCGGGTGAGTGCGGGCGCGGACTGGGGGCGCCCACCCAAACGCCGGGGAGCGAGGCGCCGGGAGGATCGGGACAAAGGCCGATTGCGCGCGGGGTGCTGGGTGAGCGCAGAGTCCTGGGGGCATCGGAGACCTTGCCTGAGCCGCCCTCGGTCTTGGAGGCTGGGACCGGGGTTCTTAAGTTGCTCGGGAGAGACGCAAGGGCTGCAGAGCATTTGAGTTCATGCAGTTGTCACCCATGAAGCGGTTGGGGAAAGCAGGTTTCGACACTGTTGTTTTGGATGCTGAGTGATCGGTTAGAGAGAGCCGACACTGGGCAATTCCCCTTGGGCTGGGGAAATGGCAACCCCACACATCCATCGCCGCTTATTTCTCTCGAGTTTTGCATATACGTGATTCTACCAAGTTCTGAACATTAGTTTTTAATTTTCTGGGCACGTTAATGTGAACACCTAAACAAGCAAGAAAAGTGCAGGCTGGGAAATAGGCTCTTTTCTCTGGAGCCTTAATTGATGGCTGCGTGCTTCTTGAGGGGTGCTAAATCTAGAAACTAGTGTCTGTGAGCTATGAACAGTTGTTGGAAACAAATATTTCTTCGTCAGCCTTGGGCATTCATCACCGGTTGTTAACTTTTAAATAACAGCTCTTGAAGGAAGGAAAGGAAGACTTAATTTCGATGAAGTAACACCACCCCCTTCCTCTAGAATACAAATTAGGTTTATTTTACAGCATCTCATAAGAAAGCAGCTGATAAAAATCTTCATTGTTATTGCCCTTGGGCGACACCTGTGAGATTTCGAACAGCCATGCCTGGTGAAAAGCTCCTGTTGTACATGATCAGCCTTGGGGTGGGACTGGCTGCTTCTCTGGGCTCTTGAAACTCAGTGGAACTTGAGGGGTCCCTTTGCACCCCTTAGGGGGAGGTAGGCCAATGTCAGAATGGCCCTGTGAGTTACCATGTTGGAAGGAGTTGAATTTAAAGTTGAAGTCAGCTGTGGCCAAAAGTCATGCCAAGTTAACGTCACGATGTGTATTGCTGGTGTTTCAGTGCAAATGCTGGTGCAGGAGAACATTTAAAACAGGAGTTATCACTTCCGTCTCCCAAGCAAACTGTTAGAAAGGAGCAGATTGGAGGTGGAGCGAGGAGAAGGAACTTAGAAAATGCCACAGAGGCCACTAGATTTACTTGTGAAATTGTTTGTGATGATACCCACATCATCTGCATTGGGATGAATTGTTGCAGTTGTCATTTTTTCCAATTAAATCAAGAGATAACTTGCGTTGCTTTCTTGTAGCTGAACTTGGAGGAAAGCATTTTTCCAAGGCAACTAATGCGGATCTTATTTTTGTAACACTGACAGCTAATCCCGGTAGATGGTGAATGTGGGTACATTTTTCTGTCTGTAGCATAAGTGCCAAAGTGCCCATTAGTGTGTCTGAGAACATCGCTGGCCCAGGTCTGCACTGTTTAATAGTCTCAGGTTCTCTTGCACATCTTTTCTGATTGATCCCTTAGGATTTAATCCACCAGGCATTACTCACGCATAACTCCCACTGACTCCTGGGAATTCGTTTCTCATGGTCTCACCATTGAGGGTTTATACACTCTATTCTTGTTCTGCTGCCGGGTTTGTCCCAAGCTCACTGGGTTTGTTCATTCTGCATAAACTTCCTTTGACCACAAGATTGTGTGTAGGGTTGCTAGACTTGTAAGTGCACTGCATTTTCCTGTGTGAGACTAATTCTTAAACCATTATGTGATTAGGTCTGTTTTGTTTTAACAGGTTCTGTGACTCAGGAAAATTAGAGCAAGCCTTGCTGCAGAGTATTCCCAGAGCTTTGTTCATTTTAGATATTTGCTTTAGGAATTAACATGGTTTCACTGCTCAATATCCCTGGCCACACATTCCATGGAAAACCCTTTTTCATCCTTCTAAATGGTGCCTAAAACTTTTTATCTTCTCAAACTTTCACACTGTTTCTTTCTGTCTCCACTGGTCACAGGAATTAATAAATTGTACAATAGACAATGTATGTCCTAAGGATTAAGTTTCTCTTCCCATCATTTGCTTGCTATAGGAGTTAATTCATTCTCCCCTACACTTGCTTGTAGAGAGGAAACCTATGATGTTGCGTTTTTGAAGACTAAGGTGCAGAACAAGGAGACAGCAGCCTCGATGCCCAGTCTCCAAACAGATTATTGTTGTTTTCACATCTGATAGTGTGCAAAGTGCCTCCATCATAAGGTTATTAATGGCTTTATAAAGTGGCAGCATCCTCATAAAGTATAAATATTTTTAGGCAGTGGGACAGTAGGACAGTGGCTTATATTGAGTGATGAAGCAAGAAATATGTAACCTCTTTTGAGTCAGATATGCAGAGTTGGAAAAGGAGCACACTTCCTGTATTACTAAGCATGATGAAACAGTGTTTGCTTACCTGGATTTTCCATTCTGCTTTGCCATTTAGATCAAGTGATACATGAAAATACTTAGTTGGAAACTTTATAAGGTAATTATGTATATGAGGAATCTTTATGCAGCAAAGCTTTCTTCCTAGAAGTGAAACGTTGTAGACTTAAATTTTCTTCATCCAGATTTAGATATAATGAGGATAAGATTTTTTAAGGTCAGTTTTCCAGAGAGCTTTTTAAGGATAAGGTGACTTATCTGTAAGGGTGAGAGTTTAAAGTTGTATAACGCATTAGTTACCATTGCAGCATTGGGATTATGAATGTTTCTATTATGTCTATTTATATTGTTTATGCTTAAATAAACTTAAATGGGCATAGCACAGGCCTATCTAGAGCTTATAAAAATGGAAACAATAGTGATTTGTCTCCTGGGGACTTATTCTATTATCAGGTGAGTTGAGAAATTTATGCAAAGCCACCAACCTAATTTTAAAGTGTCACAGTTATCATTGGTGTGTTATGGGGAGGGAGTTGGGCAGGATGTAAATCCCTCACAGAAGGACAGGAAGGTTGCTTCCTCTCCACTTTTCTTTGGGAACTGTCCTGAGAACTTTCGTACTCAACCTTCCAAGGATCAATCCCTCCACTCTTGAAAGATGCCCTCTGCTGGATGCCTTGTTTCCTTTGCAGACTGATCGAGGAAATCTTGTCTGGCAGATAAGTAAGAGATTAACGTGATAAATTTTCCTTTTCCTTTTCCCCTATGTCTCCGCCCTCCATAAGTCCATGAGTAAACCCTCTTGAGCAGTAAATGACAGTGCAGACAGTGTTTGTAAATGACATAGTCCCTGATCTGGACTTTTGTGACCCCTGGAAAATTATAAAATTAGAAAATGACCAACCTGAAAAGACCAGTTAAGGAGATCATCTGTTTTCAGGTCCCTGTTCAGAACTGTTTCTAAACCCACCCCAAATAAACATCTGATAGAGGAGTGGACAATTTATGAAGCTGGTAACTTTAGTGCAGATGGCATTTTAAACCCATTTGGGGGCCTGAGAACACACAGCTTTATCTTCCAATTTCTGATCAGGCATAACCAGAAATTTGAAATAATTGACCTACATTAGTTTCTAAAGGGAGCCCTGGTGGCCCAGTAGTTAATGCTTGGCTGCTAACCGGAAGGTCGGCAGTTTGAACCCATCAGCCTCTCCTCCAGAGAAAGATGTGGCAGTCTGCTTTTGTAAAGATTACAGCCTTGGAAACTCTGTGGGGCAGTTCTACTGTGTCCTGTAGGGTCAGTGTGAATCGGTTTCATCTCAACAGCACGCAACAATAGCAACACTTTCTAAAAGTCTGTATTAGTTTCTAAATATGAATTACAATTTCTTAAAATGCAGTTTTATGATTTTCAGAGTTACATAGAAACTTCAATCAAGACGCAAAATGTCATGGATTCCAGGCTTTCTGGAACCATTGAGGCTAGATAAACGCCTGAAACTATTACCCTGAGATAATCTTTAAACCTTAGACCAAGAATATCCGCTGAAGTCTTCTTTAAACCAGGCAATAAACAAAAAAACCCAAAACAAACCCAATGCCGTGGAGTTGATTCCAACTCATGGTGACCCTATAGAACAGTGTGGAACTGCCCCATATAGTTTCCGAAGCTGTACATCTTTACGGGAGCAGACTGTGACATCTTTCTCCTGCAACCACCGACCTTTCAGTTAGCAGTTCAGTGCTTAACCACTATGCAACCAGGGCTCCTCAACCAAACAATACCCGTTGCTGTGAAATCGATTCCTACTCATAGCGACCCTATAGAACAGAGTAGAACTGCCTCATAGGATTTCCAAGGAGTGGCTGGTGGATTTGAACCGCTGACCTTTTGGTAAGCAGCAGAACTCTTAACCACTGTGCCATCAGGGCTCTGCAATAGTTTAGCTTAATTAGTAAAGAATGTCTTCCTTGAGCATTGTACTCCCCCCACCCCACTTTCTGACCATTTTATTGAGAGGGCTAAAGCCAATTTTGCAAAGGACTCTGAGGAGAAAACATCATGATTGAACACAGGGAACTGTGTCATTGTAACATCATTTGTTTGAAGATAATGGGTTTCAGCTGCACCTGGCCAGCGGCATTGTACTTTTGTAAAGAACTATCTATATGGGACCAAATTGACAACAGCAACTTGAAAGGTTAGATAGGAAGCTTAGGGGGAGGTGAGTTTATGTTAGTGGTGGAGGAACAACTCAGAAAAGGAGGGTGGGAGTGGTTGCACAATTTGAAGAATGTAATCAGTGTCACTGAATTGTACATGTAGAAATTGTTGGTGTATGTTTTACTGTGTATATTTTCAACAACAACAAAAAAAAAGATGCTAAATGTCAGAACAAAATATAACACAAATTAACAAATAATCCCACTACTGGTCAAGTCCATTCTGATTTATGGCGACCCCATGTGTTACAGAGTAAAACTGCTCCATAAGGTTTTCTTGACTGTAATTTTTATGGAATCAGATCACCAGTCCATTCTTCCATGGCACCACTGAGTGGGTTCGGACTGCCAACCTTTAGGTTAGTTTCAAAGGCAAACCATTTGCGCCACCTAGGGACCTATAAATTAATGAATAGAGCTTAAGTAATAATACAGGGAACTTGTAAGCAGTGCTTCAAACTAATAGAAATTATTGCTTTTGCAGTATCTGAAAAGTTTATTTTTAAGGGGTTAAATCTTCACCCTGCCTTATTAGTTTAGCAGTCTTTTCTCATAGACGGCTGACTTCTCTTTATCCCTTGGCTAAAGGACCAGAATTTAAGTTGTCAGGACTCTGATTTTGTAATATTCTATTATATGTACGGTACACTCTTTTGCATTCTCTGACAGCATTCCGTGATTGCCAGGCGATCCCAGAGGTCCTTGGTACGTAGTCATCTGTCATTTTGCTGAACAACAAACTTGAATCCTCTATGCAGAGAGGCTAGAGTGAAGCTGTGGCTAGTGAGAGACCCCAGCTGACTACTCACACCCCAAGAAAGTCTTGTTCCCATTTTTCCATACCCAGTAACTCTCACAAACTGGTTTTTAAAAACATTGTCTATTTTTGACAGACTGAAAAATAAAATAAATGCCATGGTGGCACTTGTGAACCAAGGCATGCTTCAAGGCCTTTGGAAGTTTCTTGATTTTTTTTTTTTTTTTTTTGTATTTTTGTTTTTAGACAGGATTTTACTACAGGCAAAGAGCGCTTGAAAAAGCAAAATTAGAGTTAACTTTGCCTGAGATGGGGTTTAATTAAGACGAAGTTCATAGACAGATTTTTAAAAAAGTGTATTTGAACTAGCTTCAGACGTCTTCCTGCCATTCACTTCCCTGGTGCCCTTTGCAATGGACTATTTCAATTTTTGGATAAGCAGATAAAGTCAAAGACAGGTGCCACTGGAACAGTTTTGGTACAGTAGATAATTCAAAATCTGTACTCCGAGGATCCAAGTTACATACAAATTTCAGATTTGAGATTTGAAGGTCCATGCCCTAGATGATCGTATGAACATATCTTAGCTGTTATGTTCTTCATGCACATTGAAAATATTGTCTAAAGCTCATGAAAATACATAGTATGATGCTATCTCATCTCCGACTCTCCTTCTCTCTCTCCCTGAAGAATCATATTTTAAAACAAGAACACTTGGCAGCTTGGACCTCTGGACTGCATGTTTCTTTTCTAAACATAAGCTAAATTAAAACTTGGCTTAACATATCTGCTGCACAATGTTAGCAGGCATTAACATTCTCTGCCTTAGTCAAAGGAAGGTGATGATGGTGTATAGAAGTCCAAGATACAGCCATGTGGGAGATACATGATTCCTCTGAGTACATGTTACGCTTGGTAAGGATTCTGGCAAGAATAGGGCATTTAGTCACCTAGACAGCTCCTTACCTAGAGATAATGCTGCCCAAGCCCTAGAAAAGCCCAAGAACTGGATCTTTAGCTGGGAGATAGGAATAATCAGGCACGGTGCCAGCCCCAGCAGATCTCCTAAATGGTTGTCATCACCACACCAATTCCACCCCCAAGTTCTCCACTGGGGAAGAGACACTGCTAGCGTTAACATCCCCTCTCTAGTCCACTTGGGGACATTAGATGGTCCAGTGGTAGAATTCTCACCTTCCATGCAGGTGACCTGAGTTTGATTCCCAGCCACTGCACCTCATGTGCAGCCACCATCTGTCTGTCAGTGGAGGCTTGCATGTTGCTCTGATGCTGAACCAGCTTCAGGGAAGCTTCCAGACTAAGATGGACTAGGAGGAAAGTCCTGGTGATCTACTTTCAAAAATCAGCCAATGAAAACCCTATGGATCGCAACAGTTTGATCCACAACTGATCATGGAGGACTGGACAGCATTTTGTTCTGTTGTGCATGAGGTTGCCATGAGTCAGGGGCCAGCTCGACAGCAGCTAACAACAACAACAGCCCTAGTCTACTTAGAACCTTCAGTCTCCATAGTACCCCCAACATACACGTGTACCCCATGATTCCATGGATTCAGAGAAATAACTAAATGTATTTCCTCCCCACAAAAGGTCCTGGGACCCTCCTATGGTCGAGAGAAGCAGAATTTCAAGGAAGCAGGAAGTCCCAAGGAATTGGCCTTTTCAGGACCACATTCCCTTCTTTTCCCATTTCTGTTCACCATGACAGAAGTAGAGTCAAAGAGAAAAAGCCAGGCAAAAAGATCCCAGAGATGGGTGGTACAAACACATATTTTAGAAATATAGTATGTGGAGATCGGGAGTACGGATTGGCATGCTCAGCTGGACTAGATGAGATCAATGGGATTTTGTAGATATATAAAAAAAGAACAGTAAAAGGTACCCCAAAAGTTTCCAGTGGTCTGTACCCTCAAAGAAAGAGAGAGTGAGAATAATGAGACAGTTTCTTCTTGACTCCTACAGTGTCCCATGACCTGTTGAGAACTAACCCCTCCTTATCCTTTTGGGATGCTTGATTGTGAGTGCCCCGTGTTCAATGAATTACCCTACCTGCTGAGTCATCTTTTCTTGAACCAGAAGATTCAGAGCCAGTCAGAGCCAAATGATGCTTTAAGCATTTATGAAAGTACTTCTAATCTTCTTCTCCTACTCTTCCTCATTCTTATTCTTTTTTGTTATTTTTCTTGTGGAATGATTGATCCAGGTTTTTAAACATACCTTTCAGGATAAAATCCAAACTCCTTAGTTTAGTACACATGGCCCTTCATACTCTGGCTCTTGCTTGCTGCCCCACCCCTCCCTCAACTCCACCATTGCTGAGCTAAGTATAATTCCTCAAATGACTCCAACTGTTGCATGAGGCTGTGCCCTTCCACAGTCTGTTCCTTCTCTCTAAAATGTCCCCTACACTCTGTCTTCTTATGTTACCTAACTTCTGTTCACCTTCAACACCCATCTCAAGCATCCCCTCCCCTAGAGCACTTCCCGTCTTCTTCTTCCTTCCCACCAACTGGATTTCATGCCCTTTCTCTGGGATACTACATCATCTCCTATACATCTCTGTCATGAGTACTCAGCATGCATCAGTCTTTGGGTATTTTTGGACCCTGCTATTCATTCATTCACTCATCCATTAATGCAAGCATTCATTTAATACATTTTTATTGAGTGCCAACATAAACTCAACTTTAAGGCGTTTATACTAACTGGGAACACAGATACAAGCACCTGAATAAGTAACCAACAGTAACAAATGGGATAGCTGATGCAATATTAGAGCCTTCACAAAGATCTTGATAGTGTACAATATAATCTAAGGGAGGAAGGAATATTTTGTTTGTTAGAGGCTACTTTGTAACTAAATTTATAATAGTAAAGATTGCTCTAAATTCAAAGCAAAAAAATAAAAAGTCTCATACTCTCTTTTGATTGTGACCACCATTTAGAAGCCCTAGGAATCCAAGTATATGTGACATGGTGGAGCTGCCCTCCTTGATGCCTTGGTCACTCAGTAGGCTATGTAATTTAAATTTACCTTCTGAATGAGCAAGTTGCTCTGAAAACATTCCAAGTACTTGCTTTAAGGAAAATAAGAGGGAAGGAAAAAAAGAAACACAGGGAGACCAGGGATGTGGGGAGGATGAAGATTTAGAATCAAGCACAAAGAAGGCTCAAAATTACATGGAAATTGGGGCTGGTTGAGCACTTCATCTGGGATGTAATGACAGGCTATACACTGCCCTGCAGTGGCCAGAAATAGGGGCATCTTAAACATGTAAGGCAATGAACACCCCATCTCATCTTGGGCACCCAGCCACAGGAACATTCCCCAGGTCAAGCCCTTGCGTTGTAAGTAAGACCTTTACTGAGGATTCCTCTCCACATCCTGATTCTGGAGGAGCATTCACAGACTTAGAAACAACGCCAGGCATGTTGCCGGGCTTCCTCTGTAGTGAATGAGCGTTCAGCCATTTGCCCTCCTGACCTACTTGTCTTTGTTTTTACAGAGTGGTGCTCAGCATGGCAGGGATTCCAGGGCTCCTCTTCCTTCTCCTTCTCCTCCTTCTCTGTGCAGTGGTGCAGGTGCACCCCTACGGTGTTCACTGGAAACCTGCTTGGCCTGCTTACCGCCTCCCTGTCGTCTTGCCCCAGTCTACCCACAGTTTATCCAAGCCAGACTTTGTAGCTAAAGCCAAATTGGAAGTGTCTTCCTCATGTGGGCCCCAGTGTCATAAGGGAACTCCACTACCCACCTACGAAGAGGTCAAGCAATACCTGTCTTATGAAACACTCTATGCCAATGGCAGCCGCACAGAGACCCAGGTGGGCATTTACATCCTTAGCAACGGCGGAGGTGGGGCCCAGCGCCAAGACTCAGAGTCTTCAGGAAGGCCTCGGAGGAAGCGGCAGATTTACGGCTATGACAGCAGGTTCAGCATTTTTGGGAAGGACTTCCTGCTCAATTACCCTTTCTCAACATCGGTGAAGTTATCAACAGGCTGCACCGGCACCCTGGTGGCGGAAAAGCACGTCCTCACAGCTGCCCACTGCATTCATGATGGGAAAACATACGTGAAAGGAACCCAGAAACTTAGAGTGGGCTTCCTGAAGCCCAAATTTAAAGATGGCGGTCGAGGGGCCAACCACTCCACCTCCGCCATCCCGGAAAAGATGAAATTTCAGTGGATCCGGGTGAAACGCACCCATGTGCCCAAAGGTTGGATCAAGGGCAATGCCAATGACATTGGCATGGATTATGACTATGCCCTCCTGGAACTCAAAAAACCCCACAAGAGAAAGTTCATGAAGATTGGGGTGAGCCCTCCTGCTAAGCAGCTGCCAGGCGGCAGGATCCACTTCTCTGGTTATGACAATGACCGACCGGGCAATTTGGTGTACCGCTTCTGTGACATCAAAGACGAGACCTATGACCTGCTCTACCAGCAGTGTGATGCACAGCCAGGGGCCAGCGGGTCAGGGGTCTACGTGAGGATGTGGAAGAGGCAGCAGCAGAAGTGGGAGCGAAAAATTATTGGCATTTTTTCAGGGCACCAGTGGGTGGACATGAATGGTTCTCCTCAGGATTTCAACGTGGCGGTTAGAATCACCCCTCTCAAATATGCCCAGATTTGCTATTGGATTAAAGGAAACTACTTGGATTGTAGAGAGGGGTGACATAGTGTTCCCTCCTGGCAGCACTTCATGGTCTTCATGTACTTATTTTAGGAAAGGCCAAATTTTGTCATTGGAGTGTATGTGTGTATAATGTGTCATATAATATCTTTTACCTAGTTTTTTAAAATTGCAAGATGGCTGGCTTTATTATTTGAAAATTGGTTTGTATATCATATATCATTTAAGCAGTTTGAAGTCATACTTTTGCATAGAAATAAAAAGCATACTGATGTTTAGGGCATTGGGGAGTATTTGGTGATTAAGTTAATCTTTCACTTTTTAAAAACTTTTGACTTTTATTTCGTCTGTCAAAGGTTTATATTAAACATGTGGTGTACAGGAGGTGTAAATTCTTATGTGTACGGGTGTGTGTGTTTTCTCGAAATTCATCTTTTTTTTTTTTGCCCAATGTCTGATCAGTAATATGTCCCAATAGCAAGCAGTATTCTCCACAGGATACAGCTCTTAGGAAATTTTACAACACTTCTTGGGGGAGACAAGCAGTTTTATAATATTTTAGATTTGGGGCATTTACACAGTACTTCTTGAACAATAAAATAATTTATTGGCTATATTTGTACACATATTAAACTGTATCTTATAGTAAACCAGGATACCAAACTGCTTTTACTTTTGAAATAGCTTCCCTTCTGAAGACTGTTGCTTTGTTTTTTGAGAAGCCTTTGCACACGGCTTTGCCACTTTTACAGTCACACCAGCGTAGGCAAGGATCATTTATCCCAATCCTTCCATTTAACAGGATTTCACTCACATTTCTAGAACTAGCTGCTTCACAGGAGACAATAATCAGGGCCAAATTAGTACAGGCTGT
The DNA here is from genome assembly GCF_000243295.1 of Trichechus manatus latirostris. Taxonomy (NCBI): domain Eukaryota; kingdom Metazoa; phylum Chordata; class Mammalia; order Sirenia; family Trichechidae; genus Trichechus; species Trichechus manatus. The sequence goes on from NW_004444076.1 coordinate 5,112,228, forward strand.
GTCGCTCCCCAGCTAAAAGTTGTGGTCACACTAAAAACAATCATAGCATTTTGTCCCTGGAGTGTAGCACATCTCATGTTTTATCATTTGGATGGAGTAATTTAAAATGAATTAAATTCCAGAGAACAATGGATGCATTGCTCAGCACATGTCACAACAGAATAACCACTTGTTTGCAGGCTGGCACAATCATACGACCTAATCAAAAATTATTCTGCATAGTTTTCCATGTGCTTTCGGGGAGCTGTGAACTTGTTCGATTTGGAAATGTTCTTTCTCATTTTACTTATAGTAAAAATACTTGGAGGGTACTTTAAGAAAAACCAGTAGGGCCCTTTTATTTATTTATTTATTTTTTAAACTAGCTTTAAAGGAGCCTCTTTTGCTGGAATGCTCTAGGCTAGAGACCCATATAACCAGGTACAATAGTAAAAATGAAAATTGAGAGAATGCAGAATGGATCAGTCATGCACTCCAATAAATGCCTTTACTAATGTTATATCGGAAAACATGTACAGCCACAGTTGCCTTCAAACTACGTAAGAAATGTTACACATAGCAAGGAGAAGCATGGCCGCCAGGAATCTTCTGAGTTCCAGAACAATTTGCTTTGGAATCTAGCAGGAATCTAGCCTGAGGAAGAAGAGAGTTCTCTGTGTCTATGACTGGTATTTAGGTTTTTTGTCTGATTTTTGCTTTTCTTTGTGCAAATAGAGGTTCACGGAACACCTAAGACCAGAACTGATTGTTTAAAATAGATGTCCCTTTTATGAAGTACCTTGATTTCTTGCAAAGTTGAAGTTTCCCTTAGCAAGGAGAGCCAATGGCACAAAGTAAAAAATATTAGTGTTTAGTTCACAAGTCAATGTAATTCACTAAAGGATAGTACCTGCATGCTGTGTACAGCATAACTCACAAAACCATAGAAGAAAGCTGTAAAGTATTGGACATGTCCATCTTTTTAGTGATAATACAAGAAATTATTAAACTATTGTGGTAGCTGAAATAAAAAAAGAACAAAGGACTCAAGATAAAATTAATACAATCGGTGCTTAATATGTGTTAATTATATGTGTTGTAAGGATATATTCCTAGAAGGCTAACAGAAGAACGTTTCCCAAAGTGTGTTCCTTAAACACTGGTCCCTGCTTATTTTCTACCAAAAGTAAAAGGGGCACCACCAAGTCGGTGGGCGGTACCTCTGCATACTCCCTCTCTTTATCAGAGATTCACATGCCCGTTTGCATAATAAAAGCTCTAAAAAGTTCTGTGGTAAAGAAACATGCCGACATTTACAATTTCACATTTCAATAAGCATCTTTGATCACAGAACCCCTTTTTCTCATATAATGCCTATAAGCAATCTAGTATTGTAATTAATACATTTTGAGAATCCCTGTAACAGGTGATGATGCAGAAAGTATATTGAGCCCAGGTAGTCCAGGTGTAGGTGTCTTTTGGTTTCACCAGAGCCCTGTAACCAGCATTTGGAAATGTGTGCAGCATAAAATGTGGAAGGGTAAACCTGAAAATCATTTATCGCTGAGAATCCGAAGGTTATGGCAGAATGTGGACACGTTTGGTATATAAACTTTATTCAGAATTTTGAATTTTAGAAAGGAGCTAGTCCAAAAAACTGGGAAAACAGGGATAAAGAGGTAAAGCAATATAGCCTGTTAGTGGAAGAGTTACACTCATATTCTTTCTTTACTTTTTTTTTTGAAGCAGAAAGTAAGTTGGAACTCTGAGATCATGCTCTTGATTCACTGTCCTTTGTGTAACTCAGTCTACCTGTTCAGTGGGTGGGGAGGCTCCCAATGACACCTGGGTCACATATTTAAGGTAGTGACCTGTTCCTAACAACCTTTTGAGGAGGTCTTTAATTCAGAACTTGATGAAAATAACTACGTCCACACTGGAATGATGACTCTCAAGACCACTGTCTGCTAACTGCAGAGTAAATGACACCATACCGCAGTTCTTACGTTGGTTGTGTTATGTTTGAGAAGTCTAATAGACACGCAAGTGGAGATGTCAAATAAGCAGTAGGGTCTCCAATTGTGAAGCTCAGTAGAAAGATCTAGAATCGTCATGGAGATGGTATTTAAAGCCATGGAGTGAGATAATACCTCCTAGGGAGAGACTGAAGCTAAAGAAGAGAAGAGGGCTGAGCACAGAGTCCTGGTCTGCCATCTTTTAAAGATTTGGTTTGGTGGAGGAAGAGGAAGAAGAGGAGGCAGCAAGGAGGCTCAGAAGCAGTGGCTTCTCAGATGTCAGAAGAAATGATGTCAGAGGAAAATGTGGCTTCACAGAAGCCTAGAGAAAAAAGGTTTGAAGGAGAGAGAGCATAGGGAACATAGGGATGGGGTGTGAGATAGGGTCAGGTTGTGTTTTAGGTTGTGTTTAGAAATGTCCTCCTGGCTACTGTGGGCAAGGAGGAGTGGAGGGCTGGAAAACAGGGAGGAGTCTATTTATTCCTCCAAAGCCCCAGCTCTTTTCATGACAGAGAAGAGCCTCGTCTGTGCTTTTCTGCAGGAAAAGCAGAAAACGGAACACGGATCCTGATCACCAGGTATACTCAATGCATGCCTATGAATGACTGATTAATGAATCCTCCTGTGGAGCCATGGGGCGGCCCCTCCCTCAGGGAGTGCAAGAACTTGGGTCCAGATCCCCCGGGGAAGAGCATAAACTTCAACTGGTTGTGAAAACAGGGGCTCAGGGAGGCCCACTGCCATCCCCTCCAGCCTAGCCTGATGTTTTCTGAGGGGCAGGAAGTGCAGGATGACTTTTCAGTGTGGTATGTGTGTTTGTGTATCAAGTGTGTAAAAATACCAAGTGCTCCCTTAGTCTTGATTTATCACAGCCCCTGTCTCCAGACTGTTAAAAGGACTAGGTGCTCTCTTCCATAAAGAGTAAGGACAGTTTTGAGAAGGATCGAGTTCCAATCCAATGAAGCAAGACTGAAGTGTTTACATTGGAGAAATGAGGAGCTTCCAGAAATCAAATAAATAAAGCAAGTGACTGGAATTAGGCAGCAGCTGTGGGAACAGCAGCTCAGCCTTGTCATCAAATGAGCTGTCTCGGGAAGGCCTTCCTTGGTGTCTTAGTCATCTTGTGCTGCTATAACAGAAATACCACAAGTGGACAGCTTTAACAAAGAGAAATTTATTCTCTCACAGTCTAGTAGGCTACAAGTCCAAATTCAGGGCATCAGCCCCAGGGGAAGGCTTTCTCTGTTGGCTCTGGAGGACCGTCCGTGTCATCAATCATCCCTTCCTCTGAGAGCATCTCAGCGCAGGAACCTCAAGTACAAAGGACGCGCTCTGCTCCCGGAGCTGCTTTCTTGGTGGTATGAGGTCCCCCACGTCTCTGCTTGCTTCTCTTTTAAATCTCAAAAGAGATTGGCTTAAGACACTATCTAATCTTGTAGATCTCATCCATATAACTGCCACTAATCCACCTTATTACATCATAGTGATAGAATTTACAACACATAGCGAAATCACATCAGATGATAAAATGGTAGTCAATCATGCAATACTGGGAATCATGACCTAGCTAAGTTGACAGACATTTTTGGGGGACACAATTCAATTGATGAATCTTGGCCATCTCTTCTTAAAAGTTCAACCCTTCCCAGCCCCAGCCCCTGCCCATGCCACTATCAGCTCCTATTCCCCTTCTCTGCATTACTTTTTCTGCTTAGCGCTTATCACGTCTCAGATATATTGTATTATCTTGTCTCTATATTGTATTTATCTTGTCTGTTGTCCTCCCCCACTACAGTGTAACTTCATGGGGGCAGGGATTTTTGTAAGTTGTGTTCACTGCTATATCCCCAGTACCTAGAACAGTGCTCATATCCTCTCTACAAGAATATCTTGGCATCAATGAAATTGAATTGCCGCTTTGTCAATTGAACCAGCTGAATGTTCCTCTCACATTTTCATAAATCATTGAGTTAGACTGACCTACATGGTTAGTGTATTTCTTTTCTTGGATTTATTAATACTTGTACATCGGTGAATCCTTTTCAAATGAATGACTGAATGAATAATCCTAGTAGGTTTATATAACCTATAACACCATGACTTGGTATTACTTGGGCTTAAATATTCCTTGGTTCTAAACATATTCTGGAATGAAATTCTCTTAATGTCTTGTACATTCATCTATCTCAGCACATATCACACTGCTGTTGTTATTTATGTGTCTGTCTCTCCTAATAGACTAGAATATTCAGAAGAGGAAGGTCTGAATTCTACTTTTCTCTCTATTGTCCATGGTCTGCCATATAGCACAGGAAATACTTAGTGAGAAAATGAATGGATGTCTGGGATGACTTAGCCTATGGCCCAGGGACTCGTCCTCTCCCACCGCTTACATGGAATCAGGCAACAAGTCCCTTAGATGTGTGTGGTATCCATCTCCTTCTCTCCAGTTCCTCTGCTGCTGCCCTTATCCTCTCTTCTGTAAACTATTACAACAGACTCCTAACTGGATTCTGAGCCCCCCAGCCCTCTCTACACTGCCTGAAAGACCATCTAAAGCCAAGACCTGATCATGTCGCTTGCCTGTGTTTCGTATTGACTAGACTCTGGTCACTAAAGCATAGAATTTAGTTTTCTTAGCCTCGGATCCACAACCCATCAAGTATATGGTCAGGTTTTATCTCCATTGTCTCCCAGAGTCATACAGTCTGGGCTCCAGCCAAGTTGTACTGAACACATCTGTATTTTCAAGCCTCTGTCATTGCTTAAGCTTTTCCCATCCCCTGGCTAAGTTGCCCTTCTCCTATCTCTTTGTGACATTCATTCATTCAATTACCTATTCAGCAAATATCCCTCAAGCCCTTCTCTGTTCTAATCACTGGGCTAGCACTGGGGCTTCAGAGATGAATGAGACGCATCCCTGTGCTCATGGTGTTCATGTGTTCTCATTTTGACGTCACTGTAATGGTGCCTCTTGCTCTACTTCCCAGAGTGATAAGGCTCAGTAATTATCCTCTCCACAACAATATCTTGGCACCAATGAAATTAAATTGCCACTTTGTAAATTGAACAAGTTGAATGTTCCTCTCACATTTTCATAAATCTTTGAGTTACATTGACCGACTTGGTTAGTGTATTTCTTTTCTTAGATTTATTAATGCTTGTTTTACATCCAGTTCCCCCAGTGGAAAAATGCCATATTTGGTAAACCAATTTAACTCAAGCATGACTAATATCCTCTGTGGATAAGCCATTGTGAAGCCGTAAGGACATTGAACTTTAATAGTAACTTGTCTTTCCACCCCAGAATATTTGCCAGACAGCTAGACAATTCCACAGAAATGCCACCATTTTGTTTTTCTATGCTAACAGAAAAGGTGTTTTTGTTTATTGACTATAACATACTCCCAGGGAGAATTCATTCATTACCTCATTACATTTTTATTGAGCAGCTTCTTTATGCCTTGTTAGGTTCTTCAAATTGATTTATGTCCCATGTTGTCTTTATTCCATTCATCAGAGGCCTCAAAAACAGTAAGATGCTATGGAGATTCATTTTTTAAAAAAGAATTTGACTTGGAAATCCAATTATTTATAATACCTTCTTGTGTGAAAGGATAAACCATGTAATGATCACACCTGGGTCCGTGAATTTGGCCATTAACGTTTGTGACGTTTGCTTTTCGGTCTATAGTTTTTCAAATGGCCCATTTTTGCTTGAAAATAAAGGGGTAAGAAAGAGCCTTTATGAGCTTCTTTTTCCCTAGATATTTTCTATTTTCATTTCTAATGTGTGTTGGATCATGTTTTTCTTGACTCTGGAGCTCCGTAACCCCTTTATATAACTTTTTTTTTTTTTGATGCCATTATAAAACCCTTTTCTTTTGAAATGTTATCAATCTCTTTGGAGAGTCAAGTTAATGATTTGGCATTTTAAAGCTCTTTAGATGGTTACAATTAAGAAGATGAAAAACAAGCAAGAAATTCTGTGAATGCAGATAGGGCTTTTCTAAGTGTTTGGCTGGTGTTTTCAGACAAAAGTCTACACTGTTATTGAAATGTCCTATGTTTCCAGCTCACTGATCACTGCCCGTATTCTAGAGGTGAGACAAAGAGACTTGTCTGGTGGACCCTAAGGCCAATTAGAGTTTCTTTTGTGAAGGGTATTGCTATTCAATTCTCCTATTTGGAGCAGTGGTTAAGAGCTTGGCTGCTAACCAAAAGGTCAGCAGTTCAAATCCACCAGCTGCTCCTTGGAAACTCTATGGGGCAGTTCTATTCTGTCCTGTAGGGTTGCTATGAGTCCGAATCGACTTGATGGCAATGGGTTTGGTTTTTATTTAATTTTAATTTTTTTGGTTTATTTGCAACTGGCCAGTTGATTTTTTATAGCCAGCAAAAACCCATCCAAGGCTCCTGCAGTTTCTTAATGAAATTATCCTTATAGTAAATTTATATTGAGAAAGAGGGAAGTATCAGATCATTCATTCATTGAATCAAGTATTTATTGAGTATTACTATGTGCCAGACACTGTTCTGAGTGCTTTACATATGTTAATTCATTTACTTCTTACAAAAAACCTATGAAGTAGGTATTGATTTTATCTTCACTTCAGAGATGGGGAAACTGAGGCACATAGAAGTTAAGTAACTTTCAAAAAAATGGATTATTAGAATTGGGATTTATATCCTGGCTGTCTGGCTCCAGAGGACTGTGCTCTCCTTTTACTAATACATGTACATACAAGGTGCCATGGGACTACTGAAATGGAGCAACTAACCACACCTCCTGGTGGAGGAAGAGGAGTATTAGGGAAGGTAGCACACAGCAGGAGATGTTTGATCCTTGATGAAACTTCAGTTGAATATGGATCGGTTAGCAATTGGTTAGCACACTCTGAGTTATCTGGAAATAAAATGCATCATAAAAAAACTATTTGCACATATATGCCCAGCTGTAGTACATACCTAAGAACGTTGTATCATCAGAACAAGTAGCATAAATCCTGCATGCATTTATTCATTTATATATGCCAATGAAATACTGTCAGATTTCCTTTCCACTCTTGTCACATCTCATGTGTCAATAATGAAAATCTATTTAAAATGACTGACATACAGAAGTTTCTCAAGTTCTTTGGAGAAGGGATCAACTCTTAAATTTAATACATGTTTACTATTGCCTTCCTGGTTTCAATCATCATAATTCTGGTGGCACAGTAGTTAAAGCGATTGGCTACTAACGGAAAGGTCAGAGGTTTGAACCCACCAGCTGCTCTGTGGAAGAAAGATGTGGCAGTCTGCTTTCTTAAAGCTTTACAGTTTTGGAAACCCTATAGGGCAGTTCTACTCTGTCCTATAGGGTCGCTGTGAGTCAGAATCAACTCCAAGGCGATGGGTTTGGGATTCCTTCTCTAAGTGAAAAACAAAACACACACACACACACAAAACAAATAAATTGACAGTCTATCATCTTGGCCTGCTGATTCAGACTAAATGATCTCAGATTTCATCATGCCTTGGAAAATACACTTTAAAACATCTCTCCCCAAGTGAACTTTCCTTTACCAATTGGGCTGACTTTTGCTCATGCCTGGATTGCCCCCTGGTGGTTTATTTAACTTACAATTCTTTCTCAGATGCTAGTAAGGAATTCCTGACTGCTTTGGGTATTTACTTTCAGTTTTTTCCCTTCCATACCTTCCCCCAGTTTCACAGAGAGACCTCCAAAGACAGCATCTTTTTGTGAAGATGTGAACAAAGTGAAAAGCAGCCCAGGCATTTAGTGGCGTTCAATGCATGCCGTTTATGGCGGTGGTGAAATCTGTTGTTCAACTTTGTGCTCTTGTTTTTCCTCTTTGCACTGTTTTTACTTGTCCACCCCTTACTTTCTCCTCTTTGTCAAATTCCTACTGGAATGGTGTCAGCTAATCTGGGGACATGATGATGACCTACAGGCAATGCTGTGCCTTGAAAATGCCAATTAGGATGCCGGACACTGCTAGGCAGGAGTCCCATATTCTCACCCACATGCACCAGTTGGCACGCTAGAGACCTCAGTTAGTCCCAGACTTCTTGGCCCCTTCTTGGTAGCTGAGGCTGTGACTAGCTGACCCAGCCACTTGAGCATCATCCAGACAGCACAAGAAAAATTTGAGGTTCTGCAGAAATTCAGGGAGAGGCCCAGTGTCATGGATTTGACCTTCTACAGAATGCTGGGTCTTGGCCCCCTGCACTGATTACAGAACTAGGCAACTAAGGACAACACATTATTGATCTGAACAGCTTCTTTAACAAGCAAAAAGCCAGTAGTTGATTCAAGCCAATAAGTAAGAGTACCCATAAATTTTTATAAAGTAAAATGGTTTTATTTAAGGATTTTCAAGAGAAAAAAACCATACTTTTTCCTGAATTTTAAGAGGATTGATATCACAGAAATGAAGATGAGCAACGGAGAGAAGATGTAAATGGATCCTTCTTTACATGCAAAATAATGCTTATAAAATGGGACTAGTAATTTCTTCCTGACAGTGCTGTTGTGAGAATTAGAGAAGGTAAATATAAAGTGACCAGTGAATTGTCCAGCACACCATAGGTGTGCATTCATTCAGCAAATACTTACTGTGCAGCTACGATGTGCAAGATACCCTTCTAGGTAAGACAGACAAGATGTACGGCCTTGTGAAGACTACATGGCAATTTCCCCTTTAACCAAAGAGCTAACTTAGTGGAAGATGACTACCATCTTTTAGAGGCTTGTGGGGAGCCCTATAAGAAAGGGGCTGCCATGTTTTATGTGGCAATAAAAGCAGAGCTAGGAGCAATGGATGGATGTTCAAGAGCAGATTTTTCACTTAGTGAAAGGAAGACCCTAGTTACAATCAGTGCTGAGCAGGAGTGGAATGAGGCTGCCTCTGGAAGCAGAGAGGGTGAGCTGGGGGTTGTACTGTCAGTGGCAGTATTCCCCCAGGGACCTTCAGCCCTAGTATCAGGGATCACTGCAGTGTGGGCCAGATTAAAATGCATGACATCCATGTTTCCTTCTACCTCTTGATTCCAAGATGCTGGGGCTGGGATGGAAAGCCAAGGTCAATGGCCAGAACCAGGGCCAAGACTGAAAAGGTGAGTCCAAACCAAAAAACCAAACCCATTGCCATTGAGTTGATTCTGACTCCTAGAGACCCTATAGGACAGAGTAGAACTGCCCCATATGGTTTCCAAGGCTGTAAATGATTATGGAAGCAGACTGCCACATCTTTCTCCCAGTGAGTGGCTGGTTGGTTTGAACCACTGACCTTTTGGTTAGCAGCCAAGCACTTAACCACTGTGCCACCAGGGCTCCTTGAAAAAGGTGACTAGGGAGCTTAAATAAAGAGTCCATGCTGGCCATACATGAACTGAAGTTACAGACTCCTATCATCTTCTGCCTCCAGGAATCAAGCACCTTGGCTCTGGACCTGGCAAGCCTGGCCTAGGGGTGAGAGGAAGAACTCATCAGGAGATGGGGGGCAGTCATCTCTTATGTCCCCAAAAGAGCCATGAGGCCATATCTGGCAACCAGACACGCATGTAGAGGCAAAAGGTAATAACAATAATACCTAACATTTAATCAGCACTTTTTTCTCTTTATTATTTTTAATCTGCAAAAACACTCTGAGAAATAGACATAGTTAATCCCATTTTGGAGTCCCTGAGTGCTGCAATCGGTTGTGTGCTCAGCTGCTAACTAAAAGGTTGGTAGGTTGGAATCCACCCAGACATGCCTGATGATCTAAACCCATTGCCGTGGAGTCAATTCCAACTTACAGTGACCCTATAGGACAGAATAGAACTGCCCCATAGGGTTTCCAAGGAGCTGCTGGTGGATGTGAACTGCTGACCTTTGGTTAGCAGCCTGGGCTCTTAACCACTGTGATGATCTACTTCTGAAAAATCAGTAGCTGAAACCCCTGTGGAGCACAGTTCTACTCTGACACACATGGGATTGCCATGAGTCAGAATCGACTTGACAGCAACTGGAATCTCATTTTATAGATGAGGGAACTGAGAGCCTGAGAAGTTAACTAATCTACTTAAAGCTACATAGATTAAAGCTAAAACTACACACTACTCACTAGTTAATAGTGAAGCTAGGAACTGAGTATGCTGTCTATTTTTTCTATATCCCATGAGGTATCCCTGGTGAGTAGAATGAGCACTGGATTGAGACAAAAACTTGGGTTCCACGTTGCCCTGGATCTCATTGTCTTCATCTGTAATATGAGAGGAGTGGACACAACAATTTCTAATTCAATTCAATAGCTACCTTCTAGGTTCCAGAACCTGGCTAGAAGCAGAGATACCAAGCTAGAGAAGACTGTGGCCTGCCCTCATGGAGTTCACAGAAGAGTAAAGGAGGTAGGTTCATAAACAGATAATTGCAAAACAGAGTGCTTAGTGAATGCACAAATCTGTCTTGGAAGAAGTACAACTAGAATGCTCTTTAGAACCAAGGATGGTGAGACTACATCTCACATAAACTTCGAACATATTATCAGGAGGAATCAGTCCCTGAAGAAGGACATCATGACTGGTAAAGTAGAGGGTCAGTGAAAAAGAGGAAGACCCTCAACAAGATGAATTGACACAGTGGCTGCAACAATGGGCTCAAGCATAACAATTGTGAGGATGGAGTAGGACCAGGCAGTGTTTTCTTCTGTTCTACATAGGATCACTTTGAGTTGGAACCAACTCGACAGCACCTAACAACAACAACAACAGTGATACTTAAATCTCTTCATGGTTCCATACTCTATGATTCATTTTAATGGAGCAAAGCAAGCTCACCATGGCTATGTAAAGAATTCATAACAGGGGGTTTTGGGGAAGCGAAGTTAAAGCTAGAGACATTTGAGAAAAATGGAGCAGGGCCTCTGAGCTCTGAAATTGTGATGGAACCCAATCCTTTTTCTGGAATTCCTGAGCCCACAAAACCCAATGAGTAATGGTAAATAACTACGTTTGGCTGCCTGACTCTCTTTTAGAGGAGCCTAGATTGTTTATTACTTCATTATGCCTTAAATCTCACTTTTTCTACCATGTCTCTCCTACCCACTCCTACACTGAATCCTAGCACACAGTGGATGCTCAACAAACAGACTGATTGGATATGGCTCCTTGACCCTGTCTGTGACACAAGGTATTGCTAACCCAATAAGCCCAACTTTCTGAGGCTTTGCCAGAGTGGGCGTGGGAAGCCATCACTTCCTTTTGTGGGTACGAGTAAATGGGAGAGAGACTACAGTTAAGTATCTACATCAACCAAGCAACTCCACAAATAGATTGGCATAACCAATGAGTTTCCAAAACAGAAGGATATAATAGCCTCTCTCCAGTCTCCATGGACTGTGGCCCAAATTCTTCTTGGGAAAAACAGCTCCATGGCATCACTGAATCCAGAATCTAAATATTTGCCTTAGGAGAATATAGGAGAGCTATTAAATTATAAATGATGTCCTGATTTTGTACTCCCAAGTATAGGTCACTCATTGCCTTTGTTGAAATAGAAGAGGGGTAGCCTTCACTTTCCTTGTGTCTATTCATTATTTTTCTCAATTTTTCACGTGAATTTTATAGAATTCTTTACAATTTGAACATCTCTTCTGCTCCGCTCCCGTAATGGCCTTGATTATCACTTTCATCATCATATTCTCTTATGATTATATATTGCTCTTCACAGTTATAAAACACATATCTATGGTCCCATGAATCCTCCAATAGTCCCAGGAGGTCAATAAAGCATTTGTTATTGTACACATTTTCAGGTGAGAAACGAAAGGCTAAAGAAGTTAAATCACTTGCTCCAGGTTGCTAAGTTCAGAGGTTGAGCTGGGAATTGAAAGCAGCCCTCCTAATGCTAAACTCTGTGCTTTAGCCACCACACCGTATTTCACATAGTTCACTACAGATTAGTAAGTAAGCACAAGTAAGCTCGTGCTTATCTTGCTTACTGGATAATCCACCCCTGCAAAAGATGGACTGTGAGCTAAACTGAGGAGAGAGGAGTAGGATGAAGATGTAGGTTTTGTAGCCTGCAGGGTATGGATGGAGATGGAATGCATCGAAGTGGGTAAGATCTCTCAGGAAGAAAGTATAGAATGTGAAAGGGCAGAATGCTGAAAAGTCACCGACATAAAAGAGACAGATAGAACATATGCCAGCAAAGGAGCCTGAGATAAAGCAGTCACAGATGTAGGAAGGAAGCCAGGAAAATGTAAACCCATGGCAGTCAGGGAACAATCGTGTTGTTTTAAGTCTCTCCTCAAAATCTGTGACAGGGAGACAGAGTTTCCCAAGTGGTCTTCCTGCTTCTATACCCAGGCGTCTGTGAGCTTGTCACTTGTCTGCTAGGGCAGGCTTGCTTGGTCAATCTGGTGGTCAGAGGCCAGGAAGTTACACTTGTTTTCAGGTAAGGCAAGTCTGGATCAAGCCAGCTGACCAGCATCACCTCAGTGGAGCTACAGCAGCTGGTGAAGATGTACCTGAGGAAACAGGTAGGCATTGCTGGAAAGGATTCCCATGATCAAGATGACCACGGATGCTGCATGGAGTGAAGTCTTCCAGTGCCCAGCAATGGGCCACTTCTGAGCTCTCCACTGGAGGATAATGGAGCAGAAGACAACACAGTCAACTGTCCTAGCACCATTTCACTTTTTTAGTCATAAAAATGAAATTCAAGAGAACACTCCCCTGCCCCATGCCTTTACTATTAGACTAAATACTATGCTAGACCTTTACATGTCCCAACTCACCTAATATTAAAGTGTTGAGTCACTCGTTTTAATTAATAGACTTTTTTTTTTTTTTAGCAGTTTTAGGTTTACGGAAAAATTGAACAGAAAGTAGAGTGCTCCCGTATACTCTCTCTCCAACACACACACAGTTTCCCTATTATTAACATCTTGCATGCACTAGGCTGCTAACTGAAAGGCTGGAGGTTCAAGTCCACCCAGAGGTACCTCGAAAGAAAGGTGATCTACTTCCAAAAAATCAGCCACTGAAAACCCTATTGAACACAGTTGTACTCTGTCACACATGGGGTCGCCGTGAACTGGAACGGACTCCATGGCAACTAGTGGTGGTGGTGGACTGGTGTGGTACATTTGTTACACTTGACGAACCAATATTGATACATTATAATTACCTAAAGTCCTTCATTTACATTAGGCTCACTGTTTGTGTTGTACAGTCCTATGAATTTTGACAAATGTATAATGTCATGTGTGCACCATTACAGTATCATACAGAATGGTTTCACTGCCCTAAAAATCCCCTGTGCTCCACCTATTGGTCCTGCCCTCCTTCCCCTGGTATGAGAAACTTTTTAAATTGCATTTTACCATTGAGGAAACTGAGACTTAGAAAAATTAAGTACTTTGTCTAAGGTCCTACTACCTGGCTAGGACTGGGTATTGTCAGAGTTGCAAAGATGAATAAAGCCAAGCCCCTATCCTTCAGGAGCTTATAGTCCTGAAGGAAACAATGGCTTGAGCACAATCAATTATAAAACAGACATAATAGTATATATGCCATAATAGAGGTACAAAACCCAGGAGAAGGAGGGAAGAAGGAAGGAAGCTAACTTAGGTTTGGCATAGCTGTTGCCTTCAGTGGCAGCACACATCTTTGCCAAGTGGAAAGACATGAGTTTCTAAGATATGAATTTGTTCCCAAATAGGTATGGCAAATACATAATTTACTTTTCTTAGTTCTAGTACATTATGCCCTGGCCCTTTAGATACCACACAGACACTGGCACTTTTTCAGTACTTAAATAGTATCCCCACTGCAATACCAGGGAGAGTTTTGCACAAGATTATTTTAGCTGAGTCCTCTCTCCATGACTGAGAGCAGGGAAGCAGGGCTGTAGTGGAAAGAGAAATGCGGCTGATTATCCTTGTGGAACCTCCAGACTGAAGGAGACTAAAGACGTGACAGTTAAATGCCATGCATAATCCTGGAGTGAATCCTCACCTGGGGGAACATCATCATAGAGGACATTATTGGGATAAAGGGTGAAATTTGAATAAGGACTGTAGACTATATTATTGCATCAACACTGATTTTCTTATTTTGATAATTGAACTGTAGTTATGTCAGAAAATATCCTTGTTCCAAGGAAAAACACTATGAAGTATTTAGGGGTAAAGGAATCTGTTTGCTACTTTAGCGATAATAATAACAATAGTTCTTAAATTGGGCACCATTTTAAAACTGTATTTTTTTTGTTGTTGAGAATATACACAGCAAAACATACACCAATTCAACAGTTTCTACGTGCACAATTCAACAGTTTCTACGTGAAGGCTACCCCTCTTCTATTTCAACAAAGGCAATGAGTGACCTATACTTGGGAGTACAAAATCAGGACATCATTTATAATCTAATAGCTGGAGGCTGGGGACAGAGTGAATGCGTCTCTTTGTGTCCAGAATCCTGCACTTCCTGCCCACCCCAGAGCTCACCATATCTACAACTGCCAGATAGCAAAGACTCAGCAAGTCCTTATTTCTCTCATAATATGAATTGCTGGTGAGGAGAGTGGGTGTGGATGTTCCAGAAGTTGAGGGGTGGTGGCCAGAATCCATTCAAGGCAGTGAAAGTAGATCTTTTGGCCCTAACAAGGCAGGGTTTGTCAACAGCCGGGGCTTTCCAGGGAGTGGAGAAGAAGAACAGGACATCTTAGGCAGCACCTTCTATATGGAGACATTAGTCTCAGAGTCATCAGCACTTAAAGTGAAAAATCCTTGTTAGCCCACCCTGGTTAAAGGAGTCGGTTATAAAGCAACTAACATTTAACAAGCCCTGCTATGGCCAGGCATTCTGCTAAACACTATATATGCATAGTATAGGTTAATCTTTACAACCCCCATTTTATAGATGAGGAGAAGAGGCTCACCCAAGTAACTTACCCAAGTTCACACAGCCAGCGGGTGATAGGATAGTGTTCTAACCCAGTTGTCTGACTCCTGTGTCTACCCCATACCTCTATTTTACATGCAGTGAAAAGCAAGAAGTAGTGAGATGTGTATTTGAGAATTAGCTTTCAAGTACCATGGCAAGGACCCAGATAGTCCTTGGAAGAAAAACAGATCTGGGATTTCCCTTGCAATTTTGAAGACTGTCTAGACCTGAAGCTAGAAAATTGAGTCCATGGCAAATGTGTACCATAGGGAAAAAACAAACCCCAAACACTGGCTGAGAGTCCTCTGTGGTCACTGCTTGGAGGACGTCCAAGCCAACAGGGTAAATAAGAGCTTGGGTGAGTCCTTTTGCTGTGCAAGACAAAGAGTGCAT
Source organism: Trichechus manatus latirostris (assembly GCF_000243295.1). Taxonomy (NCBI): domain Eukaryota; kingdom Metazoa; phylum Chordata; class Mammalia; order Sirenia; family Trichechidae; genus Trichechus; species Trichechus manatus. The sequence goes on from NW_004444076.1 coordinate 5,127,557, forward strand.
TGCCAAAGGCATGAGTTCCCATACTCCTACCTGCCCATCCTCAGAGAACTGGTCAAGTCCACACCTCTGGAGGCCTCCAGCCACAGGATCAGGATGTCAGTCATGAGAAAGCACTCTGCAGTCTCATTATAGGGCCAGCCTGTGACACCTAAGTCTCTCATCCACCTGTTCATTAACATATCCACCAAACATTTATGAAGTGCCCACTCTGTGCCAGGCCATGAGATAGAAGCTGACATGGAGTGTAAACCAGTAAAACCAAACCCACTGCCTTCAAATCAATTTCGACTCATAGAGACCCTATAGGACAGAATAGAACTGCCCCATAGGGTTTCCAAGGAGCAGCTAGTAGATTCAAACTGCTGACCTTTTGGTTAGCAGCTGAGCTCTTAACCACTGTGCCAGCAGGGCTCTGACATGGAGTGTAGCGGTACCTAAATTGGGGCCTTGTGGGCGTGTGTGTGTGGGGGGGATTACAGAATCACTAAATAAGAATCAGATTTAATCTGTGATGCTGTGATAATAATACAAAAAAAAAAAAAACCCGTTGCCATCAAGTTGATTGTGACTCATAGCGATGCTATAGGACAGAATAGAACTGCCCAACAGGATTTTCAAGGAGCTGCTGGTGGATTCAAACCACCGACCTTTTGGTTAACAGCCATAGCTATACTTTATTAAGAGCACACTATAATTTTGTTACTACATATATACACACACATAAAACTATCTCATTTAAACCTCTCTACAACATTCTAAGTTAGATACAGTTATCAATTATTTTTATAGATTATTATCTAATTTATAAATGAGGAACTTAAGGCTTGGTGAGTGAGTCTAAGGTCATATAACCACTAAGGTAAGATTTCAAAGCAGATCTGTTTTACTCCAAAGCCCAGGGTCTAACACTACGCAGCTGGCGACTGAGAGATGGTGTAGAGCATGGTTAAGAGCATGAATTCTGGAGCCAAATTACCTGGTTTTGAATCCCAGCTCTGCCTTTTCCTGGTTGTGTGATTTGGGGCAAATTACTTAACCTCCCTTTACCTCAATTTCCTTATCTATAAAATGAGGACAATAGCAATATTTGCCCTATAAACTTATTGTAAAGTTGAAATTAGTTAATAAATGTAAGATGCTTAAAAGTGCTATATACGCGTTTGCTATATATCAAGAACCAATAATCTGAACAGGAGACCTCAGAAACTAAGCAGGGCAGGGAACTAGAGAATAAATAGGGACAGGCATGAGGAAATAGGGACATGGGCTACAAATGCTGGGCAGTCCAAGGTCAGGTCAGGAAGGGCAAGGCAAGTAAGGATACAGAATCTGGCCTAAGACTGGTTTTAGGGTCATAAACTATATTAAAGTTACCAGAAAATACGTGCAGTATTGTTTTCATTTTATCCAGCATTCTGGATGTGTTCACAAAAGAGCTCATCTGGAGGAAGAAACTCCAATCTGTCATTCTGTTCTGTATGAAAAGTTTCTTCCTGGGTGTGTTCCCAAGGAGGATCAAGAGGTTACTTATCTGTATCCCAGAACAAAAACTAACACTCTTCAAAGGAAGGACAAAATTAAGCATGCAACAATAATAATGTAATAACAATGTCATATTATGATGTCCACTTGTAATAAAAAATTTAATAGAAGTGCAAAGCAGTAAGAGAATATGACTATAAACAGAAATCAATTAAATTGTTACCTACAAGGGGTTGGGGTGGGAGTGAAGAGGACAAGAGAAATATGACACTTCTCTGGGTATACCTTTTCATATAGTTTTGACTTTTGGAAGCATGTTAATGTTCTACATATTAAAAAGTAAAATTATATCCATAAGAGTAGGGAAAAATACTAAAACAAAATGCAAGCAGAAACAAATGAACTCAACTGTATTTCACATGAATTGTGTTTCACATAAACCACACTGAAGGAAAAAGAAAACTTTTGACACAGTATCATTGGCCTAGGGGGAGAAAGAATTGCAAACAAATCTTGAACTCTTTTTAGTAAATTTATTTTTTCATAGTAATGTAGCAAATCTAGAACTATCTTGTGTGTATTGTAAGATTGAGCAACTGTATAAATGTTTGGTATTGTTGGGAGTCGGGATTCTCTCTCAGGAAGACACAGTATGTGAATACGAGACGGGGAGGGTAACAAAGAACTGGAATCGGAGGTATTAAGAGGAACACGTGATTTAAAATTCTCTCTCTATATATATACACACACACACACACACTCCTCACTTATCAACATGGTTAGTTTCCAAAGACCAGGTCATTATGCAAAAATCAACATTATGCAAAAAAGGACCACATCAGACCACAAAATGAGGGATGACTACATTATTACATAACTGCCAAATTACATCATCAGGTAACTGCCAAACACTGAAAATCATGGCCCAGCCAAGTTGACACAAAACCTTAACCATCACAGCCAATGTTATGCTTGCCTCACACCTTGGCCGTTCATTAATGCTAGATGTGTATTGTTAATGTGCAAAATAGTCAGATAGTAGATTTTTTTACTGTTGTCATAAATGCAAAATGTCAGATAATGAGGTAGTCAATAGTCGATAAGTGAGCAGTATGTGTGTGTGTATATATACATATAAATGCATTGCTGTCATGTTGACTCTGACTCATGGTGACCCCACGCGTTACAGAGAAGAACTGCTTCATAGGGTTTTCTTGGCTGTAATCTTTACAGAAGCAGATCACCCGGCCTTTATTCTGTGGTGTAGCTAGGTGAGTTTGAACTGCCAAACTTTAGATTATCAGGCAAGTGCAAACCATTTGCACTGACCAGGGACTATATATATGCTGAAAGGACCTAGAAGCAATTTTACCACAGTAACAATGAACACTTCTAGCGCCTAGCACAGCAGTTAAGCGTTTGGCTGCTAACCAATTGGTCAGCAGTTTGAATCTACCAGCCACTCCTTGGAAACCCTATGGGGACAGTTCTACTCTGTCCTATAGAGTTGCTATGAGTTGGAATGGACTTCATGGCAACAGGTTAGTGCCTACGTCTTGTGCTTTTTTCCTGTAACAGGAACCAGGACTCCCTGGAGAAATATCTGATTTTAGAGCTGGGATATGGAAGGTACAAGACGAGCCTAGAGCATCTTGTTGGGCCAGAAAGTAAGGATGTGCTCAAAATAATAATGATTATAATAAGTAATGGGGACAGGTAAAAAAAAGACACAGGAGCCAGCTTGAAGGAGCTCCTACTGGCCAAATCTGGAACAATTTATGGATCATAATAAATATGGACAATAAAGGATTATAACACATTGAATAAAACAGGAATCTATGAGTGCTATGGTGATAATAAATAGATAATAAACAAATGAATTAATTAATAAACAGGGGAGAAAGGAGAGCTCTTTCTTATAATATAAGCTGACTGCCAATTGATAAGGAAGGAATTGTGGAGTTGGAAAAAAAAATCACCATTTTACAAACATCATAGTAAAGTATAGTTCAGGTAAGAATCAGTAGTGGGTGCCAAGTATAGGTGGAAAAGTTGCATGAGGTGCAGAATATTTGCATGATTACCAAGTATCTCCCCACATATCGCTTATTAGTTGTAAGGGGGAAAATAATAACTATACAGTAGAGAGCAACTGACTAACACCTTTGACCAGGTCATCAAAATTAACATCACCAATGAGAAGCAGACATATTTATGCTTCCAGGTTTGATATCCATGGAAGGTAACTAAAAATAATTCCAGCAGGGTTAGGTAATTTGAATCTAATCTTAAGAAACAATAGACAAACTCTAATTGAAAAAAATGTCTATAGCATAAGTAGAAAACCAGTATCAGGACTGACAAAGAGACTGAGGAACTTTCTCAGACTAGAGGACACTAAAGAGATATAACAATTACATGCAACACTGGATCCTGGGCTGGAGGGGGAAGATGCTATGAATGATATTATTGGGACAATTGACAACACTGGACTATAAACTGTTGGATGGAGTATAGAAATGGACTGTCAACTCCATCAAATATTACATAGATGTTAAATTTCCTAAATTTGATGACCATACTGTGGTTATATAAGAGAATATCCTTGTTCTTAGGAAGTACACACAAAGTATTGAGGGTGGCATGATGTAGCAACTACTTTCAAAAGGTTCAGAAAAAAATAATTGTGTGTGTATGAATTTAAAAGTGGATGAATCTGGTTAAAGGATTTGTGGGAGTTCTCTGTACTAGTCTTGCAACTTTTCTGTAAGTTTGAAATTATTTCAAAGTAAAAAGTTAAAAAGAATGAAGTCAGGCCCCTTGTCCCAAGAGGGAAAAAATCTGTGGTGCAGTTTATGCTCCAGAGTCCACCCTCTGTACATAAGGCCAAGACTAGGTTCTGCGACCACATCCTTGCTTGGCTTTCTTCTTCCCGTCCTGCTTCACTCCCTCCTTTATAGGATTTCCTGCAATAATTCATGTGCACCCGAATCCCTGTCTCAGACTCTACTTGTAGGGATTCTGACCTGTAATACCTATTCTGACCAACTCCATCCCTCCTTCATTCTTAATTCTCTTTAGTTCTTGTGGTAGGCTGAGTAATGCCTCCCCAAGATATCCAGGTCCTAATCCCTGGAACCTGTGAATGTTATCTTATATGGGACGTTGTGGATGTGACTGTGTTAAGGGTCTTGAAATGGGGCGATTATCCTGGATTATGCAGGTGAACCCGATGTAATCACCAACCAACCAAACCAACTATCCTCAGTCAGTTTTGACTCATGGCAACCCCATGTGTTTCAGAGTAGAACTCTGCTCCATAACATTTTCATGGCTGTGATCTCTCGGAAACAGATCGCCAGACCTTTCTTCCAAGGCACCTATGGGTGGATTCAAACCGCTAACCTTTACAGTTAGCAGCTGAGCACCTAACTGCTTGCACCACCAGGGCTGCCTATGTAATCTCAGGGGTCCTTATTAGAGGGAGGCAGGAGATCAGAAGGAGAAGGCAATATGATGACAGAAGCAGCGATTGGAGTGATGCAGTTTGAAGATGGAGGAAGGGAATATAAGGAATACAGAGACAGTCATCAGAAGCTGAAAAAGGCAAGAAAATGGAGTCTCCCCTCAGAGCTACCAGAAGGTATCAGCCCTGCTGAGACGCTGATTTTAGCCCAGTGAAATCATTTCAGACTTCTTACCTCCAGGAGACTTCTGACCACCAAGTGTCCATAAGGGCCCAATGGTAGACTTCCCCTGCCAGTCAGCCTGGAATCAGGGTGGAGAGGCCAGAGCGTTAAATGGACCTTATAATTCAGCCCACTCTACACTGCCTCAGAAAAGGGAACCTTGGGGAGTTTTGAATATTTGAGATTACAGGGACATTTCTCATTATGTCAGAATCCTTACTTTCAGAATTTCAAGTCCCATAGCAGCTCAAATACCCTACAATGCTAACTGAGCCCATTCGCTATTTTCCACTTACCAGATTTTTCCTAGATCTGTTTTCCTTTCCTCAAAGTCCCTTCATAGGCTTCAAATGCTTCAGCAACCCCTCAAAGTATTTTTAAAATATTGTCTTGCTAATGTTTAACGTAAAAAGAAGAAAGATAAAGGCACAAGCTGTGGGTAGAATTTAAATCCAAATTTCATTCTATATTGTGGAGCAAGCCTATATTGTAGTTCTGTATTTCTGCATTGTAGTGTAATGCCTGACACAAAGGAATTGCTTAATTTCCAAATACCTGAATGGCTATTAAGCTTGAGATCACTTTGTAACTTATCTATGACTCATACTTAAAACATAAGATCATGGCAATAATGGCTGCCCTTGATGGGGAATTTACTTTGTATCTTACTCTGTGCAGTGTATTTTGCATAAGTCATTTAATTTTTCACACAACAACTCCCTCCATGAGGTATGTGTTCCTATCCTCATTTTACAGATGAGGTCACCAAGACTGAGACATTAAGAAACTAGCTTTGTTTGCATGCAGCCATCCAAGGGACAATTGGTCTCTATTTGCCTGGAGCAACAGAGGAAGAAGGAGTCAGAAATAGGAGGAGGATATGGAATGTGTGGCTAATTGCCTCCATGAGCAACTACCTCCTTCATCATGAGACCAGAAGAACTGGATGGTGCCTGGCTACCATTACTGAACGTTTTGATAAAAAATTCTATAGAAGAATTCTGATCAAATGGGGAAAAAATACAGAATAGAATTTCAAATTCTCATGGACTCCAGACTTCCTGGAGCCGTGAAGGGTGGATGAACTCCTGAAGCTATTGCCCTGAGATCATCTTTAACCTTTAAACCAAAAATATCCCCTAAAGTCTTCTTAAAACCAAAAAAATAGTTTAACTTAACTAGTGAAAAATGTCTGCCTTGAGCCTTATGCTCTTTTAAGAACTATCTATACGGGATCAAAGTGACAACAGCAACTTGAAAGATTAGATAGGAACCTTAGGGGACAGTGAATTTATGTCAATTCAGGAGGAACAACTCAAAAAAGAGGGTGAGAATGGTTGTACAACTCAAAGAATGTAATGTCAATAGTGGTGCATGTAGAAACTGTTGAATTGGTATATGTTTTGCTGTGTATATTCTCAACAATAATAACAACATAAATAAATAAAATTTTTTAAAAAATTAGAAAAAGAGAAACTAGCTTTGAGTCTGTGACTGTAGCCATTAAACATACTGCACAGTCTGTGATGGGAATCGTTTTAACTTGATTTTTTCTGCTAAGATTGGTGTTCCTGACACAGGACCACGCAAGGGTAAAAAAGGAGGGGGAGGTGGCAGAGCCAGTGCTGGAAATCAGGGAGCTACATCAGGCTCACTCTCTGATGGGAGAGGCAGGGTCATAGGAGGGAGCCAAGTCTAATACCTGGGGTCCCTGAAAGCTGAGTAATGGAGGGGCTGAAGCCATAACCCAGAGGAGGTGCCACATAGTTGGGCCTGAGAAGCATGGCGGGTGGTGCCTACAATTCTGGCCAATGACAGCAGTCTCTCTGGGACTGCCTTTAACAGTCACCAGCTCTCACAGTGGCTCCTACTCAGCAGTGCCCTTAAAGGCACCTCTCATCATCTGGCAATTAGTAATATTTTCCAGCGTGTATTAGTTTCCTATTGATGCTGTAACAACATTACCACAAACTTAGTGGTTTAAAATAACACAAATTTATTCCTCTTACAGTTCTGGAGATCAGAAGTCTAAAAATAGGTCTTATAGACTAAAATCAAGGTGTCAACAGAGCTACATTCCTTCTGAAGGCTCTAAGGGAGAATCCATTCTCTTGCTTTTTCCAGCTACTAGAGGCTGGCTTCATTTCTTGGCTCATGGCCCCCTCCATTTTCAAAGCCAACAGTGTGGCATGTTCCAATCTCTCTTTGACTTGCTTCCATTGTCACATTGCCTTCTCTTACTGTGACCTTCCTGTCTCCCTCCTATAAGGGCCCTTGTGATAGATTGAACCCACCCAGATTATCCAGAATAATCACCCATCTCAAGATCCTTAATGTAATCACATATGCAAATTCCCTTTTGCCACATAGGATAACATACACATAGGTTCTGGGGATTAGGACGTAAACATCTTTGGGGAACCATTATTCTGTCTACCATACAGGGGAAGTAGCAGGAGCTCTGTGGGTGATTTATCCTAGAGCTGACCTTCCTGCTGTATGGAAGCATCATGATACAATGGGAAGCCACAGGCTTTGGAGCCAGGCATATGTGAGGTTTGATTCTCAGCTCCACCATTTATTGTGGTCTTGAGCAAGTTATTTAACTTCTCTCAGCTTCAGTGCCCTCTTGTGGGAATGACTATAATAGTTATCTCATAGGGTTATTGTGTAGCTTGGAAAGAATACATGCGAAGTGCCTGACACATAGTTAATAAACAAGGGGTTATTATCATTGTCAAGTTCTGGTGTTGCTTAAGCAAGTTCTGTGAGAATAGTGATAAAAATGCTAATTCTAAATGCTTTGGGGCAGAATACCTGTCTGCCTGGGCCTTGGTGGGAATGCAAGCTACAGCCTTTCTTCCCAGAGAACAGGTGGGTGAAGTAGCAGGAGGGAGGAAGTGAACTGTTCTGTAAAGCAAGGGATGTAGTCAGACTCTGTCTGGTCATCAGTAGCATGTCAATGCTCATCCACTTGTTGGTGGTTTCTAATCAGGCGTCCACTTTCTGGCTTCGGTTCCATGAGGGCTCTATGGACGGTACTGCCAGCTCAGATGCCTCCTCCAACCTGCCTAATGTTGCCAAGGTGTCCTTATGCCCAAGGTAAACAGCAAAGTCAGGCCAAGAGGATGATTGATGGTAAATTCATTTTTCATGCCATGGAACCAATGGGAAAAGCCAACGCTTCGCACACAGTTCTTCGAATTGAAGTCACAAATGCTTCCCACAGAAGACCAAGTACTTTTCACATGATATTGAATAGTCATGCTTGGGAAATTAGTCATCAATCGTCACTTCTTTCCATTAATGGATAAGGAAGTATGGGAGTCATGCTCCATGTTGCTGGTATGGAAGGGAAGCCTTCTCTCCTTGCCTCTTGCACAGCCTCCTAGAGCTAAACTTAGCTGGACTTTTTCATAGGTTGAGAACTAGCCTGATGTGTTTCTCTGCATTTCTGTTGCATTTAAAAGCAGAGCCTCAAAAGAGTAGACTCCAACCCCTCAATGTGGCAAATTATCCTATAGCTCCAAGCTAATCATTCAGGGAACCCTATAGAGTAACCCCAACATTATTGTCCCTCCTCCCACAGAGAAGCACATGGCCAGGGAAATGTGAGTGAAGAGACCACAGTGCTCTGCGTTCAGGGTGGGGAGCTGTGGTTAGTGGGGAAAACTGTGGGGTGCAGGGGTGGGGGTCAGTGCATACAGGGATGAGATGAGATTAGGAGAGACTGAGCTGTGTAGAGAAGCAAAGTGCTTTGGAGTCAGGGCATCTGCACTGAAACATTAGCTCTGTCACTTCTCAACTCTGTGACTTTGGTCAAGTGTTTTAATTGCTCCAAAACTCATCTGGAATGAAAAACAGACAATGTCAACTAATGCAAATTATTGTACGAAGAAAAGAAGAAGAACATATATTGTATTTGAGATAACATTGCTTGGAACATAGTAGGCATTCGTAATAGGCCATATATTATTACTGTAAAAGAAATTAAAGTGCCTTCATGGAATCAGAGATATCTGCTATATCCAGAGAACAGTAGCCACCATTATTGGAGGCCAAAGAAGCCATCCCCTGCTTTCTACCTCATTCATACATCCATTCCTTCATCAAACATTAACTGCGCACCAAAAGGAGCAACTGATAGCTGTGAATAAGACATGCATGGACCCTGCCTTCAAGTTGCTCAGAGCCTAATGAGAAGGGCTGACAAACAAGCACTGCAATCTGCCATGGTAAGTGCTAGGCTAGAGGAGTGGTCATTGTACCATGGTGAGGGCACCAAGGAGAAACAGCTTGACTGTTTTTGGTAGTAGAAGGAGGAGGAGAGGCTCAGAGAAGTTAAGTCACTTGCCCAAAGTCACAGAGCTGGGCTAATTTCTGCACACCCTTCTGAAAAGTGGAGACTTAGCTGCCTTATCATGTTTCATGCCATCATAGCGCTCACTGTCCTGACTTGCAATTGTTTTAGATGCCGGAGGCATTCAGATCACCATCCACTCATAATCCCCCAGACTGGTCACTGAAATAAGCCGTCTTCGCTACCAGACTGTGAGCAATTTGAAAGCAAGGGCCACATCTCTTTCATCTTTGCAGTCCTGCTGAGCCTAACACAGGGCTTGGAACATAGTAAGTCGTAAATAAATACTGAATACTGAATGGTTCTCATAGACGTTAACTCATTTGCTCAAGGTCACTCGGCTAATAATCAGGAGAGCTGGGACAGATGCAAGTCCTCTGCCTCTGCCTCCGAGTGTTCCCCTCCAACACTGAGTGAAGGAAAAAAACCAACAGCCAAAAAGTGATTGATCCTGCTTGGGTCTGGAGTCTCTAGAGCTAGTGAAAGGAGAGGGGTAAACTCCCCTGTTCTTTATAAAACCCAACTCCTGTATTTTCTTTTTATTTCTCTGTCTCCGTCTCTCTCTCTCTCTCTCTACCTCTCTCATTCTAACTCCCACTACCCCTGGTGGGGCCCTGAAACAGATTTTAGAAGACTTGGGGGAAGTATAAAGGGATTAAAAAGCATTAAGAGCACAAGACTCAAATTAATTTTTTCCAGCAAATTGTTTTCACAGAGTGTGATGTAATTCCATCTGACCAGCAGAGGGCGGGTTCGGATGGAGTTAGCATCCTAGCCCTGCTGAACAGTGACTTCATAGGAGTCAGGGCTGTGGCTCTGCAAAGATGTCGCATTTTAACAAAGGGGATCAAAAAAGACGAAAGTATAAGTTTTTTCCAGATTATCCTACCCGTGTAACATCACCTATTCTGGCTCTAGAAGAGTTGTCAATAATTTAGTTGCATTAGATTTTAATATGTGAATACTGGGAGAAGGTGTTTAAGTGAATCATGCTCCTTTTCCAATATACAGATTCTGAAGCCTGAAGCCTAAGCAGTGGCCTGGTTACCTAGCTGAAACCAGGGAAGAAAACTAAGGTTGTATCTTTCAACTTTAGAAATTTGAACTGGAATGGACCTTTAAAATGATAATTTTTCAGAGCACTGGAAAAGTTGTCACTCCCCTGGAATCACACATCTAGGTATTGTCAAAACTGGGACAAAATCCATCATCAGAAAAAAATGTTTATAAGTCCTGGTGGTGCAATTGTTAAAGTGCTCTGCTACTAACTGAAAGATCGTTGGTTCAAACCCACCAGCTGCTCTGCAGGAGAAAGGTGGAGCAACCCGCTTCCATAAAGATTCCAGGCTTGGAAACCCTGTGGGGCAGTTCTACTCTTTCCTAAAGGGGCACTATGAATCGACTAGAGGGCAAGCAATGGGTTTGGATTTTGGTTTTTGGATCTTCATGTTTAGGCAGAAGGCAAGAGTTTTGAGTCAAAAACTCAGGTATACAGAAAGGCAATGTAGTACGTTTCCTGTAATTGTTGTCCCCATCTGCCTGTTGGTAAAAATATGATCTGGTGACTTTAAGGTAAACACAGTGACATTTAGTGATTTCCCGATCATTTCAGATGTAAATAGTCAGATTCAGGTTTCTACCTGTCCCTTTCCCCAGGGTTGCATCTAAGTTCTGAGGGAATCTGTGATAATGCTACAGTCTTTGCAGCAGGGAGATCTAGACCTTGATGGTCATCTTCTTTTCCTAGCTAACATCTGCTGAGGGGGACAGTTGTCGTGTCATAACCTTCAGTTCCTCAGATGTCATCAGATGTCATTGCCCTTCCAAATGGGCATCAGCTGAGCTGACAATGGCCTACTAGCCTGCTCTGATTTTGTGGTCCAGCTGCTATCTGATGCATTCCCTCACCATGACTGTGAAACATGGGGATTTTTTAAATGTTCCTCCATACTACTACAGGACTTTGGAAACTCTGGGCCTCTGTCTCAAGTCTCTCCCTAATCCCATGGCCCATTTGGCAGTCTCTGCTCTATCTACTCCACTCCCATGTTCTTGTGGCATAGGCTATAGCTACAAAGCTGCTGCCTCTCAGAATTCCAAATAGGAAGCAGGATGTGTGTTCCTGTACTCATGTATCCCATAAATTAGAGGAGAAGATTATATTATCCTTCTTTCATGAATGTGGCCTATTCATTCATGTTCTGGGAATAGTTTTTCCCCTAACTGCAATCAGGTACTTTGCACAAGAACTTCTGTATTCTTACAGACTCTACCACTGGCCATAGTTGATTGGTCTAGGGGTGGGAACCTAATCCAAGCAAGGCTAATCAGAGCCTTTCCCTCAATTTCTCAGCCTAAAAGTGAGGAAATGTCTAAAACTCTCTCCGATGGTGAAAGTTGCAAAATGTGAAAGTTGGGAGCTTTTGACAGCCAGGTTTCCCACCAGATGGAGGAAGCTAGTCTGTAGTGAGAACGAATGAATTGATGTGCAGAGAGGGTTGCCAGATTAAAGATAGGGTGCCCTGTTAAATTTGAATGTCAGATAAACGATAAATAACATTTTTCACTAGTTAAGCTAAACTATTGTTTGGTTTTAAGAAGACTTCAGGGGATATTTTTGGTTTAAGGTTTAAACATTATCTCAGGGCAATAGTTTCAGGGGGGCATCCTATATTTTTATTTGCTAAATCTGGCAACCCTAAGCTTGTGGGAAGCTTGAACTCAGTGTAGACGCTGTGGGTTTCAGAGTGTAGCAACTGGGGCCATTAATCAATCATGTTTCCTCAGTCAGAGATCTTCGAGGCACGTCCACACGGCTGTCACAGTCCCCTAGTACCCTTCCAGTAAATTTCTCTTTTTCCTAAGCTAATTTAAATTGTACTTTTATCACTTGCAACCCAAAGAGTTCTAATTGTTACAGTTACCTATCTCTGTATAAAAAAATCCCAAACTTAGTGGGGTAAGACAAAAACCATTTTATTATGCTTGTGGATTCCGTGGGTCGTGAATTAGGACAAAATACAGTGGAGATGGCTTGTCTCTGCTCCACAAGGTCTGAGGCCTCATCTGGAGTGTAAATAGGTGGGGAGGAAATGAATGGTTAGGGGATGGAGTTATCTGCAGGCTTCTTCACTCATCTGTCTGGAGTCTGGGCTGGGATGACTTGGAAACTTGGCTAAACTGGGACAGCCAACCGAAAAGCCAACACGTGTCTTTTCCACATGGCTTGGAATTCCTCAAAACAAGGCTGCCTCAGGGTAATTGGACTTTTTACTTAATAGTTTGGAGCTCCAAGCATGATTGTTCTAGTAAACATTGCTCTAGTAAAAGCTAAGTCTTTTATGACTTAGCTTCAGAAGTCACAGAGCCTCACTTTTGCTGTATTCTACTGGTCAAAGTAGTCACAAGTCTGCCCAGATTCAAGGAGAGGGGATGTAGACCTCACTTTTCCCCGTGAAAGAATTTGTAGCCATGTTTTTAAAGTGCCAAACTAATTAATTGGCCAAGCTCAGGACGTCACTTTTGAAAACCCCTCATGCCTCCTCATGTCTATCAGATACCCTCCTCTGGAAGGAACTCTGCTCTTTCACAAAGGCTTACTGAGCCCTTGGATAAAGTTCTTTTCCAAATACCTATCCAGTATCCAGACCATCCTCAGGAGCACTAACATGACCACTAAATTTTTTGCATTATTTATCAACCAAAGCTTTGGTTAAAAATTTAAACAACTGCATAACATAACAGGAACATCAGAACAAGCTTTATTTCTTTCTAGACAGTGATCCTCAACAGCATTAATTACTCTGTCATTTGGCATAAAGCTGTGGGTACAAGTTGCAACAGCTGTGAGGACGTGCGTCAGGAAAATAAGAACAGCACCTTTTATCTTCGGAGATCTTGGGAAGATCAACTAACATTCTCATGATAAAGTGTCCAAAGATTTTTGACAACCCAGATATCAGTAATAAAGAAATACTTGGTTGAGAAGAATTTCTTCGCTGTATCATGTGTGCAAGACACTGAGATTAACAATAAAGTAAAACACCATGGGCTCCTTAATAAGGCAGACATGGACTAAATTCCATTTTTTTCATGTCCACCTAGCTAGACTTAGGCAAGTTCCCCATGTCTCTAAGCCTTAGTTTCCCCACTATGCAATGCAGATAATAACATTACCTTAGAAAGTTAGTGTGAGGATTACAATAATAAATGTAAAATAAAGCACTTAAAACATTACGTAGTAGCTGTTGGGATATAAAAAGAAATTTTGGAGTAAACCAAGATCAAATGCTTGCTATGTGACAGAATGGCATTGGAAACTTTAGGGATACAGTGTTGATCAAGGCATAGTTCTTGTCACCAAAGATATCACAAATGATTAAGGGGGTACACTATCTGCTATCATGAAATCAGACAGCGTGAGGCTGAGTTCCAGATAGGATGTCTCCTACCTTCTTCTGACTAGCCAATATGTGCCTCAGTTTCCCATCTGTTATAATGGGAATAATAATAACTACCCTGCCTACTTCATAGAATATTACCTATGATGGCAGATGTTAAAGTTCTTCATAAATGTTAAAATTTAAAGATGTGTTCTCACCTTGCTGGTCAGATTGTGGTCCATGGACCATAAGAATTAGTACCACAGACTCTCATGTCCCACCCCAGACCTGTTGAATCAGAATGTACAGTTTAACAAGATCTGCAGGGGATTAATGTTTGAAAGGCACTGGTCTACAATAGTACTGCATTCCGGTGAAATAAAAACAAATACAGTTGTTTAAGATCCATTACCAAGCAAACTATGGAACCACGCAAAATGATCTAATAAAACTTAAAAGCTTAAGTTCTAAGGATACCGATTAAAAAGGAAATGGAGCTCCAATATAAGCTGGACTAATTGTAGAAGGAATCCTAGAGGTTTTGAGATGTTGGGCACATGCCTCAGTCTTACCACACACAGTCCACCCAGTGAAGGCTCCATTATAAGAATGAGTTGTATTACCTCTCTTCCTTGCCTGGATGGTTGAACTCTGGCCCAAAAGATCACTTTAGCCATCTCAGTGAGCGGGGTGCCTCATGGTGCACTGGCTCACTGTGGCAATTGCAATCGAGCCAAAATGGCCGCCAGCAGTTCACAGCATCGCACAGTATAGGTCTCTAGCTCTCAGTGTCTTGTTCACCTCCCTATTATGACCTTACCCATTGTAGTCTATTATCTATGTTGAAGCCTGTCTCCTCCACTGGACTGTGAGCAACTTGAGGGCAAGGACAGTGTCTCTCTGTCTTTACACACTGCCACTGTGAAAATGGTGGGAAGCTTTAGTCAGGGGCTAAAGGAAGGGTCCCCATTCTAATCAGCTTCACTGTGGATACCTCTCCCTTTTCCTTACCTAGTCCCAATTATCCTGTTCCCTTTCTGTGGTGCTTCTCAAAAAGTTCTTACTCTTTAATGTGCAAAGGCTCTGGATTCACTTTAAACACAGAATTTTTATGGACCTGTTTCAGTCGAGCCTTCTCTATCCTTAAATACCTCTGAAGAACTCTGGCTTCACAGATTGTTTCAGCCAGTGGTTAGTCAAGAAAAAATAAATCACTCTAGATATTTTCACAAGAAAAGATTTAAGTACACAATTTTAGATTACAAAATTGCTGGAAACTTGGAGGAGCAAAACGGGTAAGGTGATGTTATCCCGACATCAGGAACTGCAGAAAACCACCATCACTCCTCAGGACCCAATGCTCACCTGAACCCACAATTATTTGCCCCCGTAGCATGTAGGGAGTCCTTGGGTGTTGCAAATGGTTAATGGGCTTGGCTGCTAACTGAAAGACTGGTAGTTCAAGTCCACCCAGCGGTACCTCGGAAGAAAGTCCTGGTGATCTACTTCCAAAAAATCAGCCAATGAAAACCCTATGGAGCATAGTTCTACTCTGACACACAAGATAGCCATGAGTTGCAGTTGACTCAACAGTAACTGTTTTGTTTCCATTGGTTTGTTTATTTTATGTATTTTTTCATTTTTGGTAGTATGTAGACATTCCAGGAGCATCTGTGGCAGGAGTCTGATCATACCTGCCATTGCCACTGTCATTGTGGTGTTACTGCTTCATCCGTGCTGCCACTGAGGTGGAGCCACTGTCGTTGCTGCTAGAGACTGCCAGAAGCAAAACGTTTTTTTCTTTTTTCCACCTTTTAATTCACAATGCATGCCTTCCTTGGGCAACACTTAACCACAACCCAGCTAACAAGGGAGACTACAAAATACAGTTTGAGGTTTTTAGCCAGCACCAGAAGTACAGAGGAGAGAGTAGGAAGGTGAGTGTGGGGTTAAGTGCCAACAGCCATACCTGAAATGGCTTTTATCTTCTGCCTGGCACAAGATTATCTCCTAACCCAAGAGCACTTTCCTCTAATATAAACACTCTTAAATTCTAAGACAAAATGTTCTGGTAATTCGCTGTTCTCTTTCACTATTAGTCACTTTTTTATTCAGAATTCAAATTGAAAACAGGACCTTCACATAAGAGACACTTTTGTTCCCGTCTCTTTGCTTTCCATTTTCCAACTTACTACAGTCTTTTCTTTTTAAGATATAATTGACATACCATAAGATTCACTCTTTTAAAGTATGCAATTCAATGGTTTTTAGCATATTCACAAGGTTGTGCAACCATCACCACTACTTAATTCCAGAATATATTCATCATCCTTAAAAGAAAAAAAAAAAAAAACAAATCCAGGAGCAAACATTCCCCATTCATCTTCTCCCTAGCTCTTCGCAACCACTAATCTGCTTTCTGTGTCTATGGATTTCCTATTCTGGACATTTCATATACATGGAATCATACACTACGTGGTCTTTTGTGTTGAGCTTATTTCAGTTAGCATAATGTTTTCAGGTTCATCCATGTTACAGCCTGTGGCAGTACTTCATTCGTTTTTTGTGGCTGAATAATATTTCATTCCATGGATATACCCCATCTTGTTTATCCATTCATCAAATAATTAACATTTTGGTTGTTTTTAATTTTTTATTATTATGAATAATGCTGCTATGAGCATTTATATACAGATTTTTAGTTAGACATTTGTTTTCAATTATTTTGGGCATATACCTAGAAGGGGAATTTCTGGGTCATATGATAACTCTATGTTAAACTTTTTGAGGAACTGTCAAACTGTTTTCCATTTTCCATTCTCACCAGCAATGTGGATGTGCAGTTTAATGTTTTTTCATCCAGTTTAGGAAGTTTTGACCATCACCTCTTCAATCTTTTTCTGCCCCTTCTCTCTCTTCTCTCCTAGGACTCTCATTATGTATATGTTGGTACCCTTGATGGTGTCCCACAGATCTCTGAGGCTTTGATCATTTTTCTTTCTGTTTCTCAGAGTGGATAATCTCAATTGGCCTATCTTCAGGTTTACTGATTCTTCCTTCTGCCTGCTCAAATCTGCCACAGAGCTCCTCTAGTAAATTCTTCATGTCATTTATTGTACTTTTCAACTCCAGAATTATGGTTTGGTTCTTTGTAATCATTTCCATCCCTTTATTGATATTCTCTATTTGGTGAGACATCACTCTTATACTTCCCTCTCATTATTTACGTATAGTTTCCTTTAGCTATTCGAACATATTTAAAAGAGCTGATTTAAAGTCTTTGTCTAGTAAGTCCAATGTCTAGCCTTCCTCAGGGACATTTTCTATTGATGACTTTTATTCCTGTGTATAGGCCATACTTTTTGTTTCTTTGCAGGTTTCATAATTTTTTGTTGAAAACTAGATATTTTAAATAATATAATATTACAACTTTGGAAGTCAGATTCTCCTCTGTTGCTCCCCAGGGTTTATTGTGTTGCTATTTATTGTTGTTGTTTCTGCTGCTGCTGCAGCTGTTTAGTGATTCCTGAACTAATTCTGTAAAGTCTTTATTCTTTGTTGTGTCTGGCCACTGAAGTCTCTGCTAGGTCAGCTTGGTGGTCAGTTAATGATTTTCAGAGATTTCCTTAAGTGCCCAGAACCAATAAGCCTCCCAGCCTTTGTCCAGGGCCTCTGTGTGCATGTAGGCCATGCCTTCCACACTCAGGCAGGCAATTTACAACTCTGCCTTAGCCTCCACTTCCTGCTTGCTCAGAGCCTCAGAGTCAGACAGAGGTGAAATTAGGGTTTTCTTAGGTCTTTCCTGGGAATCCACACAATCTTAGAATGGGAAAACAACAAGATGGGGATAGGAAAACAAAAAAAAAACCCAGAAACCTGAAAATTGTGAGAGAAAAATCAGGACTGTCCAGGAGGAGGAGCCCTGGTGGTGCAGTAGTTAAGAGCTCAGCTGCTAACCAAAAGGTCAGCAGTTTAGATCTACCAGCTGCTTCTTGGAAACCCTATCGGGCAGTTATACTGTGTCCTATAGGGTCTCTATGAGTTGGAATCAACTCGACAGCAATGGGTTTTGGTCCCAGGAGAAAGATTTCATAGCACCAGAGACAAATATGAAGAAATAGATGAGAAGTTTAGAAAATATCCCCTGCAAGCACTTGGAACATACCCTATGGAAGCATCTTAAAAAGCCAAATAGCCCTAAGACCCACTTTAAAAAAAAATTGTAATGTCCCCAAAATAAAATTCAATCCACTCATAATATTTACCATGCACCTACATGATCCCAGTCTTTCCGGAACTCGCAGTCCAATGTATTGGGAGTAGAGGCCGGGAATGGAAGGCATATAGACACACATACTGAACTACTAAATACTACACAATGCAGCTGAGCATCAAGTTAGGAGGAAGATTAAGCTACCATAGAAGGTGTAGTTAATTCTGTCCAGGAAGGCTTTAGAGAGAAGGTGACGTTTGAACAGGCAGGGAAAGGCAACAGGGCTTTGTGCGGTCAAGGAGAATTTTGAAAAACTAGACTATTTTCTAAGGGGAAGAAAAGACACATGCTATTATTTGCTTTTCTCTGAAGTGTGGTGAGTACTCCATAAGGAACAATCATTGCATTGTATCTTGTTATAGACCATGGGGCACTTGGTGTTTTCCACATTTCAACAACTCGGGGAAAGTCCTCTGGGAGAACCACTGTAAATCCAAGCACTTCACCCTCTGAAAGGCTTGTCATGGGGCAAAAGAAATGCTCCTTTTAATTCACATGTCATAAAACTCCATCAGGAGCAACATGTGCACAGGGAAGGCAGCCTATGTTCAGTGGAGTTACATGTAGGAAACAGATGTTCCACTGTATTCTGAGAGATTGTTGATCATTCCTGAGAGATTGCTTGATCATTCCTGAGCCATGTCCCCCCAAGACTTAAAGGAAAGCCCCATCGGTAAGCCCTAGTAGCAGGCTGTCTAGACCACAAGAATGCTATCCTCAGGCTCTAAAACTGGGGCGTTTGAAACTGAGAAGGTAGCTTCATGCTGACAACCCAGTTACCAACCAGATGGTTCCAAGCCAGGGGAATTCAACCAAATTGCTTCAGAAGGAAGAGTTTCCCAGTTCCCAGTACTGCCTAATAGATGGCAAGTTTGCACTTGGGAAACGTTTGGTGCCAGGATGAAGTAACGTCTTTTAGCGGTTACTGTCTTATTATTTTTAATAAATGTTGATGTGATGCACCGATGCATCATAGAAAGACCTGGTAACCCATGATGGGAATGTTCCCGGTCCTACTCCTTGGGGGGAAAAAAAAAAGTTTTAAGGAATTAAAAGGAAGTGGAAATGATACTTTCAGCCCATCTCTGCTATTAACTAGCAGTAGTCAAGTGGCCTTTGACAAGTCCTTGAGTTACTCAAACAAACTGATGTGGAGAGTGGGCACCGCTGAACCCTCATGCCTTTCCTATACAGGAACTACAGATGTCAGCAGACAGACATAGCAAGCTCTTCCACTGCCATCCAGATCAGGGCTCTCTGAGACTCGGGGGTAGGGGTAGTTCAGGCCCTTTCTGCCTACACTTCTGGGGAAACACACTGAATACCCAGACAGCTTCACCCATCACTCTGAGGCTTATCCATCAGGTATGTCAAACCATGGCTATGTCCCTCCCCTTGTGTCTCTCTCTGAGATGCAGTGCTTCTGCTTATTAGAATCATTTGGAGGTGAACTTTTTAAAAAAATACCAATGTCAGGGGCCCCACCCCAGAGATTCAAATTTAATCTGTCTGGGGTAGGGCCTGGGAAATCCTCTACTTGTTAAAAGCTCCCCAGATGATTCTAATATGCAGCTACTGTTGAGCACCACTGCCCTTGATTCTCTTACCTATGCGTGAAGCATGGCTGTCTTATCCAGCTCTATACTAGAGCAAAAGTTTACATTAGTTGCTGGTAACAGCATCAATAAAAAATATTATTAATAATAATTGCTTAAATTGTCCTGGTTGGCAATTTACCATTCTCAAGATAACCTTAGGCTCAGTGAGGTAAACTGGCCCACCGGGGGTAAGCAAGACATATGTAGCAGAGCTTGGTGTAAAAATCCAGGTTTTCTAATTGTTTGAGCCAAGCTGCTTCCACTGTTTCACCCTGGCTCCTCAGTTACAAGCCTGTTTTCAGTTACCAGACTGTTTGAGGCCCGTGAGACGTTTACAGCTGGCACTCCACCAGACCGAAGTGGAACACTGAGGCAATTATCTGAGTAATTCAGGCAACTGAAGTTTATTTTTTCTGAATTGTCTGGATAATTATCTCAAGCCTAATAACATGGAAAGAAGCCAGATCCACTTTGACTGTTTTATTGCCCCCTCAACAATGCGTTCTTATTTAAAAGGTCCTGATTTGAAGAAATGAGTTGTTGAAGCTTACAGTCTTCCTTATTTGCCACAGGATGCCCCATTAATCATCTGGGGAAGATAACTGTTTTAATCATTCCTAGTCCACGTGGCTGTTCAATGTTTCTCTGGGCTGAGGAACGGAGATGTCCTGGATTCCTGACTTGTCCTCTGTGCCTCTGGGAGTTGTCACCTCAGCTAATGAGGTGACAAAGAGGAATGCTTCTGGGTGTTGAGTTTTTGTTTCTGTTTTTCTTGTTGTGTTTGATCGTATTTCTTTCTTAAACTAAGTAACCAAACATTCGGCACTACTTCCTATTTTCCTGAGCTGAGCTTGGTCACATCTATAAAATGGAGCACCTTGTGCATGTGGCAAGGCCTTGCCTTTCACAAGGCTTATGGGCAAAAACTGGAGAATCTATGCCAACTAAAGGGCCAGGCACTCCCTGCTTCTGCTGCTGTCACTATTTGCCTCATTAAAATGACCAAATGTCTCAGAGGAGGAGGGGTCCTTCCTCTTTCCTAAGGAGAATTCCTCTGCCTGAGCACTTGCTCATCTCTCTGGATCCTTGTTTCATCGGTCACTCCCTCTTCTTTCATGTCTCTTCAATCTTCGCTCTCCACAGGCTCTTTCCATTCTGCCTAGACATAGGACTGAGTCTTCTCCATCCCTGTAAGCAGAAAGAAGGAGAGAATGGGATTGGGTGGGGAGCAGGCATGGCCAGAAGTCAATAGAGTGACAATATTAGGAGATGAGAAGAAGAAAATAGAAGCCGGAAAATGGAGTGAAGTCGGAAACACCCAAATCAGTGCAGTAATAATGGCAGCCAAGGGAGATGAGAGGTCCAAAGAAACACGATGCAATGCAAAAACGTGTCTGAAATTGAATTTTGGTGCTACCACCTTCTGGCCGTGTGATAATCTCTAAAACAGCAATATTGTTAAAACCTACTTCCCAAGGTGTTATGAGACAAAAATGATTTAGTGCATGTCAAATTACTTAGAGAAATTTTAGACTAATTAATTATTACTATTACTAAAGCAAAAAAGGGAAAGGTTGGCCAAAAGGTTAAATGCTCCTTTGGCATCAAAGTGAGAAAAGGTAGTGGAAGTCTTCTTGTGCTGTCCTTTAAGCTTTTTAGACGTTATCCCATGGTAAGAAATGCATTTTACATAATATTCAAGAATACATATTTATTCGTATATACTTTTATGTATCTGAATCCAAAGCTTCACAAAACATCCTTACTATGGATGATGCGCTTCGATATTTTCTATTAATGCTGGTTGTAATCTACTAAACTGATTTCATGACCCACTGATGGGTTGTGACAGACAGTTGTAAAAACACTGTTCTATTTTGTTTTTCAGTGAGGATGAAGGATGACTGAGAAAAGATCTTTGCATTTTTTGATTAGAGTCAATGCTGACCTTCAAAAGAATAATTGCAGTAGGATGGTAGGAGCTTTCTATTTAGGACAGAGGTTTGATCCTTCTAACAAAATCCCAAACTAACAATGGCTTAAAGAAGATAAAAATGTATTTCTCTTGTTAAAGAGTAACTTTTTAAAAGATAAAATATCAACTGTTATACAGATATTAAATGAACATATGGCAAACGTTTTATTTAACTCATCAACTAATGAAGGAACTGGTAAGATGTTACAATTGACTCAAAGGAGAATTCAAAGTACCACACTTATACAGTCAATCAGGAATGCTGAAATGAATGTACAAGTAATGTAAAACTGGCTTTTTCCACAGGTAGAGGTGGGTGGGAGATGGAAATCAAGTGTCCTCAGCAGGATAAAATTCACTTGTATCTGGAAAAGAAATAACCATTTGCACTACTATCACTTATCTGTAATTCACAGAGTTGTAAAATAGTTCAAAGATAAGGTAGAGAGAACCTGGATGGGCAAGCTGCTTAGGATATCGACTAATCTTTTTGTTACCCATTTCAAAATATATCTCAATTTTTCCTGATACTTTTTTATATAACAATATGAGAGTATTCCAGAACAAGTATGGCGGCTCCCAGTGTCAGGAACTCAGTTCCTTCCATCTTATTACTTCTCCAACCCTAAGGTAATATTTTCATCATCATGGACCAAGATGGCTCACGAATACCACAACCACATTATTATTAACAGGAAAGGAGAAAAGGGAAAAGAAAGTAATACCCCTTCCATTTAAGAGTATAACCCAGAAGTTACATATAGCACTTCTGCTTATGTCAGAACTTGGCAGATATCCATAACCACCCACAAAGGAGGCTGGGAAAAGTAGTGTTTATTCCATGTGATCATGTGCCCAGCTAAAAACTGAGGGCTCTCTTCCTATAGAATACAGACAGAATAGATATTAGAGGAAAATTAGTAGTTGTAACCAAAGGACCTAAGCCCAGGTCATGGGTTTAAGGATTGATAAATAGTAAAGAAATGAAGGAGAACATCTTGATCACTCTTTGAAAAGTTTGACAACAAAGGGAAGGAGAGAGAGACTAGAAACAGGAAGGGAAAGCCTTCCGCCATATTTTGTGATGGAGGACTAACCTTTACTAAGTGTCTTAATTCCAGAACTCACAGTACAAATGCCATCTCCTCCATGCAGTCTTGCCTGACCACCATAACTAAAATCTCTCCATTCCCCAGACTCCCATATTCCCTGACGCATGTCCTTCTTCCTTTTCATTGACTGCTTGTACACATGCCCTATCTCTGCTTTAGGTTCTGCGTAACTCATTTATCTTTTTAACTCTCACGGCTTCTATTATGCTGCCTTTCCCAATGCTGATGTCTTACTCGTTTATCACCTTCTTCCATATTGGTCTCCTTTCAGTACAAAGCAAAAGAAAGAACCTATTATTTTCCCTTCCTTTTCAACAACATAAATCCATTGCCATAGAGTCCATTCCTACTTACAGAGACCCTACAGGACAGAGTAGAAATGTCCCATAGTGTTTCCAAGGCTTTCATCTTCACAGAAGCAGTCTGTCACATCTTTCTCCTGCAGAGGGGCTGGTGGGTTCGAACCACCAACCTTTCAGTTAACAACCAAGAGCTTAACCACTGTACCACCAGGGCTCCTAGAGCGTTAACAGTATTCTTTAAATAAATATAAAGTGAGTTGAGAATCATGGCTCTAAGTCAGATTCCATTTTGCTATACAGTAACACAAAAGGATTCGATCTAAGAGTTAAAAGGCTGTTCTACCCACGACAGTCTAGCATATTTGGAAGTGAGAGGAATTTGAATACTGCAGACCAGGGTATAAATCCTGCTCCTGTTACATAGCAGCATGTGACCTTGGGCAAGTCATTTAACTTTTCTGAGTTTCCACTTTCTCATCCATTAAATGAGAATAATAATATCTACCTTGCACAATTATGGTGACATATAGGGCTATTATATATACAGTCTCTTTCATAGACTCAATAGCAATCATTATTGTTATAACACAAAACTGTATCAAAATTTTTAACTGTAGTCATCTTTTTTAATCAGGTGTTTGGCATTATTATGAAGACACAGCTACCATTAGCAGAAGGTGAGTCATATTTAAGTTGATTACAGCCTATATACAAAATGAATTAAAAATGTCTTGCATTGGTCCAACAATCATTTCAGGCAAATTACATGTAGTCCCCAACTTACAATAGAGTTCCATCCTGATGACTTTGTCGTAAGTCGGTTTTGATGTAAGTTGAATACCTCATTTTTTTTTTAGTTTTCATTATTATTGCCTTTTATTACCAGTATCTTTATAAATCTAATCTTTTATTTGTCTTTGGGGGTTGGGAACATTAATATATAAACTTACAGATATATTTTAATACATACCTACATAAAAAAATACACAAATCATTAAAAAAAGATGGTCATAAGTGTGGTTCGTCATAACGTGAATATGGCAAGTTCCAATCTGTTTTTTTTTTTTTTTTATTGTACTTTAGATGAAGGTTTACAGAACGAACTAGCTTCTCATTAAACAATTAGTACACATATTGTTTTGTGACATTGGTTACCAACCCCACGACATGTCAGCACTCCCATCTTGATGTTGGGTTCCCTATTACCAGCTTTCCTGTCCCCTCCTGCCTTCTCGTCCTTGCCCCTGGGCTGGTGTGCCCCTTTAGTACTGTTTTGTTTTATGGGTCTGTCTAATCTTTGGATGAATGGTGAACCTCAGAAGTGACTTCATTACTGAGCTAAAAGGGTGTCCAGGGGCCATACTCCTGTTTTTTCTCCAGTCTCTGTCAGACCAGTAAGTCTGGTCTTTTTTTGAGTTAGAATTTTGTTCTACATTTTTCTCCAGCTGTGTCCGGTAGGCTCTATTGTGATCCTTGTCAGAGCAGTAGGTGGTGGTAGCCGGGAACCACCTAGTTGTGCTGCCTCAGTCTGGTGGAGGCTGGGGTAGTTGTGGTCCATTAGTCCTTTGGACTAATCTTTCCCTTGTGTCTTTGGTTTTCTTCATTCTCCCTTGTTCCCGAAGGGGTGAGACCAGTGGAGTATCTTAGATGGCCACTCACGCAATAATTTTTTTAAACAACTAATAGTTCATCTTTCAGTAAAGTGGGTAAGGTGGAGATCAATTTATGGTAGTAGCTGTATAGCTTTTAAAACCTGCCTTTATTTCTTTTACTTTGGAAGAAAGTAGATGCCTTTAGATTTTAAGTAAGTCTCAGAGACCCCAATCAAAAGTAACAACTAAGTTTGTACATAAAGCTTTTCTCTTTTCCAAATGTAATTATAAAGCAGATATTTTCGTATGTATATAAGTGATGGTATTTTAATAGTCTTGATGAGGTTCAAGGTATAGTATCAAATACTGCCCATTCCTTCCAGTCGGGGAATAAGAAAAAATGGGAAAAGCAGACTGGAATGACTTGCTCAGCCTTCCCATTCTTTAATAAGGCTTTGACCCTTGTCAAAGAAAATACATACACACACATAAACAAGGACTCCCATTTACCTTATTTTCAAATTAAAATTATAGTATCCGGTCATTCATCTTTGTCACAATCCACCAGTTTTACAGGAACATGTTTCATAAACAAGCTCTCCTTTCAGCATCAGCCAGGAAGGTTAAGGTTTAGATCCTGTGTGATAGAAACCCTTTTTGTAATTCTCCCCCAAACATCTGTTCAGTTGCTCATCATTAACATCTGTCACCCATTTCTAGGCTCAGCCCAGACAAAGCTATGTTTTTCTAACAAACTCCATTCCAAATTGTTACCAAGTGATTCCTACTCAGACTAATCTTACACAAGGATTGAGAAGAAGTCTTATTGGATCAAATTTGTCTTCCACTAATGCAGGATCTACCCTGTAGACTTGGCAAAAATCCAATGGCTCAGAAGAAGGGAAGTTCCTTATAACATGCTAACACTTTCCTGCCTCAAACTGTTACACTGAAAACTTTTAGTTCTCTTTAACTCTTTAGGGTTAGCAAAACACTATTCTAGACTACCCTCTATGTATGTATATCTTTAACTTCAGCCCATCATTTACCCTATTCAAGCCTTAGCAGGGTTGCTTTACAAACTAACTGAAAGAAGAACATATGAACAGTTCCTATTTGCGTAGAATGGACTAGAAATTCTGGCTTATTTGGACAAATAGCACAGTGGTTAAAAGAATACAGAGACCTGAATGGAGATCTCAGAAATGTCACCTCTAGTCAGGTACCCTTGGACACCATACTTCATGACCCTGGGCCTCAGTTTCCTCTACTTTACAGGGAAAATGTGTACCTCATAGGGTTATAAGAATTAAAAGGGATATTGCAGGTAAGGTGTTTGATACAGTGCCAGGCACATAGTAAACAACTCAGTAAATGGTAACTCTTGCTTTCTTCTTTTTCGTCTTCCTCCTCTCTCTCCCTGTCCCCTTCTTCTTCTTCTTCCTCTTCTTCTCCTTCTTCTTCCTCCTCCTCAAGGAAAAAGAAGGGGGGAAAAGAAAAGACCAGGATGTCTTTAGCTTGCTCGTCTTGTGCTCTCAGCATGCCCTTTTCCTCATTTGTATTCAACCAGCATTTATTGAGTGCCTCTTATGGGCTCAAGGAGCCCTGGTTCCACAGTGGTTAAGCCCTCGACTACTAACCAAAAGGTCAGTGGTTCGAACCCACCAGCTGCTCTGAGGGAGAAAGATGTGGCAGTTGCTTTCATAAAGATGACAGCCTTGGAAAACCCGTGGGCCAGTTCTACTCTGTCCTAACCAGAAGAACCCAAATCCATTGCCTTAGAGTCCATTCCAACTCATAGCGACCCTGTAGGACAGAGTAGAACTGCCCCATAAGGTTTCCAAGGCTGTCATCTTTATGGAAGTAGACTGCCGTATCTTTCTCCCATGGAGCGGCTGGTGGATTGAACTGCTGACCTTTTGGTTAGTAGCTAAGTGCTTAACCACTGCACCACCAGGGTTCCTTCTACTCTGTCCTATAGGGCCACTATGAGTCAGAATCGACTCAATGGGAGTTTTTTTTTTTTTTAAATGGCTCAAAAATGTCAAATATCAACACAATTTAAGTAAATTTCTTGTCCTCAAAAAGCTCTTTCTTTAGTAGAAGAGATAGACGTAGACCCTATGTCAAATCAGATATAGTAAGTGCTATAAAGTTATTAGGAAAGCTCCCCACAGATTTTTGAAGATGTTTTAACCCCAAATCTGTTTTTCTTATTGTATGACTTTAGCTGGGGGCTCATCTTACACAGTAAGTTAGGAATTTAAACCTCAGGGCAGAATTTTCATTTCAATGAGAACCTAATGGTTATAATTTAGGCCAATGTTTATAATGTCAATGGTGCAGTGAGAAGGAGAAGCATTTTCACCTCCATTTCCATGGCTGTTAAAAAAGATAATAATGAAGAAGGCCCCCAAACTAAACCAGATGGGGCTACTGAATTATTCTAACTTATTTATTTCCTTTATGGAAAACCAAAACCAAACCTGTTGCCGTCCAGTCGATCCCAACTCATGGCGAACCCATGTGTTGCAGAGTAGAAACTGCTCCGTAGGCTTTCTTGGCTGTAATCTTTACATAAACAGATCACCAAGTCTTTCTTTCATGGCGCCGCTGGGTGAGTTTGAATTGCCAGCCTTTAGGTTAGTAGCTGAGAGCAATCCATTTGCATCACCCAGGGACATTTTCTTCCATGAAGTACAATATAAAAACTATTAAATCATCCCATGACTCATTAGAGCCAAATACTAATTTGCTAACTACTAGCATATATATATATATATATATATATATATATATATATAAAATAAAATTGAGGAACAGCGTCCCAGGGACTGCATTCTCCATTGAATGGAGTCAATATGGAAAGAGTTCCTTTTCCATCCTGGCCCTCACTATGGGTTCCATTTCCCCACTGTCTGGGAAAATGGTAAATGGAGCTTCAGAGCCACAAGGCTCATGTTGTCATTCTTTCATGGGCCCCTGTCCTGGGAAGCTTATTTCTTGTATGGAAGATAAAAGCGTCACACTGGAACCCATTGCCATTGTGATGCGATTGATTACCGATTGGTTACTTTTATGTGGCCTTTCTAACTATGTTCTTGTAACTCTCACCCAGGTGAGTAGGCTGGACTATGTGATATGGTAGTCCAAGGGGATTGGTCAGTTTTGCCTTAAAAGAGAGCCAGTTCCAGAGCAGAGGAGAGGAATCCATCACCACCAAGGAAGAAGAGACCAGCAGCAGAAGACAGCGTGGTGGGCTTCCCCAGCCCACAGAGAGAGAAAGCTGAGTGCCTTTGGGCAAAGACTGAGGGCCAGGAAGAGGTGTGCCTGCAAGCACAGCTGGGAAGAGGCTATGCTGATGGAAGAACTGTAGCCTGAGTGTTCTTGAGCCTGAGTTGTAACTGTTACTTTCCTAATAAACCCCATAATTGTTGAGTATGGTCTGTGAGTTCTGTGTGGCCATTGCAATGAATTATTGAACCCAATAAAAGAGTGCTGTGGGAGAGACAGCTGGTGTCAGAATTAGTAAAGATGGCAGAGAGAGGAGGCTTGTCTGGCCTCTACCTCATGGGAGTCAGCCTTGTACTGTTGATCTTGGTTCTCCTTCCCCCTTGTGGGGTTAGAGGAGGTCAAATACTGCCCCCCGAGCCATTTTTACAGTCGTTGAGTCAATTCCGACTGATAGCTGAACCCATCAAAGAGAAACTGAGTTCACCAGACAAGGGAGGATGGGGCAAGCAGAGGCTTTCCGGGCAGAAGGAACTGTAGAGGGTTCTGCGGGGGACAGGCCTATGTGGGGAAAGGGCAAAGTAGGTGTGAGACTGAGAAGTATGGGCAAGAGCAGGTTGAGAGCCAAGGCCCATTCTAGAGAACCCTCAAAGATGCTTACTGAAGGCCTCAGGGCCCACATATCTGCATAGGAGTTTCATAATTTACAAATTGCTTTCTCATGTTTTATCATCCAGTGGTATGTTACCATCTTCCTTTGTTGTTGTTAGTTGCCACTGAGTTGATTCTGACTCATGGCAACCCCATATGTTACAGAGTAGAAATGAGTTCCATAGGGTTTTCTTGGCTGTAATCTTAATGGAAGCAGATAGCCACGAATTTCTTCCACCATAACTTTAGGTTAGCAGTTGAGTGCAAAAATTTGTGCCACCTAGGGACCTAGATCTTCCTTTAACAGATTTAAAAATTGAAGCTCTATGTCTTTGGGTAGGTCACTGAACTTCTCTGAATCTCTATTTCTTCAACTCTAAAAGGAGAAATGAGTCCCTGGATGGTGCAAATGATTAATGTGCTTGGCTGCTTACTGAAAGGTTGGCAGTTCGAATCCACCCAGAGGTGCCTTGAGAGAAAGGCCTGACAATCTGCTTCAGAAAAATTAGCCATTGAAAACCTTATGGAGCACAGTTTTACTCTGACACGCACACACACGGAGTAGCCATGAGTCAGAATAGATTCAACGGCAACTGTTTTTTTTTTTTTTTCAAATGGAGAAAACAGTGCCCACCTTACTGAGTTCCAGGAACATATGTGTACATTGTCCAGCAGGAACAGTCACTCACTTATGTTAATTTATTTCTGGCCCAGGGTTTTCAGCTAGGAAGTAATAAGAAATCAATCCAAGGTATTCTGACACTAGGTCCATGCATGTTCCAGGCACAGCTGGTAGACCAAACTCACTCCCATGTTTCCCAGCTCACCTACTGCCATGTTTACAGTGTGGGGTTGGGAAGTATTTGTCCCTTACCCTTTAACCCCCACATACTTCAACAAACCCCGCCTTGCCAGCACACATTCCTGTGCTGATCCCTTCCTCAGCCCCCAGACCCCACTTACCAGGAGCTGGTGAGGGGAGAATCAAACTAACTCTAACAGGTCAAGAAAAAAATCTTACCCCAAGAGAGACCTCAGCCATGAAGTAAATGGGGAGGGGAAACTAACGACAAGTGACACTAAAAAGGCCGGATTTTTCAAGATGTTTTTACTTGTCTTTTAAAAAAAAATTACAAAGGCAAATCAGATAACCAAAGAATGCATGGTCTGTGAGGGGAAAAAGTAGGAAATTGAGTTAGAAAAGGGAAGGGGCTGACTAAACACCACTTTGAAAATAGAGATGTTTCTAAATCAACGGGCCCTAAGGACATATTTCCTGAGATACATATAGACAAATTTGTTCCTTTCAATGAGAATCAGCTTAAGACTGGAATCTTGTTCTTTAAGTTGCTGAGATCTTTAGAACTGCATTTATTATTTCCCCCTCAAAGCCTTCCTTTCCTGCAATTGCAGACAGTTTGGATTGTGTCTCACGGTCTGTTAAGCAACATTCTGCCTCCCAGGCAGGACATTTGGTAGGGGAGGCAGGAGAAAGAGTTATCCAATGGAATATGTGCCCAGGATATGCCCAGCTTCCATGCTCACCTTGCTATAGAGCTTGGAAAAGCAAGTTGCCCAGGGCACAATGCAGGTAAGCAATATATGTAATGAGCTGGATTATTCCACTGTATTTTTCTTAAATGCTAATCTGATCTATTCTACATACAGAATTCAGAGATATTCTTTAATGTAAGCGGCTCATACTACTTCCCTACCTTTGACCATTCTGTGACTTCCCATTGCACCCAGAATGAAATCCACACATTTTGCCAGGCACTACAAGGCCCAATATGGTCTGGCTCTGGACCACCTCACCACACTCATTTTGGGCCACTCTTCCCTGCCATGACTATGGCTCAGCCACATTTACCTTCTGACAGTTTATAGGAGACATCCCCTTCTCTCTAGCAAAATGTGTGCACACATGCTATTCTCTCTTGCCTGGAATCTCTTCTGCCAACTATTTCTGGCTAGCACCCGCTCCTGCAAGTCTCAGTATTAGTCTCCTTCTTAAAGAGGTATTCTCTGCCTCCCAATCCAAATTAGGAACACCCCTGTTATACACTCATAATACCCTAGTTTTTTTCCTGGTTAGCACTTATTATAGTTTGTAGGGCTATTTATTTAATGTCTGTCACCCCACTTCAGATAGATAGTAAGCTGCACGGTGACAGAGACTATTATTAACCATTATTGACTCTGTATCTATGACTAGATACAGAGTCAATAATAAAATTAATCTCTTAGATAAGGTAAATTTGGGCAGAAGATTCACGAATCAGATAGTAGCACCAAACCACATGTGGAAAGGTACTCCACTGAGTATCAGCAGAGATTAGTTTATATTGTCAAAACAAGGAAGCAAAAGCTTATTTCTGGTTGGCTTATACAATTTACTGCTGAGACACTGTCAGGATGTCATTGTTCAGTGAGGATGGAAGCCATGTCATAATTGGTCAATGGTCAAGGAAGGTGGCCTGATTTACAGGAAAGCTAGACTTAAGTTTCGGGAAAGACAAGTCTTAAGGGTATTGTCAACTCAACTGCCAATGTCATTTTGTCAGCCACAATTCTCCATTTTCATTTCATTTAGCATATTGTATACCAAGAACCTGGCATAGCTTCCAGCTCAGCACAGTACATGATAAATGTTTGGAGAACAAATGAATGGCTAGCTTCAGAGAACCACCAGATTTTTTACTTCTGAAGACTGACCTGAATGAGTATAGGTGACTTCTGACACTAATCACCTCACAACAGAATACCAAGTTATTAAACGTGCCTGAAACCAAATTTAGTCAGAGGCAAAATAGTAGATTGACAGACTATCGTCTCTTTCTAGGCAAGGAACCACTGTAAAGCGGAGTCACTGATCTGAAAAGTTAATAAAGAACTTTGAGAAAAATAAGGTCCATGTATCAAAACCAGGAAGCCTCTAACCAGAAGTCTTCTGAGAGAGCTGGTACTTAAACAACTAGTTGCACAGTCACTGTGTAACTAGTAAATGAAAAAATGTCAGAATTTAAAGTTGGTATTTGAAAGAGAAGCAGCTGTACTTTCAAAGAAACCTGGACTCTGCAGATCCTTGCTCACATTATATGATGTTTTCCAGTGTTATCCTGAGAAGAAGCCCAGCTGTTCCTACAACTAAATGCAACTTCCAGTCATTCCTTTGGTTTTCCACTGATCATAAATTATTATTATAAATGCATAACATGTCAAGTCATGGTCATTTATGAAAACCAGGGCACTTTCTGGGAAGAGTAGATAAAGAAAGAAACTCATACACTCATGTCTGTCTGCCTCTACTGGACCAGAACCAGTCAGAGACTGGGTCTTGCTCATCTTTGCTTCTGTGGAGCCTGGAATGGTGCAGGGCACAGAGTAGATCATCAGTTAATGTTTGCTGAGTGAGTACATGAATAACCAAAGGATGACCGTGTGTCCAAACAACTTGTCAAGTTTTCTTTCACTAAAATAAAGTTGACATTGCACTTTTAATTTGATCCACCTATGCGCAGATCCTGTAGGGACATTCTCTGTAACCTCTAGAACTTCCTCTCTTGACTCCCAAATTCTGCTCTGTTTTTGTTATTGTTGTTATTGTTAGGTGCCATTGAGTTGATTCAGACTCATAGCGACCCTGTGTATAACAGAACAAAACACTTCTCGGTCCTGTGCCATCCTCACAATCATTGCTATGTTTGAACCCATTGTTGCAGCCACTGTGTCAGTCCATCTCACTGAGAGTCGTCCTCTTTTTCTCTCACTTTTCCAAGCATGATATCCTTCTCCAATGACTGGTCCCTCCTGATAGCATGTCCAAAGTATGTGAGACAAAGTCTCACCATCCTCAATTCTAAGGAGCATTCTGGCTGTACTTCTTCTGAGACAGATGTATTCCTTCTTCTGGCAGTCCATAGTATATTCAGTATTCTTTGCCAACACCATAATTCAAAGGCATCAATTCTTTTTCATTCTTCCTTAGTCATTGTCCAGTTTTCACATGCATATGAGGCGATTGAAAATATCACAGCTTGGGTAAATCATACCTTAGTCCTCAAAGAGACATCTTTACTTTTTAACACTTTAAAGAGGTCTTTTGCAGCAGATTTGCCCAACGCAATACATTGTTTGATTTTTGGAAGCAGCTGTCAAGAAGTAGAAAGTACTTAGGCCCAGAACATGGGGCACAAACATGGATTGCTTCGATTTGGTTGGCCAGGTAGCGATCTTCCAAATTTCTTGGCATAAACGAGTGAGTGCTTCCAGTATTGCATCCATTTGTTGAGATATCTCAGTTGGTATTCTGTAAATTCCTGGAGCCTGGTTTTTCACCAATGCCTTCAGTGCAGCTTGGACTTCTTCCTTCAGTACCATCGGTTCTTAATCATATGCTACGCCCTGGAATTGTAGAACATCAACCAATTCTTCTTGGTATGGTGACTCTGTAGTCCTTCCATCTTCTTTTGATGATACCTGCATCATTCGATTTTTTGCCCATTAAATCCTTCAATATTGCCACTTGAGGCTTGAAATTTTTCTTCAGTTCTTTCAGCTTGAGGAATGTCAAGCATGTTTTTTCCTTTCGGTTTTCTAATTCCAAGTCCTTGCATATCTCATTATAATACTTTGTCATCCTGAGCTGCCCTTTGAAAGCTTCTGTTCAGCTCTTTTACTTCATCATTTCTTCCTTTCCCTTTAGCTACTGTACATTTAAGAGCAAGTTTCACAGTCTCTTCTGACATCTATTTTGGTCTTTTTTTCTTTTTCTGTCTTTTTAATGATCTTTTGCTTTCTTTATGTAGGATGTCCTTGATGTCATCCCACAACTCATCTGGTCTTCAGTCATTAGTGTTCAATGCATCAAATCTATTCTTAAGATAGTCTCTAAATTCAGATAGGATACACTCAAGTAGTATTTTGACTCTTGTGGACTTCTTTTAATTTTCTTCAGCTTCAACTTGAACTTGCATATGAGCAATTGATGGTCTGTTCTGCCATTGGCCCCTGGCCTTGTTCTGACTGAAGATAATGAACTTCTCCTTGTCTCTTTCCACAGATGTAGTTGACTTGATTTCTGTGTATTTCTTCTGGTGAGGTCCACGTGTATAGTCACTGTCTATGTTGTTGAAAAAAAGTTTTTGCAATGAAGAAATTGATCTTGCAAAATTCTATCATGCAATCTCTGGCATCATTTCTATCACCAAGGCCATATTTTCCAACTACTGATTCTTCTTTGTTTCCAATTTTCACATTCCAATCATCAGTAATTATCAATGCATCTTGATTGCATGTTTGGTCAATTTCAGAGCACAAAAGTTGGTAGAAATCTTCAATTTCCTCATCTTTGGCATTAGTGGTTGGTGCAAGAAATTTGAATAACAGTCATACTAACTGGTCTTCCTTGTAGGCATATGGATATTATCCTATCACTGATAGCATTGTATTTCAGGATGGATCTTGAAATGTTCTTTTTGATGATGAGTTCTACATCATTCCTCTTCAGTTTGTCATTCCTGGCACAGTAGACCATATTATTGTCTGATTCAAAATGGCCAATACCAGTCAATTTCAGCTCACTAATCCTAGGATATCAATCTTTAAGCATTCCATTTCATTTTTGACAACTTCCAATTTTCCTTGATTCATACTTCGTACATTCCACATTCCTATTATTAATGGATGTTTGCAGTTATTTCTTCTCGTTTTGAGTCGTGCCAAATCAGCAAATGAAGGCCCTGAAAGTTTTACTGCTCTGTTTGGATTCAGCCTATTTCCCACCCTTGACAATATCTCCCAGTTAGAGTCTTCTTCCCTTTGGACAGGCATTTGTACTCAGTTTTGTACTTCCTAAGAACTGTATCTCAGACTATCTCATTCCCGTCTTTGTCTGGCTTTGATAAGAGTCCTTGTCTTAGTTTCCTAGTGCTGCTGTAATAGAAATATCATAAGTGGATGGCTTTAAAGAACAGAAATTTATTTACTCACAGCTCTGGAGGCTAAAAATACAAATCCCAGTCTTGGCCATGTCAATTCCTTCTTTGTCTGTAGCCCTGGGCATTCCTTGGTTCCTTAGCGGTCCTCACATGGCATCTGTGTTCCCCCATCTATGGCTAATCTGCTCTTTTTATAACTCAGAAGTGATTAGGTTTAGGACACACCTTCCACACTGGTATGGTCTCATTAACATAACAAAGAATACCCTACTTCCGAACATCCACAGGTATAGTGTTAGAATTCCAACACATATTTTGGGGGAACACAATCCAATCCGTAACAATTCTCATCCAAGCTTCAGCCACTTCAGGTTCAACTGCCTTTCCTCAGCCCTAACCCCCTGAAAGGGATTTTATAGAGTGGATATCCTAGAAATTGGATAATTCCACTAGCTGCCACATGATGACAGGTAATAGGCAAGGTATCATAGACCCAGCTATCAAACTACTTCCAGGCGAAAAACTGAGGATAAAAGATAAATGCACATGAAACTACTACACATGATTTTTCTGGGAGGACAGTAAAGAAAACAACCCAAAGCAAGAGTTAAACAAAATAGCATCAAGGCACAGACTTGTGCTTACTTTTTCTGGTCTCAACTGATTCCAAACTGCTTCTATCAACCACTTCATGCTTTCAGGCCTGAGTTGGAAATTTCTTATCTTCTTCCCAAGGATCAAAGATGTATATAATAGTAATTAAGAGCTCAAACTGTGCCATCTGGGAGACCAGTGTGGAAAATCTAGGTCTACCATTGAGTAGCACGGGCAAGTTACCTAACCTCTTTGACCCTCAGCTTCCTTATTGGTAAAATACAGAAAATAACAGCACAGAGGAAGATTGCTCGTGGAACATCTAGAATGTCACCTACCCTAGATGAATGACATTTCCAGAGGCTCGATATCTTCAAAATAGCTTTTCCTGGTACTATTTGATCCAGCTTCAGCATCTTTTGGATATATTTTCTCAATCTGTCTCTTTCCTCCCTCTGTCACTGTCTCTGTCTCTCTGTGTTTTTGTTTGTATATTTGTGCTCAACTGTTATATTGATTAAGGGATGGATGTCTAATGTCAATTTGCACAATCACAGTTTATAGTGTAAAAGATGCGCTAACCAGTGGCTGTTTGTCAATTGCAACTCATGACAACCCCATGTGTGTCAGAGTGGAACTGTGCTCCATAGGCTACTCATCAAAATATAAACAAACAGGAATCATCACAGCTTATGTTTTACCAGCTACACATCATGAGGTCACTGCAATCATCTGTTATGATTCAAACCACATGATCTAAGTTGCATGAGCTGAGTCTCTCTGATATGCCCAACTGGTCATTTACAATCCAGCCAGATGCACCACCATTATACTAAGTTGTTCCTCAGTTATTGTAAGTTTTTAATGCATAATCTTTTAAAAATCTTTTCAGAACCATTAAAACACTTGCTTACAGACCCTTGGAGATATAATCTATTTATTCTACCTCCCTCATGGCCTTGAAGTGAGGATTAAATGAGATAAGTATATAGACCATTGGCATAGGACCTGGCATAATGTAAACAGTAATTTAGAATATGCTAAATGGTACTGCTTTGAATTGGTAGCTTTGTCTTCTGAAGACCTTTTCTAATAGCTTCAGAGAAAAACAAATCTAAAACTTTATCTTTGTTGCTGAAATGATGTAGATCAGAGGTAGCAAATAGGTTTCAATGTGCATAGTAGCTACCTGGAACACAGTAAGACTTAGAAAGATTCTGAAACTGGATTCTAGCCCATCAGGAAAGACTACTGTGATCACTTGGCACTGTCTGCCACGGGCACAGGTTGAAGGAGTGACAACATGTACACTGAGTATTTGCTGTTCTTGATGTCATTATAAACATGTAGGACAGCAAGTCAGAACACCTGGACTATGCTCCACTTAGATGTGGAAACTTTAGAACAATTTCCTCATCTGCCCCAGTCACCATCCTGCATTCTAGTAATCATTAACTACTTGTAGTTCTCCCTATATATTATTGTTTTATATCTCCTTGACTTTCCTTTGCCTAAATGTCCATCTCATTCTTCATCCCACAACTCTTAAACTCACCCTTCAGCTCTCAGCTCAATCAGTGCCTTTGTGAACCCCCAGTGGGGCTACGTGCCCTCCTCTGAATGCCCTACCCACCAGGAGCATTATTCCTCTACCAGGAGTTGTCAAACTTTTTCGGTAAAGGACTGCATGGTAAATAGGCTCCGCAGGCCATATAGTCTCTGTCCCAACTATTCATTGTAGTTCATTGTAGCATGAAAGCTGCTATGGACAATAACTTAAGTGTGTGGCTGTTAACCAAAATGTGGGCTGTTTGAACCTACCAGTTGCTCCGAGGGAGAAAGATGTAGCAGTCTGCTTCCGTAAAGATTTGCAGCCTTGGAAACCCTATGAGGCAGTTCTACTCTGTCCTATAGGGCCATTCTGAGTTGGAATTGACTTGACAGCAATGGGTTAGATTGTGGGCTAAGGGCCGAGATGGGACCTTAGCTTTGTATCTTTGAATCTTTATCTTTGTATCTCTAGTACACAGCACATGGAGACTTCTCAATACCTGAAGTAACAACCTCTGGGAAAGGCAAATAATAATATCTCACTGCCTATCTCACAGGGTTATGAGGCTTATGGGAGAAAGCATGTGAAAGCACAGGACAATGAAAATGAACCATACAAACGTGTGGTACTCTTACTGTGAGCATATCAGTTGCGATACCTGTGGGGCAAGGAAGTTAAAGAGGGAGAGAGGCTTATAACCTCTCCAGGAAGGTGGAGTGTCATATACAGGCATAATATATCTCGTCACATGCAGATACAAAACTCTCAGTTCTCAGACTCATAACTTCTCAGAAGAAATGGATCCTGTATGCTGTGTGTTAAAGGCTCAGATTAGATCCTATGCTATTAGTTGACACATTTTTAACCATAGTGAAGTCTCAAAGCTACCCTGAAATACCTAAAAAGCCAAGTAATGTCTGAGTATTTATTTTCTCCTCTTTAAGGTTCTCTTTAACAAATTCCCTCACATTTGTTTCCAAAAAGTGCCTATATTTACATCTATTATATTTACTCCTATAAAGTGTGTTGTCAAGCTTAACAGAAGGCAGGAATAAATGTCTGAGTTACCAAAATGTGGAAACTGGGGACTTCAGAGAATAAATAAGCAGAAGGAGAACAAAGTCCCACTGGGCTAGAGATCCCGCTCACTTCCAGTGCAGTTTACCCTTATCTAAGGACATATCTCTTTTATACAACACATTGTGCCCAACAGCACAATGAAAATTTTGCTTGGGGTGAACAAAAGGGGAGTCCCTGGGTGGTACAAACTGCACTCACTCCGCTGCTAACCAAAAGGATGGCAGTTTAAGTCCACCCAGAAGCACCTTGGAAGAAAGACCTGGAAATCTACTTCTGAAAAATAAGTCATTGGAGCACACAGTTCTACTTGACACACATGGGGTTGCCATGAGTCACAATTGACTCGATGGGCAACTAGTA
This sequence comes from Trichechus manatus latirostris, assembly GCF_000243295.1. Classification (NCBI taxonomy): domain Eukaryota; kingdom Metazoa; phylum Chordata; class Mammalia; order Sirenia; family Trichechidae; genus Trichechus; species Trichechus manatus. Next base: position 5,165,729 of record NW_004444076.1, read on the forward strand.
CTGGATGAAAACCAGAAAAACCCATTCCCGTCAAGTCGATTTTGACTCATAGTGACCCTACAGGACAGAGTAGAACTGCCCCACAGGGTTTCCAAGGACAGTCTGGCGGATTCGAACTGCCAACATTTTGGTTAGCAGGCATAGCTGACTACACCACCAGGGTTTCCAGTATTGGATGTAGGTGTGTATTATTTATTTTTATTCTTGCTTGTTTTACTTCTCAGTCAGTTATCTCCTAGAAAGCCAGGAAAACATTTTCCAGTAGAAGAGAAGGTCTTATGATCTACCTCCCAAAAAATCAGCCATTGAAAACTCTATAGAGCACAGTTCTACTCTAACACTCATGCAACTGGTTTTTGTGAACAAAAGGTGTGTGCAAGGAAAATGATAATTAGTAAGATGGGTTTCCTTATCCTCTGGTGCACTAGGCCAGTCCCTACAAATGACACTAATTCATTTGTTTGTTCGTCCATTTGTTCATTCATTCATTTAACATTTATCCTGAGAGCCTACTCCATACTAAGCTCTGTTTTGGGCATTGCTATTATAGCGAGAACAAGGCATCACTTGGATTTCACACGAAAGGCATCACTTGGATTTCACACGAATGCCATCCTGGAGCGGGCAAAATCTATGTTGTAAATCCTAACCTCTGTACTTGTGGATTTAATCCCATTTGGGAATAGGGTTTTCTTTGTTATGTTAATGAGGCCATATCAGTGTAGGGTGTGTCTTAAACCAATCACCTTTGAGATATAAAATGGGCAGATTAGGCACAGAGAAGCAAGCTGAGATGGGGAAAGATAGATGTCATGCCACATGAAGATCGCCAAGCAACCGAGCAACAGAAGCTGAGAAGAGACAAGGACTTTCCCCTAGAGCCAACAGAGACAGAAAGCCTTCCCCTAGAGTGGGTAACCTGAATTCAGACTTCTAGCCTCCTAAACTGTGAAAAAATACATTTCTGTTTGTTAAAGCCACCAATTTGTGCTATTTCTGTTATAGCAGCAGTAGGTAACTAAGACAGCCTTGACAATTTTACTCCTACAAATTTATCCTAGATAGGAACAGGAAGAAACAAGAACTGCACTCTGATGTCCCAAGATCACACTTCGTACCTTGCAGCTGCTCCCATGGGACTCACTCAGCCAACCACAGACACAGCCCAACAATGGGGATCACTTCATTCCCACATTAGGGAAGTGGCTTAGTAAGTGATGATATTTCAATATGGTGGAATACTGTGCAACTATTTAAACATTATAATTATATAAACATTGTAGCTTGTATAATGTGTAGAAACATGGAAAATGTTTATGATATAGCATTAAGTGAAAAATATTAAAAGTGAAATTTGTGTTAGGGAGGTGGGGCTTAGATAATTTTTGTTATTTTCATTTTCAAAAATTTCAGTGATTTATACCCTTGCTAATCAGCCACTTGAGCAGCAGCAGCAGTCAGCCTCACCCGGGAGTTTGTTAGAAATACAGAATCTCGCGCCCCACCCTAGATCTGCTGAATCAGAATCTGCGTTTTAACGTGATTCCCAGGTGATACATATGTACATTATGGTTTACATTATTATCTTTTAAGAAAAAAAAAAGTTTGTTGAATAAGTTTCCCCATTTTGGTCGTCAAACAACCCTATGAGTTGTCAGGATAGTTGTTATCCCCATTCTACAGACGGGGGGACAGAATTGGAGTTAAGTGACTTCTCCAGGGACATGCACTGTTTAGTGTCTGGATCAGCTCTCCAGCCCAAGTCTCCTGATTCTGCTAGCTCCTGACAGCTAACTCCAGGCCAGCCACACCCTGTCTGGCCTTATGTTCATATGCCAGGCCTTCCTGCATACGGCATGAGATGGACCTCCCACTGTTACCTCTTTTCAGCTCAACAGCACATGGTAGTCACCAGGGTCCCTATTACAGAAAGAAGAAGACAGGCCAAGGAGACATTCCTCTGAAGCTTCTCTGTCCAATAATTCCCTGATGACACTCTCCTGAGCCCTAATCCAGTAGGGTAAGGCTTAGTGTTTGTGAACCACCTTGGGGCTGTGAGGGTGAGAGTGAGCAGGGGAGAAGACTGTGGTGCATCAGATTGAAACCACCTTGGCACACATCTAGTCCAACCCCATCCATTTTTAGAGGGAGAAACAGACCCAGGAAGGGGAAGTGATGTGGCCCAAGCAACAAAGATAGTTAGAGTCAGAGCGGGAGGAAAGTTTGGCATGAAGGGTAGCCCAGATATTGGATTACAGGGTGGTGTGAATGGAAGCATGTGCAAAGGCACAGACAGTGGAGGGACCCGCTCCCTCCTTGCCAGGTGGGGAAGGAGCTAGGGGTGACCACACCACTCCCTGCAAAATAGACCTGCATTTCCTCCCACAATGCTCCTGCCCCATGTGCTGTGCATTCTCAAGCATTTTTACTCTCTTCAACGATTGAGAAAGCTGAATAAAAGTCACTTAAAGGTAATTAAGGGAACAAAATTAACATTTCAGTTAATTTTGCTCATAAATGCACTTCTCAAAATAGGATTTGGAGATAGCCTTCTTCAGGAGAAGCAAATCACACATTCAAGTAAAACTTTCAATAACGAAAAAAGTTGAACTGTTTTCCATTAGTCTCTAAGAGAACTTCTATACAACTTGTAGGAAGTGGTGGATCATTAAAAGACATGATTACTTAGAGATAAATGGAGAAATGGAATAGAAATTAATATTGCTTGAACTCAGATTCCTCCTGTAAGATCTGCAGAAATTGCATGATGGGCAAGGTTTTACAGAACAATAGTTCATCAGGAGATAATAGCAGTATCTCATCAAACTAAAGGGAGATGATAGATGATGGAAGATCAATTTTCATTACAGCTTTTCTCTGGTCATAGTAATACCTTGGGCCTTCTCCACATGACAGAGAAGTAAATTCAGACTCCATCTAAATAACACTGAAACCCTGAGTCAATTCAGTCTTTTTAAAAGTTGGTCAAGAAATTGTTTTCCTCATAGAATGACCCAGCAACAAAATCTAGACTGTATCTATGTGGGCTATATTTCAGCATTTTACAAGTAAAAAGTCTACCAGTAAACTAGTTGTTGCAGAGTCAATCCTGACTCATGGCGACCCCATGTGTGTTAGAGTAAAACTGTACTGCACAAGGTTTTCAATGGTTGATGTTTCAGAAGTAGATCACTAGGCTTTTCTTCCAAGGTGCATCCAATGGACTGAAGCCTCCAATCTTTCAGTTAACAGCCCAGTGCATTACCCATTTGCACCCAGGTTTGATTCCTGGTCAATGCTCCTCATGTGCAGCCACAACACGTCTGCTCGTGGTGGATTACGTGTTACTATGATGCTGAACTGGCGATCTACTTCTGAAAATCAGCCAGTGAAAATTCTATGGATCACAGTGGTCTGATTCACAACCAATCATGGGGATGGCACAGGACCAGGCAATATTTTGTACTGTTGTACATAGGGTTGCCACGAGCCAGGGGCTGACTTCTGGCTTGATGGCAGCTAACAACAACAATGGAGCCCTGGTGGCACAGTGGTTAAGAGCTACGCTGCTAACCAAAAGGTCGGCAACAGCATCAGAAGAGTGAATGGAACCTGTACACCAACGTTTGTTGCAGCACTTTTCACAACAGCCAAAAGGTGGAAACAACCAAAGTCTCCATCAACAGAAGAATGAATAAGCAAAATGGGGTACATACATACAATGGAATATTACTTAGCCATAAAAAGATTAAGTCCTGATACATACCACAACATGGATGTACCTTGAAAACATTATCCTGGACAAAATAAGTCAATCACAAAAAAACAAAGACTGTATGATCTCACTTACATGAAATAAGCAAATATATAGAAACCAAATATAATTAATGGTTACCAAGGGTAGGAGGGAGGCTGAAATGGGGGGTTCTTTGGAGGGCATTGGGTTTATGTTAACGCTGGTGGAATTATTTGAAAAAGGATGGCAATAATGGCTACATAACATGAAGAATGTAATCAATGTCATTGCCTTGTAAAAATAGAAATTGTTGTATTAGCAAATGTTTTGGTGTGTGTATTTTCACTACAATTAAAAAAAAAAACGAGTGAATGGAAGGTAAGAAAGTACAGATAGTTCTACATCTACAGATGCCTTCAAAGCATTTCACTTGTTATTCTTTGTTCTTTTTCCACACACAGAGTTCATAATCATGCATCACGTAATGTCTGAAAAGTGTAATTATATTAAGCCACTTTTGTTCCTATTTTTAGCTGAATATCATCAAAAAAGTGTCAGCAGGTTATGCTTTCAAAAGCACTTAGAAGCAAACAATTGGCAAAAAAGATTATAATGTGACATATACTTTCAATAGTATCCATAAATAACTTTTCTTGCATTCAACTTTCACCTCAAAAGATTTTATAATTTTACCAACCACTAAAGTGTAGTGGAGCCACAAGGCTCCAGGAATTGACGGAATACCAGATGAGATGTTTCAACAAACAGATGCAGGGCTGAAAGTGCTCACTCATCTATGCCAAGAAATTTGAAAGACAGCTACCTGGCCAACTGACTGGAAGAGATCCATATTTATGCCTATTCCCAAGAAAGCTGATCCAACTGAATGTGGAAATTATCTAACAATATCATCAATATCACACATAAGTAAAATTTTGCTGAAGATTATTCAAAATTGACTGCAGCAATATATTGACAGGGAACTGCCAGAAATTCAAGCTGGGTTTAGAAAAGGTCATGGAAGGAGGGATATCATTGTCAGATGGATCCTGGCTGAAAGCAGAGAATACCAGAAAGATGTTTACCTGTGTTTTATTGACTATGCAACGGCATTTGACTGTGAGAATCATAACAAATTATGGATAACATTGTGAAGAATGGGAATTCCAGAACACTGCATTGTGCTCATGAGAAACCTGTACATAGACCAAGAGGTAGTTGTTCGAACAGAGCAAAGGAATACTGCATGGTTTAAAGTCAGGAAAGGTGTGCATCAAGGTTGTATCCTTTCATCATACCTATTCAATTTGTATGCTAAATAAATAATCAGAGAATCTGGACTATATGAAGAAGAACAGGGCATCAGGATTGGAGGAAGACTCATAACAACTTGCGTTATGCAGATGATACAATTTTGCTTGCTGAAAGTGAAGAGGACTTCAGGCGCTTACTGATAAGATCAAAGATCACAGCCTTCAGTATGGATTACATTTCAACATAAAGAAAACAAAAATCCTTACAACTGGACCAATAAGCAACATCGTGATAAGCAGAGAAAAGTTTGAAGTTGTCAAAGACTTCATTTTACTTGGGTCCACCATCAATACCCATGGAAGCAGCAGTCAAGAAATCAAAAGATGCATTGCACTGGGCGAACTTGCTGCAAAAGAGCTCTTTAAAGTCTTGAAAAGCAATGATGTCACCTTGAAAACTAAGGTTCCCCTGACCCAAGTTATGGTGTTTTCAATCGCCTCATATGCATGTGAAAGCTGGACGATGAGTAAGGAAGACCGAAGAAGAATTGATGCCTTTGAATTGTGATGTTGGCAAAGAATATTGAATATACCATAGACTGCCAAAAGAACGAACAAATCTGTCTTGGAAGAAGTGTGACCAGAATGCTCCTTAGAAGCAAGGATGGCGAGACTGTGTCTCACATACTTTGGACATGTTATCAGGAGGGATCAGTCCCTGGAGAGGGACATCATGCTTAGTAAAGTGGAAGGTCAGTGAAAAAGAGGAAGACCCTCAACGAGATGGATTGACACAGTGCCTGCAACAACGGGCTTAAGCATAACAGCGATTGTGAGGATGGCAGTGTTTCATTCTGTTGTACATAGGGTCCCTATGAGTCAAAAATAACTCGAAGGCACCTAACAACGATAACAAAGTGTAGGTATCTTTGTTAATTCACACTTCCAGTTAGTTGGACTCTCAGGCTGGCCTGACTAGCTCTATGGCTCTGGGCTTAATCTTCCTGAGCCTTAATTTCCTGGTAGAGATAATATTAATAGCAACAACTAGAGCAATTAAGCATTTATTTAATGCTTACATATAATACATAATTTAATTCCTCTAATAACTCCATCAGGTAGGTACTATTATTATCCCCAATTGAGATGAGAAAACTGAGTTACATAGAGGTTAAGATACTTGTCCAAGTTCACAGAGCTAACAAGCGGCAGAGCCAGGATGTGAATGTACAAACAAGGTACTCATTAAATGGCAACTGTTGTTATTATTACAATTTATTCATTTATTCAACAAACATTTATTGAGTGCATGCTCTGAGCCAGGCATTATACAAGGACCTGGGTATATAGTGGTGAACACCAAATCTGGTCCTTCTTCTAGAAGATTCTAGCCTCATCAGGAAGAAAGACAATTAGAGGATGAACAAACGAATATACAAGTGTAACTTACCGTACGTGCTATGATGGAAACAAACACAATGTAGTAATAGAGAATAATGGGATATTGCTTACCCTTGAGTCCTTGGGTGGTAAGGGAAGTTCTCTCCAAGAAGGTAGACATTTAAACTGAGGTCTGGTAGGTAAAAAGGAGCCATCCATCGGAAGCATTAGGGGAGGAATGTACCAGGCAGGAGGATCTGCACTGTGAATGCTCCAAAACATGTAAGACCTAGGAGGCCTGTTAGGCAAGGAGAAGCGTGAGGTGAGAAAAGGTTAGAGAAATAGGCAGGTGGCCAGGTCATGCAAGGTCTTTCAGGCAGTGGTAAGGAGTTTGGATTTTATTCCAAATACTATGGAAGATCTTTGAAATGTTTGAAGGAAAGAATTAGCATGATTTAGGTTATATTTTTAAAAGATCATTCTGACTGTGATATGGAGAATATATTGGTAGCAGAAGGCAAGAGTTGGAGAGAGGGGATCAATTACGAAGCTGTAGAAGTAGCTCAAATGAGAGATGATGGTATCTTGGATTGGGGTTGTGGCTGGGTAGATGAGGAGTCCCAGAGCAGGAAGCAAGAGGCACTCAACAGCAGTCTGAAGTTGCACCAGAGGGAAGCTGGTAGACTTTTGCAGGTAACTGATTGCCATAACAATAACTAGAGTAGGAGGTGAGGTCAAGAAAATTCAAAGTGCTGCACAAGAAATATCTATGACAGCCTCTCTTTTATCTCAAATAAAATTCATTTGTAGAAATTCTCTATTAGACTTCCCTTAAATCTAGTGGACACCCTTTGCTGGAGGTCAGGAATAGGAGTATCTAGCAGTGGGGACCGAGATTGCTATGATGGGCTTAGACTAATCCTGGGTCAGCCCCTGGCTGGGCATCTTGCCTCTTAGCAAAATCAGGGTTCTGTTAACTAAGGAAGAGGCAGGGAATGGCTATTGGGTAGACAACCCACAACAATACCTGCCACAGACGGGTTTGGGAGGAAAACATCCAGAATCCCAATATGAACACATTAAGTTTCTTCAAAGCATCTGAGGGAAATGTCAATTAAACAGCTGGATATGCAAGTCTGGAATTCAAAAGAGAGATTTTGGGCTTGATGTACTTTTTTAAAGTTCAGTATCGTGTTTAAAATGTGCTGAGTTGCTGAGGGCATCTTAGATCTCAGAAATTGTTGAGAATGTAAATGTAAATTCGAATGGGGCACAAATAACCATCAGGACTTTAGTGAGTGTATCAGGATTCAGTTTTACAATGTGGAGACGTGACTAACCTTCCAGCCAGCCTACCTGAGAACAAAGGAGGGAGAGAACATATGGCGCAGCAGTTGGAAACCATCAATCGCATCAGCCCAGCTGCCTGGGAACTTCAAAATGGAGACTGTTAAACTGGGAAGGCCTGAATCTCACTAAGGAACCAGGGTATCCAAGGGAATGTGAAAGGAATGAGATCAGGATTAAGATTTTTGGACAAAGAAGAGTAAAGAAAGCCCGTACGTCACAGTTAATGAATCTCTGGGAAGACAATCCCTAGGCAGTGCAGTTAAGCGCTTGACTACTCAACCAAAAGGTTGGCAGTTTGCTCCTGAGGTACCTTGTAGCTAAATAACAGATTGGCTCACAAAATAATGAATATCACTCATAAGTACTGTGATCCTTTAAAAATCACCTCTATGAGACCAAACGGTCAATAATTACTTTAAAACAAAGATGAGAATGTAAGTGGATACGGAAACTAGATTAATGGAGATGGAAAAACCAGAAGAGAAAAAACGAGAATGTTCACGCATTGTAAAGAATGTAACCAGCATCACTGAAAAAATTGTGTAGAAATTGAATAGGAACCTAAACTGCTGTGTAAACCTTCACTGAAAACACAATAAAATATGATTAAAAAAAAAAGGTTGCCGGTTCAAACCCACCCAGAGGAGCCTCAGAAGAAAAGCCTGGCGATCTGCTTCCGAAAGGTCACAGCATTAAAAACCCTATGGAGTGCAGTTCTACTCAGTATACACGGGGTCCCTACAAGTCAACCTGACGGCAACTGGTTTTTGGCTTGGGTTAGAGACAGTCGAACACTCTTAGGCTGTGATAACAGATAGTGCTGGCTCAGGAGCTAGAGAGATCTGGGTTCAAAGCCTGGCTTTGACCTTGGGACAGTTCCTAACCCTCTTTGAATCTCAGTTCCTTCATTGTTACAACAGTGCCAATGCCTACCCTGAAGGTTTGTGAAGAGCAACTTAGAAACGGTAAGAAAAGAGGTCAGAGGTGTCACTTAATAAAGCAAGTGCCTTTTTAGAGTTATGATAATGTAATTGCCCCCAAATGGGGGAAACTTAAATATCTGATAACAGACTGACCAACTAAATCACAGTGCAAGTGTATAATGGAATGTTATATAGCCATGTACAATTATAATTATGCTTTGAAGAACATAATTATTGGGGACATACGGAGTTAATGTGAACAGAGCAGGACACGGAATGCATATCCTTTAAAAAAAATTTTTTTTAAAAGAGTGTATACATTAAACTGTTAATAGTAGTTGTTGTTTGGACTGAGCAATTATAGGTGATTTTGTTTTCCTTTTTATAAAAAGAACAAGTTTTGGTAGTTTCCTATGATGGGAATGAATTGCTTTATAAGAACATGGAAATTTAATGGGAAATAAAATGGTGGATGTTTTAATTTCACTGTTGTTGTTACCCTTATTAGTCTAGTGTTCTTATTTGCTGTTCCTCAAATCCAACTCTGGCTTCACCCCTGGGAAAATGGCAACAGTCCAGTGGAAGCCAAAAATGTGTACCTAGAGGAATTAAAAGGAGTTTTCTTCATTTAATTTGGGTGTTTTGAGCTGGCAGGGTGTGCCTCTCTCTGACAGCAAGTGTGCATCACCAGAAAGGAATTTGATTCTTTGCAGCTGAAAGACGGTTAGTGGAAAGAGAAAAACACTTATGCACATTTCTCACATATTCTACATAGATTGTGTCAGGCCAGCTATCTAGTTTACCACTCAAGGAAGAAGCTCCTCTACTCAGGGACCAACCACCCTGTTGCAACAGAGCAGGAATGAGGTGTAGGGGCCCGCTCAGTGTACTGACCGCCACTTCATTTGATGCCTGGGCTCTAGGCCTAGCTGTGCCTCTCGGAAGAGTCACTACCCTTTTCTGAGCCTCAGTCTCAGCTGTAAAACGTTATACATCTGCCGCCCCAACGAGAAAATGAGCCCCTTGGAGGGCAGAGACTGTGCTTTACTCTTCTCTGTATCCACAGTGCCTAGCCCAGAGCCAAGGTTCAATTAATATCTGTTGACTACAATAATAAAATGACAGGAATGTATTAAGCTATTTTTTAAGTGTCCATCTAGTATTGGCAACTAACTTAGCGGGCATGGTGCTCCAAGGTATATTTATATGTGTTTTGTTTCTGGAAAAAAAAAAAATTAAAGCAAATATAGGAAGTGTTAGAATTTGATCAATCTGGATGGTGGGTACATGAATGTCCCCACATAATGCCCATATTAGTCTCTTTGATTCCTGGTTTCCTCATCTGCAAAATGACATCTAACTCATTAAGTGGGTTTGTGCCTTGGATGAGTAGGATTATGTAAAGTTCTTGGCACATTTGTGTGCTCGCTAAACAATAATTCTCTTTATTTCAGCAAGGACAGTGAAAAGTCGCTCTCATTAGTTGGTCTTTTAATTCTGATGCTAAGATTGGACTGTTTAATCTGAGGGATCTGACCACAGTCATCCTGGCTGGGGTCCTATAGTGGCTGTGGCCCACAGTGACACAGATTTTTCAGTGGGGAATAGACTGTGTCCCACTAGAAGAGACCACAACATTGATCTCAGTCAATACCTGACCCAATGCTGGAAGACTTCTACGGCAATGTGTGAAAGCGTAATTAACTGTCCATTCATTTAAATATATGAAAGTGTAATTAACTGTCCATTCATTTAAATATATGAAAGTGTAATTAACTGCCCATTCATTTACCAAACAGCCACCATGTGGTAGGCAAAGTAACAGGCATTAGAGATGAGAGACAAAATGAGGTGAGAAGACAAAATCCCTGAGCACGAACAACTCACTGTGCAGTAGGACAGATGGAGAAACAACTCATTACAATATAATGCAGTAAATACTGGATTAATAGCCCAGAGGAGGAAGTGAAACATCCGCCCACACTTAGCAATGAAACAGAGCTATTTCATTTTAGTAAGAGGCCTAAAGCTCTCATAAATCTCTGAAGTTTAGAAAATATGAAGATCCTGTGTGCTGGGGGAAACAAAAGTCATCACCTTCACAAAGGATCGTCTCTTTTATGCAGAAAACAAAGCTAAACGTGTGGGTATGTACAGAAATGAATGCAAAAGCAGAGACAAAGTCCTGGGAAGGTACATACCATTGTGAAAGTGTTTACTCTGAGGGAGGAGCTGGTGATAAGAAGGCTCTGAGAAGGATGTTCCCTTGTTATGCATATATTTCTATGTTGTTTGACGTTTTTAACATCAAGATACAGTCATATATTACTTATATATGCACAGAAAGCGGAAGGAAAGAGCCTTCCCCCAGATAACCACAGGGTTTGCACCCTCTCTTCTTTAGGTCTTTGTTCAAATGTCACCTTCTGAACATCCCACTAAAATTGGCACTTCACCACCATTGAAGCCCCCATCCCCTTGCCTGTTTCATTTGTCGTCATAACACTTAATCCCGTCTGGCATTCTGTGTAGCTTACTTCTTTATAAAATGTATTCTCTGTCTCCCCAACTAGAATGTAAGCTCCGTGAGGGCAGAGAGTTGTGTGTGGTTGTTTCACAGCTCGAAACCCTGAGCCTAAAACATGCAGCAGACGCTCCACAGGCGGACTGACTGAATCCATACACCAAGATGAGAACAGTGGTAATTTCTGAATGGAGGGATTACAGATGCTTTTTATTTCCTTCTTTCTGCTATTTGATGTCTGAACTTTTACAATAAGCACACAATAATTTTACTACCTAATAAACCTCTTTTTATTTAAAAAAAACAATAAAACTCTTTTTATTTAAAAAAACAAAAGGTTACCTGAGAGGTGAGAAAAGGAGACGCCACTAGAAGCCACAACGGGAAGAGAAGGGTCTGGTGGGAGTCAGGACAAAGCGCGTGGGGGAAACCTCATGAGACACCTGGTGGGGTGAAGCGACTCCTCTGCTGCCTCATTCTTTCCCAACACTGGGATAAATGTCTGGTCTAAGGGTCACTGGCTCACAAAGGGTCTTCTGCCCATATCTTCCCATCCTCCAAACTGCAGGGCCCAGAAACTCACCCTAGTCCTTGTACTCAGCAAATGTTTTTATCTGGCTCCTACTTAGGTTTCAGCCAATTCTTTTCTGAAGCAACTTGGCTTCTTGTTTTCCTTGGGAGCCAGACTCTTTTAAGTTGAAGGCATAAAAAGGATGAAATCCATTACCTGATACTTTCCTATTCGGCTATTCAAACCATACCACAGATGGAGGCCCTGTGTGCCCCACTCTCTTATTGTGGGTAATGGCATCGAAACTGAACACTTTGAATAAGGCAGTTGTGCATATCTGAAAGTGAACACGCCGACTTTTTTCCCCCGTTCTTTTTTTCCTTTCTCCATTTTTTTTTCTCTATTCTATTTCCAATTTAGAGCCATTGTCTTGAGTAAATGATTGCAGAGAGAGCCTGATCCTCATCTCCAGGTGCCACTCTAAGAGCAGTGGGGAGAAGTGGTCATGCTGGCCCAAAAATTGTTATTGTTGTTGGTTGCCATTGGGTCAGCTCCAACTCACGGTGACCTTATGTATAACAGAATGAAATGTCGCCGAGTCCTGTGCCATCTTCATGATCCTTGGTATGTCTGGGTCCGTGGTTGTAGCTACTTGTATTGTGAGTGCCTTCCAACCTAGGAGGCTTATCTTCTAGCAAGAGGTCGGACAATGTTCTGTTGTGATCATAATGTTTTCATTGGCTGATATTCAGAGTAGATTGTCAGGCCTCTTTTCCTAGACTGTCTTAGTCTGGAAGCTCTGCTGAAACCTGTCCATCATGGGTGACCCTCCTAGTATTTGAAGTACTGATGGCATGGCATGCAAGCCACCACAGTAGGACAAACTGACAGATGGGTGGTAGGTCTGAAATTTAAGTGAGAACCCAGGTCCAAAAGTTAAGTGACTTGGATTCTCATAATTGCTCTGCCATTAACTTGCTACATGATCTTAATCAAATCATGTTACTGCTCTATGCCTCAGTTTCTTCATCTGCAGAAAAAAGTTGGGGGAGGGGGGAGTTTAAAGTGTTTCTAAAGTCTCTGTCCCAAATCAATTTTTGTTTAACTGAGGATCAGCAGTGACACCTTGTGGTTTCCCTGAAGCCATGCCTTCAGTTTTTCCAGCCCTACAGCCTAAGGCATTTCTCTGCAAGGAGCCAAGGATTGCCTAGACCAGCTTCCCTCCCTAGCCCACCAGGCCTATTAGTTTCTCTTGGCGCTGCCTTAACCTTTGTCTCTCACCAGATTCAGAAAGTTGCTTTCACCCTTTGCTCACAAGCTGCTTCCCAGCCTCCATCTGAAAGACGCTGCTAAAATCAAGGTTAGAGTAAAAATAACAGACACCATCGTGAAGGCCTGTGCTGCGAAGTGAGACATTTGATATGAACGTGAGCTTTCAGATCCAGATGCTTTGTGGGCTGAGAGGGCAGCTCTAGAGGAGGAGCTGTGCAATAGTTAACAGAGCAGGACTGGAAATTTCATTGCTTTCCTAAGCTCTCTTATTCTATAAAATAAGTGATCTAAAATCAGACTCCAAATTACTCTGTGCCTCAGTTTTCCCGTTCATTAAATAAAGTTGCCGTTTGCACTGGCATCAAATGCATAGTTTATGCATTCATTTACTTATTCATCATCAAATATTTGATGAGCATCTTCCCAGTGCCAGCTTCTGAGCACCTACCTGTGCTAGCTTGGTGCCAGCAATAAGAGTATGAGAAAGAAGACACAGACCTACCCTTCAAGAACTCTGTTCTTGGTCTAGTGGAAGACAGAGACAGGAAAAACTTCTATTACCATGCGGTAAGACAAGCCTTAAGATAGACAATGCTTACATAGAATAGCATGGGAGCCTGGGGACAGACATCTAATCAGGCCTGGGAAGAATGTTTGACAGAGGATGTGACACTTAAAGAATCATGAACGGGTAGGAGTTTGTCACAGGAGGTACTCCAGGATGAGGGACCAGAGTGAGTATCGGCACACAGGCGCGATCCACATTCTTTACCTTAAAAACAAAAACACAACTTCTTTGACCCCATGCCCTACCTTAAAAACAAAAACACAACTTCCTTGACCCCAACCCATTCCCTCCCAGATATAACCCCATTTCTCTGTTCCCTGTTGTGGTCAAACTTTCCAAAAGAGCAGCCCTTATGCTCTGTCTTCCCTTTCTCACTTTCTATTCAAACTTGGACGCGTCCTGACTTGGTGGCGACTCCACAATAACTAATAGCCTTGGTGGAGTAATCGGTGCCACCACGATGCTATCTCCAAATGGAACTTTTTTTTTTGTCCTATTACTTTCCCTTTCAGCAGCATTTGACATAGTCAACCACCCTTTCCATCCGAAAACACTTTTCTCGCTTAGCTTCCATGATACACACTCTCCTACTACTGCTCCTAGTTCACTGTCTGCCCTGCCTCAGTCTTTCTTTGTCAGCTCCTCCTACTCTACCCAACAGTTGGAGAATGGAATCATCTGATTTACCTAACCTGCAAATAGCCCCAGAGATAACAGGTCTTAAACTGGCCATTGAACTTGCTGGTGATCTAGTCAACCTCGGCCACGTTCATCTGGATGGATGCGTGGTCCTTGACTCGGATGATGCGTTTGCTGGTAGAGCAGTTCCACAGCAAGTACATGTCCACAAACTGGCTGGCGCCGTTCTGCATGTCGAGGCCACCATGCCTGAGGCCACCCCTCTGAGTGCCAGCAGAGAATGTTTTCAAATATCAAGTGTCATGTCCTAAATTTATATATCCAAACCTGACCTCTGAAATCCAGATTTCTCAACCTTCAGAGTCTCAGCTTAAATGCTACCTGAAGGTTGGGTGTCCTTTCCAGATATTTTTCTTCTTTATGTCCGCCTCCTGCTAGGCTTAGTCCCATGTAGGTGGATCCATCTTTGCTTCCTTCAAACTTGTATGCCTAATGATTAGTGGATACTCAAAAATTTGTTGGGTATTTGTTGCCTGAAAAATTGAATAAAATAGAAGTGAACAAATTATTTCAAATGACAGAATAAATCTCTGGCTTGGATTAAACAAATAAATCCTTCAGCCAATCCTGTTCAATCTCAGCCAGGCAAGCCTCACAGGGTGTCACATGGTATGTGTTTCAGGATCTGATCTAATTTGGAATTATCTCTTGATGCAAAGTATCACCGTTTTCTTGTCTGGTCCCCCCATACACTGTCTACCCTCTCTCAAAGGGAGATTTCCCTGTGAAATCTCACTAATGATCTTGACCAGAACACTTCATTCTTTGTGCTTCTTCCTGGGTTCACAAACATCCTTATCTGTGGCCCTTACAGCAGTTTATATTCTTGCAGGAAATACTGTAGCTGCAGCAGGCTGTGTTCCAGCTTGGTGCATATTAGCATTCTGGGTGATTTTTACCAACACACACAATTCCCAAGTGACCAGGAGGAGGAGCCAGAAGCACAGTGGTCCAGGCTGTGGAAAAAGGAAAGCCACTCCCAGGCCAGCCCCTTGGCACCCTGGCAAGGGGAAGCCGTGGGGAACACGCTCAGTTTAGAGAAACAAGGCATACTCTCTTTGAGGTAAATGTGAGATGAGATCCATTTCAACATGAGGCCTCCAAGGCACAGAGCAGCTGGGAACAACTGAGAGGAACCAAGAAACAAGAAATGGCAGATTCTTATCTCTTCCTTTGTAGGAAGAGCCTCCAGGCGAGGGAACCGTCGCTCACCTGGGGCAGAAAATTGCTATTAAAATAAACCTCCTTTCACATTATTTAAGACATTTTTGAAATATTTATAAATAGGCAAAAGTAGTTACAGCCAAGGAACATTTCTCTCTCCCACATCCCCATGGGACAACATGGACCAAGTTAAACACCCCTGGTTTCTGAGACTTAGTCCCAGCTCTACGTCTGATGAATTGTGTGATCCTTGGACCAACTATGTAACCTCTCTGAGCCTCTATTTCCTCATCTTTAAAGTAGGCAAAATAATGCCCTCACACAGTCAGTATAAGGATTAAATTAGACAATACCTGGAAAGTACAGAGCACAGTGCCTGGGGTGCAATAGGAGCTCAGTAAAAATAAATGTTTTTCTCTCTCCTCAAAAATAAGCAGCAGAAAATATCCTGAAGACATAGATATTTTCCCTGGAGAATTCTCTTCCCACCTTGCCCAACCAAACATGGGAATGAGTAATCCAGAAGCCTAAATGGGAAAGGACTCACAGCCTTGTATTATGGTTTGTGGTCACCAAACCATATTCCCCTGGTATATTTACCTTCATATCCCTGTATCTAATCAAGTGCCTGTCATATAACAGATGTGCAAATGTTTGCTGAGTTGAATTGAACTAGACTGGCACTGCCCAACACAGTAGCCACTAGCCACATGTGGCTACAAAGTACTTGAAGTGTGGCTAGTCTGAATTGACTGTGTTGTCAGTGTAAAATACACACCGTATCTTGAGGATTTGGTACAAAAAATGTAAAATATTTCATGAATAATTTTTATACTGAATACATGTTGAATGAAAATATATTGAGTATATTGGGTTAAAAATATATTATTAAAGTTAACTACACCTGTTTCTTTTTACTTTTTTAATGTGGCTACTGTTGTTGTTAGTTGCTGTTGAGTCGATTCCAACTCACGGTGACCCCATGTATGCAAAGTAGAACTGCTCCATAGGGTTTTCAAGGCTGTGATCTTTCGGAAGAAAATCACCAGGCCTGTCTTCCGAGGTGCCTCTGAGTGGGTTCAAACCACCAACCTTTTGGCTAGTAGTCAAGAGCTTAACCTTTGTGCCACCCAGGGACTCCTAATGTGGCTACTAGAAATTTTTTAATTACGTGTATGGCTTATACATTATATTTGTATAGAGCTGAACTAAACTACATATCACCAACTGGCCAAAAGATAGTTGAATATATCCCAGGCTTCTGTCTCTCATCCTCCTCACTTACAAAAGATATGCAAGCTCTGTATAGCACTTTCCAGTTCCAGCATTCTATGATTTTATAAACTTTAGGCTACAGTTTTTTAAGTATGAATACTTATTAAATTTCTACCATGGGTCAAGCACTTTCACATACTTTGCCATTTAATCTGGATAGTAAATTCAAGAGAGAGGAATGACTCTTCTCATTTTATAAATGAAAAAGTACAGACCCACAGAAGTTAAGAGGCTTGGCTAAAGTCATCTGGCTAGTACGTGGCAGAGCTAGTCTGGAATCTTGACCCTCTCCTCTAGTTCTTTGAAAGAATTACCAACAGAAAACAGGATTAAAGAGTAGATGTGAATGTCTGCACAAAAACTTGTATACCAGTGTTTATAGCAGCATTATTCATAATAGCCAAAAAGCAGAAACAACTCAAATGTCCATCAACAAATGAGTGGATAAACAAAATGTCATATATCCATATAATGGAATATTATTTGACCACAAAAAAGAATGAAGTATAATGGTGATGGCTGAACAACATGGTTAACATAATTAATGTCATTGAATTGTACATGTAAAAAATGTTAAAATGCCAAATGTTTTGTTACATATATATTTATCACAATTAAAAAAAAAAGGAATGAAGTGCTGATACATGCTACAACATGGATGGACTTTAAAAACATTATGCTAAGTAAAAGAAATCCGATACAAAAGTCCACATATGACTCCATTCGTATGAAAGTCCAGAATAGGGAAATCTATAGGGACAAAGTAGATTAGTGGTTGTTCAGAACTGGTAGTGGTGAGGATGGGGAGCAGGGGAGTGATAGCTAAAGTGTACAGTGTTTCTTTTTGAAGTGATGAAAGTTTTCTAAAATTGACTGTGGTGATGATTGCACATATCTGTGAATTTTCTAAAAATCATTACACTGCACACCTTTATATGCATGTATTGTACGGTGTGTAAGTTATGTCACAATAAAGCTGTTTTTTTATTTTTATTTTTTTTAAAGAGTAGGTGTGACTGTTTCAGCTCAGTTGTCCCCTAAGGTATACTTCCTTGTTTAAAATAATGATATGTCAGAATGATTGTAAAATCATTATATCGTTGTAAAAACATATACAAGAGGCTCCTCCTTGAAGGCTGGCAAAGAACCCGGGGAGCCTGTCAGGTTTGGTAGATCATTGACCCCCAGCAGTAAAGTGTTGGGAGGCTTCCGAGGAGAGAAGGTCAAAAAGCCGGACAAGCAGGGGCTGCTGGTGGTTAATTGTTCACCAGCTTCAGAAGATCTGGCTGGGAGGGTAGCAAGGGGAGTGAAACATTGACCAGTTCTGATTTAAATGCAGAAATGTGTTAGGGAGGCATGGAGAGGTCAGGGGGAACCATTGGTATCTGAGACAGCTCCCATGGGCAAAATTCCTCTCCCAGAGACTGAAGAGGAAAAGGGAGTGTGCTCAGAAGGGGAGGAAAGGGCCTCTGGCCTCAAAGTGGACTTACTTTGCCAGCTTCTACAGCCATTTCCAAGGCCTGCTGGAGAGAAAAAATGGTGAGGTCATGTTTGACTTTTTCAACCCACCAAACTTCACTAAATATTAGAGCAGTGGCTTGGGGTGTGGGGAGAGGGTTAGGAAAAACAGAGATGAATAAATAAGATCTTAGCCTTACCTCAGAGCCAAACTCGAAAATACAATGCCGGAGCTTGAAGGCTCCTAGATCTTGGTTCGACTCTTGGCTCCACCTAACTGTGTAATCCTGGGCAATTTAGTTACCCCCTTGAGTCTCAGTTTCCTCAACTGGAAAAGAAAAGTAATAAAACTTACCTCCAAGTATTGTTATAGTGACTACGTGATAATGAGAAAGTTCCTGACTCCTAGTTCAATCAATGTTGAATTGAAGAGTAGGAGAGACAATACCATTGTTTAAAATCTTCCAAGGACCCCCAAAGCTTCTAGGGAGCCTCTAGTTCAAGCCCCTTTCCCTCTGTGATCTGGCTCCAGCTCATGGTCACAGCTTCCCTCCTGCCCCCTGCCACCCCACCCCCTCATCCCACTCTTGGCAGCTTCTGATCTGTGACACTTTTAGAACCAGCATCCTGGATGCTGAGGCTCAGTGTTTCATTCCTTAGCATTCTCTGAAGCCTTTAAGTCACCCTGGGTAGTTCAGCCTTCAAAGGCCCTCCTTCATCACAACCCTGGTCCTTTCCTGGATGATCCCTTAGTCCAGTGAGGCTGTGCTTGATCCCTGTAGACATCATTTCACGTTGCTCTTCTCTCAGTTTTTCTTACAACACAAAACAAAAGTTTGCTGGCTGGAAAACCTGAGGACACAAATAGGTTGAAAGTGAAAGGATGAAAAAAAATTCCATGGAAATAATAACCATAAGAGAGCTGGGGTGGCAATCTTAATATTAGACAAAGTAGACTTTAAGACAAAATCTGTTAGAAGAGATAAAGATGAACATTACATAGTGATAAACATATCAATTAATCAAGAAGATTTAACAATCATAAATATATATGCACCCAACATCAGGGCATTTAAATATAGAAAGCGAATGCTGATAGAATTGAAGAGAGAAGTAGATAGTACTACAATGACAGTTAGAGACTTCAATACACCACTTTAAATATTGGAAAGAACACCTAGAAAGATCCACAAGGAAACAGAGGACCTGAATAACACTATAACCCAACTAGACTTAATAGACATATATAGAACACTCCACCCCAAAACAGCACAACATACATTCTACTCCAGTGCACATGGATCATTCTCCAGGAGAGACCACATTTTAGGTCACAAAGCACTGAAAATTTTTAAAAAATTGAAATCATACAAAGTATTTTCTCTGACCACAAAAGAATGAAGTTAGAAAGCAATAAGAGAAAAAAAACCTGAAAAATACCCTAACATGGGGAAATTAAACAACACACTATTAAACTACCAATGGGTCAAAGAAGAAATCACAAATTTCTTAGAGTCAAATGAAAATGCAAGCACAGCACACCAAAATTTATGGGATGCAGCAAAGGCAGTACTCAGAGGGAAACTCACAGCAATAAAATACCTACATGAAAAAAGAAGAAAGTTCTTAAATTAACAGCCTACCTAGACAACTTCAGGAACTAGAAAGAGCAGAGCAAACTAAGCCTAAACTTACCGGAAGAAAAGAAATAACAAAGATAAGAACAGAAATAAATAAAATCAAAAACAGAAAAACAATAGACGGAATCAATAAAACCAGAAGTTGGTTCTTTGAAACGATCAATAAAACTGAAAAACCTTTAGCTAGACTGACACAGGAAAATAAAAAGACAAAAGATGAGAATAACCAAAATAAAAAATGAAAGAGGGGACATTACAACTGATCTGATAGACATAAAAAAATTATGACAGAATACTATGAACAACTGTACAGGAACAAAACATATAACCTAGATGAAATGAACAAATTCTTGAAATCAGAAACATGACAAGGGTGCCTGCTCCCACCACTTTTATTCAATATTGTATTAGAAGTCCTAGCCAGAGCCATAAGACAAGAAGAAGAAATAAAAGGTATTCAGATTAGAAAAGAAGTAAAATTATCTATATTAGTGGATCATATGATCCCATATATAGAAAATACCAAAGGGTCCACAAGAAAACCTCTAGAGCCAATAGAAGAATTCAGCAAAGTTGCAGGATACAAGGTCAACAAACAAAAATCATTTGGGTTTCTATACACTAACAATGAGAACTCTGAAAGGGAAATTAGGGAAATGATTCCATTTACAATAGCCCCTAAGAGAAAAAAATGCCTAGGAATAAATCTAACCAGGGACGTGAAAGATTTATACAATGAAAGCTATAAAACACTGATGAAAGAGATTAAAGAAGACATAAATAAATAGAAAGAGGTTCCATGTTCATGGATTGGAAGACTTAATACTGTTAAGATGTCAATACTACCCAAAACAATCTATAGATTCAGAGTTGTTAGTTGCTGTCATTAGGTGCCGTCGAGCTGTTTCTGATTCCTGGCAACACTATGTACAACAGGACGAAACACTGCCCAGTCCTGTGCCATCCTCACAATCATTGTTATACTTGAGCCTGTTGTTGCAGCCACTGTGTCAGTCTATCTCACTGAGGGTCTACCTCTTTTTTGCTGACCTTCTACTTTACCAAGCATGATGTCCTTCTTCAGGGACTGGTCTCTCCTGATAACATGTCCAAAATGTAAGATGTGGTCTCACCATCCTCACTTCCAAGGAACACTCCTGCTGTACTTCTTCCAAGACAGATTTTTTTGTTCTTCTGGCAGTCCATGGTATATTCAATATTCTTCACCAGCACGATAATTCAAAGGCATCAATTCTTCTTCGGTCTTCCTTATTTATTGTCCAGCTTTCACATGCATATGAGGTGATTGAAAATACCATGACTTGGGTCAGGTGCACCTTAGTCCTCAAAGTAACACATTTACTTTTTAACACTTTAAAAAGGTCTTTTGCAGCAGATTTTCCCAATGCAATACTTCATTTGATTTCTTGACTGCTACTTCCATGGGTGTTGATTGTGGATCCAAGTAAAACAAAATCCTTGACAACCTCAATCTTTTCTCCATTTATCATGATGTTGCTTATTGGTCCAGTTGTGAGGATTTTTGTTTCCTTTATGTTGAGGTGTAATCCATACTGCAGGCTGTAGTCTTTGATCTCCATCAGTAAGTGCTTGAAGTCCTCTTCACTTTCAGCAGGCAAGGTTGTGTCATCTGCATATCACAGGCTGTTTATGAGTCTTCCTCCAATCCTGATGCCACATTCTTCTTCATATAGTCCAGCTTCTTGGGTTATTTGCTCAGCATACAGATTAAATAAGTATGGTGGAAGGATACAACCCTGACGCACACCTTTCCTGACTTTAAACCATGCAGTATCCCCTTGTTCTCTTTGAACGGCTGCCTCTAGATTCGATGTAATCCCAATCAAAATTCCAACAATCTTCGTGATTGTTTAAGGTTGCGTGTCAACTTGGCTGGTCTATGATTCTCAGTGGTTTGGCAGTTATGATGTGTTTGGCAGTTGTATAATGATGCGATCACCTTCATGAAGAGATTTTATATATGACCACCTCCATGATGGGATCTGCTGTGAGTAGACAATCAGTTGAAGAGAAATTTCCTTGGCAGTGTGGCCCGTGTCCGATATAGGTGGATTTTCTGGCAAAGCTCGTGGGCTTTTTCTCACTCTGGATCATACAGCTGGCTCCTGTTCATCTGACCTCAGTTCTTGGGGCTTGAGCTAGCAACTTACTTGTGATCTTGCCTGCTGATCGTCAGTCTTCCCCTGTGAGAAGAGCCCTGCTGCCTGACTTGCTAATCCTGGGTTCACCAGCCCCTGCAGCTACGTGACTCAGGAGAAGCCTCCAGCCTGACTCATTAACTTGGAATGTTCCAGCCTCTACAACAGCATGAGCTATTTCCTTGATATAAATCTATATGTATATATATGTTTATACACTTTACCGGTTTTGCTTCTCTGGAGAACCCAGCCTAAGACAAGCTTCTTTACAGAAATAGAAAAACCTGTCTTCAACTTTATATGGAATGACAAGAGGCTCCGAATAGCTAAATAACGTTGAAAGAGAAGAACAAAGTAGGAGGACTCACACTTCCTGGGGGCACAGTGGTTAAAAGCTCAGCTGCTAACCAAAAGGTTGACAGTTCAAACCCACCAGCCGCTCCGTGGAAACCCTATGGGGCAGTTCTACTCTGCCCTATAGGGTCACTATGAGTTGGAATCAACTCAATGGCAAGAGGTTTGATTTTTTGTTTTATACAGCTACAGTAACCAAACAACCTGGTACTGGTATAAAAATAGACACATAGACCAATGAAATAGAAATGAGAGTTCAGAAATAAACCCACACATCTATGGTCAACTGATTTTTGACAAGGAGGCTAAGTCCATTCAATGGGGAAAGAAGAGTCTTTTCAATAAATAGTGTTGGGAAAATTGGATTTCCACATACAGAAAAATGAACTAGGATCCATGCCTCGCCTCGTACACAAAAACAAATTCAAAATGGATTAAGAACGTAAATGTGCAAACTAAAACCATAAAATTCTTAGAAGAAAAAGCAGGGACAACACTATCAGGTCTAGCATTCAACAATGGATCATCTAATATAATAACAACAGCACTAACAGCCAAAGACAAAATAAATGGGACCTCATAAAAATTAAAAACTTTTGTTCCTGAAAGACTTTACTAAAAAGTGAAAAGACAAGCTACTGACTGGGAGAGTATTTTGGAAACCACATATCTGACAAGAATCTAATACTGAAAATGTATATTAAGCTTTGAAAACTTAACAACAGAAAGACAAATAAACCAATCATAAAATGGGCAAAGGACTTGAATAGACATTTCACCATAGAGGACATTCAAATGGCCACAAAACACATGAAAATATGCTCAGCATCATTAGCCATCAGAGAGGTACAAATCAAAACCACAATGAGGTACCATTTTATTCCTACTATAATGGCTAGGTTTAGAAAAAAAAAAAAACAGAAAATAACAAACGTTGGCAAGGATGCGGGGAAATTGGAAGCCTTACCCACAGATGGTGGGAATGCAAAATGGTAGAGTTGTTGTGGAACAAAGTGTGGCAGTTCCTCAAAAAACTAAAAATGGCCCAGCAACTAAAAGTACCATGAACCCCAAAAACCAAACCCGTGCTGTCAAGTTGATTCAGAAAATAACAAACATTGGCAAGGAAGTGGGGAAATTGGAACCCATACCCATAGCTGGTGGTACTGCAAAATGGTACAGTCATTGTGGAAAACAGTGTGGTGGTTCCTCAAAAAACTAAAAATGACCCAGCAACTAAAACTACCATAAACCCAAAAAACCAAACTAATTGCTGTCGACTCATAGTGACCCAATAGGACATATGACCATACGACCCAGCAATTCCACTCCTAGGTTGTCTTAGATATCTAGTGCTGCTGTAACAGAAATACCACAAGTGGATGACTTAAACAAAGAGAAATTTATTCTCTCACAGTTTAGGAGGCTAGAAGTCCAAACTCAGGGTGCCAGCTCTAGGGGAAGACTTTCTCTCTCTGTGGGTTCTGGAGGCATGTCTTTGTCATCAGTCTTCCCCTCATCTAGCAGCTTCTCTGCTCAGGGACCCCAGGTCCAAAGGACACGCACTCCTGGCTCTTCTTGCTTGGTGGTAATGAGGCCCCCGTGTCTCTCTGCTCGCTTCTCTCTTTTATATCTCAAAAGAGATTGACTTAAGATACAGCCTAATCTTGTAGAATGAGTCCTGCCTCATTAGCATAACTACCTCTAATCCTGCCTCATTAACATCATAGAGGTAGAATTTACAACACATAGAAAAATCACATCAGATGACAAAATGGTGGGTAATCACAGAATACTAGGAATCATGGCCTAGCCAAGTTGACACATATATTTGGGAGACACAATTCAATCCATAACATAGGTATATACCCAAAAGACTTGAAAGTAGAGACTCAAATAGAGACCTGTACACCAAAGATCTTTGCAGTACTATTCACAATACCCAAAAGGTGGAAACAGTGGCATCACTAGGGTTGGTGTCACCCAGTGCAGTATCTCATGGTGCCACCCACCCCCCATGGACCTCCTCCCATACCAGACCATACAGAATCCTTAGTAATGTTTTTTGTACTAATGTTACTCATAAACCATAATTCCCATATCACTCCTTCTTTTCCTTTAATTACTATTTCATTCTCAAAAAACGTTATTGATATAGGCTCACAAATACTAGTTACCACAATATTGTAGCTAGAACACCAGAATAATTGACAAAATCAGCAACTATAAAAACTCCAGCAGCAACAACAGTGCATGCTTACAGTGCATGCAGCTGAAACCATATGATTCAAAGAATCATTGTAATTGGGTAATAATGACATCTTTGACCAGAGCACATTAGAATGTTCAAAAAATAAATTAGCATAGAGTTTTAGCCTTGTAGGTATATTGATACATGTAAGCTGGACTTAGGAAAAATGTTTTTGTTGTTATAACTAACTACAGGGATATTTTTATAGACAGTCATCTTGGTGTCACTCCCTCTGACAATGTCACCTGGTGCGATCTGCACCCCCACAACCCCTTAGTAATGCCACTGGCTGGAAACAACCTAAATGCCTACTAACAGATGAAAAGATAAACAAAATGTGATACATACATACAATGGAATACTACTCAGCTAGTAGGAGAAATGAAGTCTTGATACATGCTACAATATGGCTGGAGCTGGAAAACATTATGCTGAGTGAAATTAGTCAATCACAGAAGGATAAATACTGTATGACCTCACTTATATAAAAAGACAAGAAAAGGCAAATGTATAGAGAACAAAGTTTCTTAGTGGTTACCAGGGGCAGGAGGGAGGTGGAAAACGGGGATTAATGGTGATAGAAATATTGCATCAATTAAGGTTAGGGTTGCACAGGCAGTTATTGTAATTACTGTCAATAAGTTGTACACCTGTAAAAAGTTGAATTGGCAAAAGTTATTTGATAGATATATTTACAATGACCAAAAAAAAAAAAAAAAGCATAACCACTGAGGCTGCTTATTTACAACGAAATACTTCATGGGATTTGGTCCCTTGGTTTGAAGGTTTAGAGTCATGGTTTCATGGGACATCCCAGTTAATTGGCCTAATAACTTGTTTAATGCTTCTGTTCTACCTTCAGTGCCTGGGGTCTTAAAAGTTTGCAAGCGGCTATCTAAGGCACAGCAACTGGTCTCTATTCACTTGGAGCAACAGAGGAAGAAGGTGAGTCAGGAATAGAAGGAAGATATGGAAGGTGTGGCTAATTGCCTCTATAACAACTGCCTCCTTTGCCATGAGACCAGAACAACTGGATGGTGCCTGGCTACCATTACTGAACATGTTGATCAAAAATTCCATAGAAGAATCCTGATTAAAAGGGGGAAAATGCAGAATATAATTTCAAATTCTCATGGACTCCAGACTTTCTGGAGCCATGAAGGCTGAATGAACCCCTGAAACTATTGCCCTGAGATAATCTTTAAATCTTAAACCAAAAACATCCCTGAAGTCTTCTTAAAACCAAACAATAGTTTCGCTTAACTACTAAAAAGTGTCTGCCTTGAGCATGTAAGAACTATCTATATGTGATCAAATTGACAACAATAACTGGAAAGATTAGATAAGAACCTAGGTGGCAGTGAATTTATGTTAATTGGGGAGGAACAACTCAGAAAAGGAGAGTGAGAATGGTTACACAACTCAAAGAACATAATCAATGTCACTAAGTGGTACCTGTAGAAACTGTTGAATTGGTGTATGTTTTGCTGTGCATATTCTAACCAACAACAACAAAATAAATAAAATTATATTTAAAAAGAGTACTAATAACTCATGGCAAGAAAAGCTAGATGCTAAAGATGTTTTTTATCTACAGTAATAAAAAATGGAAACAGAACCTAGATGTCCAAACACAGGGGACCAGTGAAATCAATGACAACCATCCACCATGCAATTATTAAACAAAAAGGTTAAATCCAAAAACAGCATGAGAAAGAGTTCACAATAACATGTCATGTAGGAAGGCAGGACACACAGATTTACATGCATTTGATGAGCTATCCATCCATCCATCCATCCAACCATCCATCCATCCATCCATCCATCCATCCATCCATCCATCCATCCGTCCAGTGATGTCACTGGGAGATGCAGGGTGGGGGTGTGTGGAATGCAGACCACACCAGGTAACACTGTCAGAGGGAGTGACACCAAAATGACTGTCTATAAAAATATCCCTGTAGTTAGTTATAACAACAAAAACATTTTTCATAAGCCCAGCTTACATGTATCAATATACACAAGGCTAAAACTGTATGCTAATTTACTTTTTGAACCTTCTAATGTGCTCTGGGTCAGAGGTGTCATTATTACCCAATTACAACGATGCTTGAATCATGTGGTTTTGGCTGCATGCACTACAAGCACACACTGTTGTTGTTGCCGCTGGTGTTTTTACAGTTGTTGATTTTGTCAATTATTCTGGTGTTTTGGCTATAATATTGTGGTAATTAGTATTTGTGAACCTATATCAATAACTTTTTTTGAGAATGAGGTAGTAATTAAAGGAAGAGAAGGAGTGATATAGGGGAATTACAATTTACAAGTAACATTAGTACAAAAAACATTACTAAGGATTCTGTATGATGTTGTACGTGAGGAGGTCCATGTGAGGGGGTGACACCATGAGTTACTGCACTGGTTGATGCCAACCCTAGTGACACCACTGCAGCCATCTATCCATCCATTCATTCCACAAATGTTTATTGAAGGTCTTCTCTGTGTCAGGCTTGGCTCTAAGTGCTGGGGATGGAGCAGCAAACAAACCAAAGTCCCTGCTGTCAAGAAACAACTTTAAAATAGTCTTTTAAAAGAATCTATGGGTGAATTTTGGGAGAAGAGTCATCGTTATAAAACCAGGTCCTCCTAACCAAGAGCATGGGATCCCTCTCATTTGTTCAAGTACTTTCCTACATCCTTTATTAAATTTGATGGTCTTCTTCATGGAGGTCTTCCGTATTCTTGGTTAGGTTAATTCCTAAACTCTTTATGGTTTTTCTTGCTGTCATAAGTATCTTCTTCTAATTTTACTTTCTGGTGGAGTGCTGGTGTACGAAATGCCATTGATTTGTGCAGACTGACGTCGCACCTGCAAACTTTGCTGAACCCTTCTTTAGTTCTAACAGCTGGGTTTTTCAGTAGATTACCAGTCATTATCTACGAATGGGAAACACTGGTGGTGTAGTGGTTAAGTACTACGGCTGCTAACCAAAAGGTCAGCAGTTCGAATCCACCGGCTGCTCCTTAGAAACTCCACGGAGTAGTTCAGCAGCTCGAATCCACCAGGTGCTCCTTGGAAACTCTATGGAGCAGTTCTACTCTGTCCTATAGGGTTGTCCTATATGAGTTGGAATCAACTTGACAGCAATGGGTTTTGTTTTGTTTTTTTTTTATCTATGGATTATGCAGATGCAATCCCTATTAAAAGTCCTCTGGTTTTTGAGAAACTCAAAAAAACCTAGCTTAAGATGTCTATTGAGGAATCAAGGTCTATGAATAGCAAAATTACCCTTAAAAAAGTAAGGAAATAGCAAATTTCAAAATAGTCTACAAGTCCACAGTAACAAAAAAGTAGGTGCTGGCACAACAGATAAACAGATCAATGAAACAGAAAAAATAAGACATTAGACTTGCTAGGACTTGAAAAACATGCCAAAAATTCATGACATTATGAAATTTTGATGCTTCTACAGAAGTATTTCTGAACGCAATCGGGTCCTGCAGATTTAATGTTCTGCAGAACCTGGTGTTTGGAGGCTTCTCCCCCACACTGTATGTAGTTGCTGTCAGTCATATTCTCTGTGGTCTAACCATGGACAAATGAACTCTGTAAACTGGGCTAGGTAAAGCAAAAAGCACTTGGAAAACAAAATCTTTAGAGATTTGGAAATAACATTGCCTCAAAAGTCTGTATCATAGTTTTGTTTACGGAGCCCATGCTAATGCAGAGATGTGCAGAGAAGTTGCTTCTCAGTGGTTCAGGCTTCATTTTGTGCTGCCAGCAGAAGAACAGGACTTACGAGGAGAAGGAAGGGAAAGTGAGGGGAGAAATGGCTTCAGAGTCTTCAAGACCTATACAGGGCACTTTGAAAGCATGTCCATAAATTCCTTGGCACTTCTCCCTTCAAGACGTAGGTATCTGCCCCTGTTCTTGAATCTAGGCCTATCCTCCTGCCTCACTTGAGATCAACAGACTGCAGTGGCAGTTGTGGTGTGTGACTCCATGGCTGGGCCATACATGGTGATGCAGCCTCCGCCCTGTCCATGGGGACACTCAGTTTTGGAGCCCTGACCCCTCCTAAGATGTCTGCCTACCAGGAAACCACCATGCTATGAGGAGGTCCAGGCCACCTGAAGAGCCCACACATAGGTGTCTGGTCAGTAGCCCCAGCTGATGTCCCAGCTAACAGCAGCATCAACCACCAGATTTGAGAAAATGCCTCCAGAGGACAGCAGTCCTCAGCCACAAGCCACCCCAGTCTCCAAGCCTTCCCAGCTGAGGACTCAACCACCCTAGAGCAGACAGGCCATTCCATCATGCCCTTTCCAAGTCTCTGATCCACAGAATAATAAAATGGTTGCTTTAGAAAAAAAGTTGGCTGGCTGGGTGCCCAGTTTCTGTTATGTAGGCTCAGATTAAATTTCTCTTGGACTAGTTTGCAGAGCCTCTGGATGCTGCACTGAAAAATGATTTACATTTTCTCTTGGCAGGGAATTACCCAAGTGGGAACTGCCTTGAAAAATAACTGCTTAACTGAAGCTTGTGTGTGTGCACGCACACTTATGTACAGAATGCCCTGGCCTGTTCGGGTTGATAAGCTTCTCATTGGCTGATAAGTTCAGCAGTAGAACATCAAGAGCCAGGAGAAGGGGTTTACAAATATGCCAACCATAATGGTAACACGGTTGCCGTGTTGAAGTTTTAACATTGATTCTGCACTCCCTGGCATTCCAGAAAGGGGGAACATAATCAGGCCTGTTGTCATGAGCAGAAAGGAGAAAGTATATCAACTCCTCAGGAAAGAAACTCTGTTAACACTGAATTATAAAGGCAATGTCTTCTCCTGACCTTTCTTGGGGGTACTGAGAATATTACAATAATACCTACCATTTACTGTGAACTCACTATGTGCCAGGAGCACGTTTAATGCTGACAACAACCACTCAAATTAGGTTTTTCATTTATGGTTGAGAAGAGTTAGACTCAGAGAGGCGATGACTTTTGTAAACTTCCCAGTTGGTAGTTGTTGGAACCTGACTTACTACCTAGGTGTGTCTGTCTCCGGCTATTAAACCACACTGTCTTTCCAGCCTGTGATAGACAAATGTCTGCAACAATGTTTTCATAGCAAATGCAGTAGTGAGTATACTACTTTTTATGGATGTTTGACCTTCAAATGGAAATTCTAAGACGTTGGGGTTTCTTTGGTTCAGAAATGAGCTGACTGCCAGAGGCCCTGAGCTTTGCTTTATCCCCCTCCCCCATCAAAAAATAAATAAAACCAAACATATATTGAGTCCATCATGCTAGGTGACCTACATTCATTTTTCTGTCTAAACCTCACAACAATTGTATGAGGTAGAGTCTTAGTAAAGAGTTGTTGGTTACTAATAACATGACCCACACAAAAGAGTTTAAATAAAGAAGAATCCGTCATTATAAAGACTATGGTGTAGCTGAGAGAACTCAAGTACAAGAAGTAAGGCTGAACTTCACAAGACAGACTAAAAGCAGAAGCTGGGAAGTCAGAACCCAGGCAACTGAAGCTACTCGTCTGGAGAGTGCTGTTCCTTGCCTCTGCTTCCGTCTGCACTTCTATGAACCTCCTTGTTTCCAAGTGCAAGGACCTCCATTGAGGTTAGACTCCTGGCTTCTGATTGGTGAATCTGAGAAAAGGACCAGGCATTCAGAGCTCAGCCGTTTCCTCTCCCCTTTATTCATTGGAAGCCCTCAGAAAGCATACTGTCTCCCTTCCTCCATGTATGTGGGGTGGCCTCTGGCTGTTCAGGGCTGCCTATGGAAAGTATGTCTTATTATGGGTCCAGCATTGCCACACTAAGCCATGTATATCTATAAAAAGCAGACAAGTCACTCTTTCTCTGGCTTACTCTTGTCCGTCTCTTAACTGGTCAGAACTGAGGCAGGTAAAGGGCAGGCTCCAACATGAAGCCAAACAGCCATTCCAGTCATGACTCACTCTTCTTCTCAGATCAAGAATGAGAGAACTCCTAGCTCTGTTCCCAAATTATCATGACATTCTGACTGACCTAACTTAATTTCGTCCACTATGGGTCCATTCAACTCTGTCAGGGCCCTAGCGTCACATTGTACAAACAGGGAGGGTGGGGGGAGAGAGAGCGTTGTTGGAGGAAGAGAGTTGGGGCCTGAGCAGATACGGCAAGGTTTCCATTATAGGTAGGTGCTATCACCTCCATTTCACCAATGAGAAAATTGAATCTTAGGGAGAAGAAGACTCATGGTGAATATCAGCTGAAATTCATACCCACATCTGATTAACCCTAAAGGCTAGGTTCTCAACCAAACACAGTTATTAGACCCAGGAAACTGTTCCTGAACAGGGGATTCCCCACTTGGAGCTGAATAAAATAACCAGCTACCAGTGAATCGACTCTGACTCACGGCGACCCCATGTGTGTCAGAGTAAAACTGCGCTCCATAGGGTCTTCAGTGTCTGATTTTTCTGGAGATCACCAGGCCTTTCTTCTGGGCACCTCCAGGTGGACTCAAACCTCCAACCTTTTGGTCAGCAGCTGAGCCTGTTGTTAACCCCGTGCACCACCCATGGACTCCACTGAATAGAATACCTGGCATGATATCAATTATTTTGACAGCAAAACTGATAGCAAAAAGAGCTAAGATTTTTACCTGCCCTTTTTTAGTGACATCTCCTTTTTTCTTTCTCTTTCTTGGCTGCCCTAGAAATGTGGGGTTGAATAGAATAACCGAAAATTGTACCACACTTGATGCCAGAAAGTCTCTACTTAGGAGCTGTGTGTTCTTACATCAGTTAGTTAACCTTAAACCCTTTGGTCATCGCTTAGTTTTTGCATTCATTCAACAAATACATATATTTTAATATATAATGGATATGTTTATTTTGTATTAATACATAATACATACACATATATAACATAATATGTACATATTAGGTACTAATATACAGTGAAACCCTAGAGAGCCGGAACTCGATGGGACTGCCTTGTTTGTCCAGGTTTTGCAAGTTTTCCACTTTTGACAGGGTGCAGTCTTACCACTCCGTCGCTCCTTTTAGTGGAAACAGTTTTCCTTTTCTAATAGGTTTCTGCCTTACACAGGTTCCAGCTTTTACAAGTTTTATTGTCTAATACATATGTTTATATGACATCAATAGATATATGGGGTATCTACCACATGCCAGACATTGTACTAGTGATTAAAAATATAAGAAATCCTACTAGATGCTCAATTTCAAATAGGAGAAATGCAAACTAAAACTAACTACATTGAGATGTCATTTTTTGGCTCTCAGATAGCCAAATGTCCAAATGTTTGTCAATAAGTATGGGTGAAGCTGAGGAGAAACAGGTGCACTTGTACATTGTAGGTGCCCCCTCCCATGGAAGGAGCCCTGTGGCTCAGTGGTTAAGCATTCAGCTGCTAACTAAAAGGTCAGCAGTTCAAATCCACCAGCCACTCCTTGGAAACCCTATCGGGCAGTTCTACTCTGTCCTATAGGGTTGCTATGAGTTGCAATTTGCCAAGATGTCTTAAAATACAAACTCATATACCTATTGTACCAGCAATTAGATTTCTAGGAAATTATCCTTCAGATGTACTCACATTCATAAGAAGTAACATATGTACATGATTGTCATCATTGCAGCGTTGTTTATAATAGCGAACAATTTAAATGGCCATCAGTATAGGCCTGGATCAGCCATAGAGTAGAACACTAGGCAACACTTAGAAAGAATGAGGAAATGCTCTCAGTTCTAAAATGGAAAATCACCAAGATATATTGGTGAGTGAAAAAAAAGCCAAGTGCAGAATAGTGTGTAGAGTGTGCTACTGTATGTATAAAAATTACATATATATAAATATATGTATGTCTATATCTATATCTTGTATATGCATAAAAAAACTCTGCAAAGATTTAAAAAACTAATAATGTATTCTTTTTTTTTTTTTAATGTGGGGGTGTGGAACCAGGCAAATGGAAACAAGAGTAGGAATATAACTTTTCGCTGAATATCTTTCGATAATTTATTGAACCACATGAATGTGTAACCTATTCAAAAACTGAAATAATCAAATGTAATTTAAAAATAATAACAGTGCAATGAATGCTAAGAAGAAGTCCAGGGTCCTGCAAGAACAGGTAACAGGGAGACTTGATTTAGTCTGCAGAGCCTGGAGGGCATCCCTGAGGAAGTGATATTTAAATTGAAACTTGAAGGATAAATAGGAAAAGGGTTCAAAAGAGTGAAGAAAAGCTGTCCAGGAAAAGAGACTTCAAGAGCCCTAAGATGGGGAAAGAGCTGGGCACATTCAAGGAATGGAAACATATCTAGTATGGCTGGAATGCAGAAAACAAGGGGTGGGGAGATAGAGAGAGAAGTGGCTAAAGACAGAATGAGGGTTCAAATCATGCAGGCTATGTTGAAAACCATACCAACTATTATGAAGATGGAGCAGGACCAGGGAATGCTTCATTCTGTTATACATAGGATCGCCATGAGTCGGCACCAACTCAAACGCGACTAACAACAACGTGTTTAAAATATTGGACTTTATCCTAAGGACAAGGGGAAGCATTGAAGGGATTTAAGCAGGACAGTAATGGGATCAAGGTTATGTTTTGAACAGATTGCTCTGGTGCCCAGGAGGAGAAATGATTGGAGGAAGTACGAATGGGTAT
The DNA here is from genome assembly GCF_000243295.1 of Trichechus manatus latirostris. Taxonomy (NCBI): domain Eukaryota; kingdom Metazoa; phylum Chordata; class Mammalia; order Sirenia; family Trichechidae; genus Trichechus; species Trichechus manatus. Next base: position 5,198,966 of record NW_004444076.1, read on the forward strand.
TGACAACATATATATCTGACAAACCACTTCCGAGAACCATTTGGCGGTTTCATATAAAGTTAGAACTGCACTTACCCTGCAATTACATCCTTAGGTGTTTATCCAAGTTACATGAAAACATGTGTTCACAAAACTATTTGTACACGAATGTTTATAGCAGTCCTATTCATAATAGCAAAAATTATGTTAAAAAATTATTATCAAAAGATGAATTGATGAGCAAAATGTAATGTGTTATTGCAATGGAAATATTATTCAGTAATAAAAAAAGAAGTCTTGATACACACAACATGGATGATTCTAAAAGTATTATGTTGCATGAAGGAAAACAGACACAGAAATGTATATACTGTATGAATCCATTGATACAAAATGAAATCCATTTAGAGAAAAAATAACCTATAGTGATAGAAATCAGAAAGTATTGCCTGGGAGGAGAAGGAAACTGACTAGAAAAAATTATGAGGGAGTGTTCAATGGCCTCAATGACTCAATGGACACGGGTTTGGTTCTTTTGGTTTTACATGGTATGTAACTTGTTGCCTTTGAGTTGATTGTGATTCATGGTCCCTCTGTGTGTTATAGACTACAACTGCTCCTTAGGGTTTTGTTGGCTGTAATCTTTACAGAAGCAGTTCTCCAGGCCTTCCTTCCTGGAGCTGCTGGGTTGGTTCAAACCGTCAATCTTTAGGTTAGCAGCCAACATGGTATACAGTGAAACCTGTGAGAGCCGGAACTCAACGAAACTGCCTTGTTTACCCTTGTCTTGCAAGTTTTCCGCCTTTGACAGGATGCAATCTTAACACTTTTCTATTGCTCTCTACTAGTGGAAAATATTTGCATTTTCCTTCTCTGACAAGTGGTTTCTGCTTTACATAGTTTCCGGCTTTCACAGGTTTGCTGTACAATTAGCAAAACTTATCAAAGTGAACAACTAAGACCTTTACATTTTATTGTATATTAAGTATAACCCCCCAAAAACCGAATCCGTTGCCATTGAGTCGATTCCAACTCATAGCAACACTATAGGACAGAGTAGAACTGCCCACAGCATTTCCAAGGAGCAGCTGGTGGATTCGAACTGGCCACGTTTTGGTTAACAGCCAAGCTCTTAACCACTGCACCACCAGGGCTCCATGTTAAGTATACCTCAGACAAAAAAAAAAGTGGACATTCAGAAAGATATGAGATGTTTGCAATAGTCCTGAAGAAAGGTGATGGTAGCCTGATGGCCTGTCATGGGGATCAAATAAAATAATGTATCTAACAGGGCAAACTATAAAGCTCTGTGCAAACCATAAAGCTCTATGCAAACTGTAAAGTTCCATGCAAAAGTGAGAACTTGCTCCGATTTAACCTCTATCGCATTTCAGAAGCGAATGAGGACCATTTGAATTGCCCCTGAGGCAGTCCTGTTTGTTTACGATAAAGGGCTTGGGGGGTGATTAATGATCTTGTTGGTTTGTCACAGTTTGGCAGGAAATGGATCCAATGACTGCTGAGATTCATCAGAATACTTGACCTTGGGGCCAAAAAAAATAGGGAAAAAAAGTCAGGAGCTGCTTTTGCCATGGGGAGTTTTCTACTGAAAATTGGGCTTCCCCGAACAAAAAATGCATTCAGCTGCTGGACTTGAGTCTTGAAATTTTTTTTAATAATTAGAGTTTGAGGGATACGAAATAAGGAAGCAGACTGTCAGTTCCTGAGACAGGCCCCATAACGATCAATGACAAGGCCACCCAGCATCCAAGGAGTTTGCTGGGAGCTGAGAGTGTGGGAAATACATGTGGGCTGCTTGCAAGCATCTGCCGCTGAGTGCACACCAGTTTGGAGGAACAGCTGTGTGGAAATCAGTCAAAAGCCAACTGCATAGCTGGTCATTCACCACTGAAATGAATTCCACTAGCTTTTTTCATGTGGTTTTCTCCCCTCCCCCCCAAATGTTAATAAATCCCTAATTGCCTTAATTTAATGTTGATTTTTTTTTCCCCAGAAAAAACACTTTGAATGAGCAGACACAGCTGGATCATTCTTATCCCCACCAAGGGATGTTAAATGCCCTGTCACGATACTTGGCCCCTTTGTCTATGAAAAGGAGACACTCTTGCACGAGGCAGGGCCTTAGACTACATGACCTTCTTGAAGATGCTCTTCTGAACTGCAGTGGACATTTGTTGTATTTTTTATTATCTGGCATCCAATCCTTCCTTCTAAGGGTAGGTTGATCTCGCCTTTGGTGAAAGCCCTGTTGTGCTTATTCTTGGTGTGAGGTAGGACCCACTTTCCACATTGGAAGTGGATAGGGTCACACACACACACACACACACGCACACACACACACACACAATCTTGGCCCTGGCACAATCTGAGTACAGGCAACTGACTTGAGTTCAGTGCACCAGATGGTTTTTGAATCTCGTTTGAGCAATAGAAGGACATGGAGGTGGTAGATGGTGATCCATGCAGACATCCAAGTGTCATTTTTATAAAAAGCAGCAGGGGTGGCATGATGACCAAACTACGTCTGCTATAGCAGCATTGCTGTGAGTCCTTTGGCCTGGCTCTCTGGCTCCCCCTAATTTCTACCCGTTTCTAAGCCTAATTCTCTCTATCCCCCAGTGTCCTTCCAATAAATTCTCTTCTATTTAAATCTTCTAGAGTCTGTTTTCATTGCTGACACCCAAGACTGATACGCAATCATCAGATAGTGATTCTATTTCCTATCAGAGGCCTTCACAGAGATGCTCTTAACCAGTATCTCAGATACTCAGATGCAAGGCTTTACTTTGGTGGCAATGGAAAGACACCTGAACGAGTAGGAGTATGAATAGGACAAGGGAAGGAGAAAAGAGGAAGCAAGAGAGGAAAGCACCGTATATTTAAGGTGGTGCAAATGGTTAACATGCTAAGCTGCTAACCCAGAGGCTCCTCAGAAAAAAGCCCTGGCAATCTACTTTCAAAAAATTAACCAGTTCAACTCTGACTCATGTGGGGTTGCCATGAGTCAGAGTCAACTCAATAGCAACTGGTTTTGGTTTAGGTTTTATGTGCTAGGACTGAGGATACAGCAATAATCAATACAGGAATCGGATCTACAGATACCAGGAGCTGTGCTGAGCACTTCCACAATTTCCTTGTGTTAACAACATAGGGAGGGAGGTATTTTGATATCAGAAGTGGAGAGTGTGGTTTTAGTGAGGCTGAGAAACTTGCCCACAGTCACCCAGTATGTGAGTGGGAGAAATGAAATCTGAGCCAGATTTGTCTCATTCCCACTAGATCTGCCCTTTCGACTACAATAAATTTGTTGGGCAACGGTGGGTAAACCATGAACCGTTCTTGCTTTTTATATTATGATTTCAGAGTTGTAAATGTGATTTGGAATGAGTCCACCTGAGGATAATGTAAACAAGATCATTGGATTATGTATTTATCTATTTTAAAAATACAAGCTAGAAAACTTTACGGAGCCTGTGAAAAGGAGAGCTGGATGCCTGTTGAAGCCTGTTTTGATAAAGTGGAATTGATCTAGCTTGAGGGTAAATTCAAGACTGTGTTTGCTTGTGTCACACCGTATTTTTCAAATTGCTTTCATATGTCTTGTCTCATTTATTTCCCCCACTTATGGATGAGGAAACTGAGGCCTAGGACTTGAAATGACATGTCTATGTTCATATCAGAGCTAAACTCAACCCCAGATCTTTTCACCACACCCCACAAAGCAAGAATTCTTATTCCACCAACTGAGTTTAACAAGGTAGCTTGGGCTGGTTTGTTCTGATGATTTGATTGAACCTCCTAGGATTATTCATGTAAATATTAGCTCCACGCTCCTTCCAAATATGTTCAGTCTCTCTCTAGGTTTTTACTGTTTTTTCTTAAATATTTTTCTGCATTCTGGCTCTCCTTCTACATTCCTGCCTCTTCCCTATTCTCTCTTACTCTTCTTTCCTCCTCTCCTCTCCTCCCTTCCTCTTCTCCTCTAACTCACAAACACATTTGTTTTTCTTACATAAGGAAAGTATCATCTGACTGGGTGGCTAAAATGAGAACTATATTTTAAGCCCCTGGAAGCAGAAGATTTTCTTATGGATTCTTTATTGTTTGGATTGTTTTGCCAGGCTAATGAAAGAAGACTCTGAGGCCCCCTTATCTCAGGCCAACCAGAGGATGCCTCCAAGTTTTTGTTTTGTTTTCCAAGCTGGTTCCTTACAAATGCACCCAGAAGGTCACTCTCAGGTCCCCAAGATAGTAGGAGTAATCAATCACATCTTGGACATCAGCATCACAGAAGATAATCTCACGAATGGGAGGATTCGGGGAAGGCGAAAGGGGAGTCTCAGCTGTCCCAGGATTACATGCTCAGCAAAGGTGGTTTGATGGATTGCTTTCTTCTGAAGGTCACTGGGATGGTCACAATTATAGTCTAGCTCCAGTGGCTGTTCTTCCCCTCTGTTTTCTGACTCCCAGTAAATAAATATACACATACATAAGAGGATCAAACATTTCCCAGATAATTGGCTGCAACTCAGCAAACAATAAAAGTTATATTTAATAGTCCCAAGGGCTTGGTCCACATAAGTCCCCAGGCAATAACCAAGCCATTCAATACAGACAGGAATACCTGAGTAGTGCAAATGGTTCACTCACTGTTGCTAACTGAAAGGTTGAAAGTTCAAGTCTACCCAGAGGCATCTTGGAAGAAAGGCCTGACCATCTACTTCTGAAAAATCAGCCACAGTTCTACTCTGACACACATGAAGTCACCTTGAGTCGGGGTCAGCTAGATGGTTTTCAAAAGAAAGGGACCTCCAGTCCTGACTTTGGCAAAGACAAGCTTTGTGAGCTCGAGAATTCACTTAACTTCCTTGGGCCTCAGCTTCCACAGCTATAAAGTAATTGAACTGCTTTATTCTTTCAACAAATATTTATAAAGTATCTACTTTGTGACAGGTCTTGTGCTAGGAACTGGAAAATTTAAAAAATAGGCACAGTCCCTGGTCCTAGGGGGTCTCAGAGTTTAATGGGGAAAAAGATGTATAATAAAGGAAAATAATAGTAATGGAATATATTTTTAAGTGCATTACATGCGAAGTGCTAAGAAAGGACAAAGGTGGAAACCACTCTGCCTAGGAGTTTCTGTTTAGTATTCTCCCAGCCCTAAAAGTCTGTGTGTATGGTTTTTTTCTTTGTTTGTTTTCTTTTGTTTTGGTCTGCTTTTCACACTAATGTATTTGCTTCTTTCTTGACTAGCTGTTTTCAAATCATCGTTGTTGTTATCAACCATTAAACCAAAAACCAGTTGCTGTTGAGTTGATTCTGACTCATGGCAACCCCATGTGTGTCAGAGTAGACCTGTGCTCCGTAGAGTTTTCAATGGCTGAGTTTTTGGAAGTGAATCGCCAGGCCATGAAGACAAACCTGCCAGCCACAACTCATTCTGCAGATGGCATTTCCCAGTAAAAAGGAAAAGCATCATCTCACTTTGCAGGCCCAGGCCACATTGGCAGAATTTTTCAGTGATCATGCTTCATGTGCAGCCTTTCTGGTATTCCCCCGGGGACCCAGTGTGAACCGTTTGGGCAGAACTTGTGGGTTCTGTGTGGTAGCTTTTCCAGAGTAGCTCTGTTACTTAACCTAGGAATGTTAATAACACCTCAGGTAACGTCATTTTCTTTTTTATTTTTAGTATGGGGAAAGGTACATAATCTTGGGCTGACAAGAGTTCTGATCACACCTTCACCCTTACATTTAGAACCTGAGAAAGGAGACAATAGCACAGCCCAAATGGAACACATTAAAAAGCCTCTTAGGACCAGTCTCTTTGAAAATGGTAGACAAGGACCTGTATGTGTGCCCTAACAAAGGGCAATGGGAGGAAAAGCAACCAGCGCTTTGCATCTGCTGGATTATAAACCTCTCTCCTCAGGCATCCAAGGAAGGTGTCAAGTCCTATTGACTCAGTAGAGATTAGCTAAAGATCATCATTTTGGTCAATGATTATTAATCAGTGGTATTTAACCTTTTGAGATCATGTTAATGTCGTTAGTTCTGTCAAGTTGGCTCCAACTCATGGTGACCTTATGTGTAACAGTACAAAACGTTGTCCAGTCATCATCATGATCATTGGTATGTTTGTAGCTGTTACTTCTCATTTTGAGTTGTGCCACATCATAGGTCCCTCCTATGAAAGCTATGGACTATCCCCCCCCCCACCTCCTCAAAGACACATGGGTACATAAAATCATTTGCCTACAACTGACAGCAGCAACTAGAAAGAGAAGATAGAAAAGTTAGGGGGCAGTGAGTTTATATTAAAGGGGAGGAACAAGTTGGAAAAGGAGGGTGAGGATGGTTGCACAACTTGAAGAATGTAATCTATGTCTCTGAATTGTACATGTAGAAACTGTTGAATTGGTGCATGTTCTGCTGTATATATTCTCAATGACAACAAAATAAATTATTTTTGAAAATGAAAAAACAAAAACATTTTGTATACAATTATAGACTCCCTGCACTGCTCCACATTAACAAAAAAAAAAACAACAAAACAAAAACACCTGTCTTAGATCATTCCCAATTATAAGATCCTAGAATGCTGGAACCAGAAACTTAGGGATCATTTTTGTCCAACCACATTATTCCTCAGAAGCTGGAGATTGGCATCATTTGGGCTAATAAATGATTCTGTGCATTTTCAAAGACCTAGTAGCCCCCTGGTTCTCAACTCTATTCTTGAACTAGGTGCCCCTGCTCCTAAGTCGCTTACATCAGAACACTGTAGCCAAGTGGAACAATCTGATACCATAAATGACTAATGCCTGTGAGTATCAGTGGAGCACCTGAACAAACCACAGTGTTAGGCATAAGAACAGTTCTTGCCCTTGAGAAGCTCACAGACTTCTAGGGGAGAAACATACAAAAACAATATAAGGTAATACGGTATGTGCAGTTATAGATGTTTGAACCAGATGCAGAGGTGACATAAAGGAGGGCACCATCAGCAATGCTTGGTTGGATCATGTAAGGCTCCTGAAGAGGCAGCACTTACACAGGGGCTTGAAGGATGAGCACAAGGGACACAGAGGAAAAGAATCTTCTGGTTGAAGAGATCAGCACGTGTGTAGGCAGAGAAGAGTGAAACAGCATGAGATGTATGAGGAACTGGAAGTGATTGGGAATGGCAAGAACATAGGGTATAGGTGGGAGGTGAGACTGGGGAGAGAGAGGAAGGGGCCATAATGTGGGGAGCCCTGGATATCACGCTAACGGGTTTGGACATAAGGAAGAATGCCAGCCTGAGTGATGGATTAAGGAGCCTCCTCCTGGGGATGGTGTGAGGAGGCAAGATATCCATCTGTCCCGAAATGCCTTCTTCCGGGAGGGGCCGAGGGCAGCCTCGCTGAGATTCCTATCACCTCTCTCTTTAAAAATCAGCCTGCTGCCAAACATTAGAGAACTTAAGAAAGCTCCTGTGAAACATTCAGAAATGATGAGAGGTCAGCATAAAACACAAACATCTCCGAGATGTCAATGAGACTTAATTCACCAGAGAAGGACCACCCCTCCCCCCTACAAGATGGCTAACGGGAGGAAGCCTTCCCACAAATACCGAGAAATTGTTCTCATTAAAATAAAAAAATTTTAAAAACAAAGAGAAAAACCTGATTCCAGCTTGATATTTTGATGTGTTTCCTCTGCAAAGCTTCACAATTTTCATTTGTCCTTAAAATTGAACCAGTTTAGCCCCAGGAGGTAGGCTGGCTCTAAGGAAACGTTACTCAAGAAAACAGAACTTCGCCAGAAATGCGTGAGGGGACTCATTTTCCATGTTACTACTTCTTAGGATTCCTAGGCATTAAGGGCACTAAGAAGCATTTATAAAGGGTATGTTTTCCCCCAAACAAATGCATAAATAAAAAGTCCTAATTACAGGGACATTGTACCAAAAACAAAAAAAAACCCACTGCCATGGAGTTGATTCCCACTCATAGTGACACTATAGGACAGAGTAGAACTGCCTCATGGGTTTCCAAGGCTGTAAATCTTTACAGAAGCAGACTGCCACGTCTTTCTCCTGCAGAGCAGCCCGTTAACAGCCGAGCGCTTAACCACTGCGCCACTAGAGCTCCTCTCAGAGACTCTGTATTAAGTAGCTACTCTGTCCTGAATAGGTTCTGCCCGTACTCACCACTAGGTGTCGCAAGAATCTTATTTTAAAAGAAGCAAAGCTTCTTGAGTCTGAATCAACTAACAGAAAATAATTCTCTGGTGTTCAGATTTCTCGATAAATAATATCTTTAAAAAGAGTGAAAATTGCAAATATTCAGAACTTTTCTCTTAAAAAGACCTGATGGTTTTAATTCCTAAAACTACCTGCAAATATGTGTTCTACAGAATCACAACAAATAGAAGTTTTTGTTGAAAGACCTATGGTTAATGTACATCTTACAGGAAATTCCATTTCATTTACACTATTTATTTAATAGAAATAATCTCTGAGATTATTTGCATTTATTTCTGAAGGAGGATGTTTGTCCTTCCTCAGAATAAGTTCAGGAAATGGGTGAACTGTTCAGGAAGCTAGCTAAATGCTGATGTAAATCCAAAAGGAAGGTCTGTTGTGAAAAAAAAAGAAAAAAGACCAAAAAAAGCTAGGAAGTGGGTCTCTCTTTCACTTATGGAAAATGTTATACAGACGTTCTGATTTAAAAGGAAGAAGACTAGGAAAAATACCTGTGTCCATGCTATCTTTTCTGTGGATCTGGTTAGGCAATCCAGACTTTGACTGATAACAGGAGCAGGCAAAGAAACCTGTGTCAAGAAATAAAATCTAAATGGGAGATGTGACTGGGATTATGCTTGTATTAAATTAAGCTGTTTGTGGAATTTGTGGAGCCCTTGCAGTGCAGTGCTTAAGAGCTGGGCTGCTAACCAAAAGGTTGGCAGTTCGAATCCACCAGCTGCTCCTTGGAAACCCTATGGGGCAGTTCTACTCTGTCCTACAGGGTTACTATGAGTCGGAATCGACTCGACGGCAACAGGCCTGGTTTTTGGTATGGAACTTCTATCAGCTATTCTAGGAAGTATGTCTTAATCGGAAACTTTGAGTCCAAAAGAGCTGTTGCCCCCCCCCCCCCACCCCTCCTTATTTTTGTTCACTTGCCGTGGAGTTAATTCCAACTCATGGAGTAGGAAGCAGATTACCAGGCCTTTCTTTCATGGCACCTCTAGGTGGGTTTGAACTGCCAATTTTCCAGTTAGTAGTCAAGTACTTAGTTGTTTGGGTGACCCAGGTACTCCTGTTGAAGCCCCTCAGCACTACTTAAACAATAAAACACTACCCTCCCCTCACAAGGATCCTGTCCCTTCCAGCCACTTACAAATGGTGTGGTGCTGACCTGATGACCAAAAGGGAGACAGCTTCAATCCAGGGAAACCCAAGCTCTCCAGCGGCACGTGGTCAGTGCAGCAATCTGCCCGTGGCCCATCGGTGACGAGGTCATTATTTATCTGTAGCTTGCAGTGTAGGGGGTGTGCTGTATCAGGTGTACAGAGCAAACAGAAAGCTCCTTCCTCTGAAACACTGGCATTTCAGAAAACAAAGATTCAGCTCACTGAACAGTGCCACAGAGGGACGCACAGTTTATTGTGTTTTTTCTGGAAATCGCGCCCTCCTTTCCAATTCTCTGCTGCAATCTTCATTCAGGCCTTCATGCTTTCTCATCCATACTGAGCTCCCTACCTCCAGCTTCTTTCCAGCCCACAGATGGAGTAAGCATTAGAAAGCACCAACATGGACATGCTCCCTCTTTGCTTTGCCAGCTCCCCTGTGCCGAGAGCAGGAGAGAATACAACCTCCAAGGTCTTCTATAACTTGGCCTCAGCCCGCCTTCCCTCCCACTCGATGAGTCTCAGGCTCCAGTTACACTGAACAGTTTGCTGCCCTGCACTTCCTCACAGGCAACTCTCTGCCAAGTTTATTAACAACTTTCTTTCTTACACTCTGAGTAAATGAAGATTGATCATGAACTTCTTGTAATATCTATAGAGCAATCTCTTTGGATTTATAGAATATGACAAGAGAAAATCAAGAGAACAGGGCTTAGAGGACACGAGGCAGACACAGCTATGCAAACCACCTACTCGGTGCAAATATAATAATTCAACATGCATGCCTAGAAAAGATGTTCAGATGGAGGCAGTTGGCTGAAATGGTGATTAAATGCCTCTGGTGACACTCCATGAATAAGTTTTTTTTTTTTTTTTTCTGATTTTCATGCCAACCCTCTTAGGGGGCTTCTGTTGTTGTTGCTGTTAGTTGCCATCACATCAATTCCAGCTTCTGGCAACCTCATGTGTGTCAGAGTAGAACTGTGCTCCGCAGGGTTTTCAGAACTGTGTCCTGTCAGAAGCAGATCATTGGGCTTGTTTTCCAGGGTACCTCTGGGTGGGTTCAAACCACCAACTTTTCAGCTGCTGTAAAAGACCTCTTTAAAGTATTAAAAAGCAAAGATGTCACTTTGAGGACTAAAGTGCGCCTGACCCAAGCCATGGTGTTTTCAATCACTGCGTATGCATGCAAAAGCTGGACAATGAATAAGGAAGACCATAGAAGAATTGATGCCTTTGAATTATGGTATTGGCAAAGAATATTGAATACACCGTGGACTGCCAAAAGAATGAATAAATCTATCTTGGAACAAGTACAGCCAGAATGCTCCTTTGAAACAAGGATGGTGAGACTTTGTCTCACAGATTTTTGACGTGCTATCGGGGGGACCAGTCCCTGGAAAAGGCTATCATGCTTTATAAAATAGAGGGTCAACAAAAAAGAAGAGGACCCTCAAGGAGATGGATTGACATAGTGGCTGCAACAATGGGCTCAAGCATAGCAAGGATTGTGAGGATGGCACAGGACCAGGTAGTGTTTTGTTTTGTTGTACATGGGGTCGCGTCGCTATGAGTAAGAACCGACTCAGCAACACCTAACAACAACGAGTAGAGTGCTTTACTGTTTGTGCCACCCAGGGACTTCGTTTTTATTTTTTACATATTGAAATCAGAAGGTGGTTTTGACAAGCAGACTAAATCTTAAAAACAGTCATGGTCTCTGGGATCCAGCCCTTCTCCTCTTCCCATCCCCTCCCTACACATTCACCTAGTGTGGAAGACAGGTCGTTTTGGGGATCAAACGGTGAGATTACAGCAGTCTAGAAAATGTTTTCTCATTGCATCTGGTACTCAGAAGCTGTTCTGTCCAAACTAAGCCAAGGAGGCTTTTATGACTTAAATTGTGTTCCCCCAAAATATGTATTGGAATCCTAATCCCTATACCTGTGAATGTAACCCTGCTTAGAAATTGTTTTCTTTGTTATGTTAATGAGGCCATATCAATATAGGGTATGTCCTAAACCTAATTACTTCCCAGTTATAAAAAAGAGCAGATTAGACGTAGATGTGTGTGTGTACAAACAGGGAGACACCATGTGAGGATCGTCTATAAACCAAGGAACCAACACCCAGGGCTACCAGCAGCGAAGGAATCAACTTGGCCGAGACCCTGATTTAGACTTTTAGCCTCCGGAACAGAGAAAATAACCTGTTCTTTAAAGCGACTCACTTATGGCATTTGTGTTACAGCAGCCCTAGCTAACTGAGACAGAGGCCCTGGGAGTTAGTTTAGGAAGAAATTACATAGTAAGTGTGATTGGACCCAGTAGCATTCATCCTTTTTGGGGGGTTGGGGATGGAGGAAAGGACAGGTGGTTTGCTGCTGTGAAGTTCTGGAGGGAAAGATTGTGTCTTATTTATTCCTGTGTCCCCTACAGTGTCCCAGGATGATGGCTGGCACATGATGGACCCTCATTCAGCTATTCAACAAATATTTACTAAGCGGTAGAGGATTTGTTTTTCCAGGTTTAGAGCTTTAAGCTTGTTAATAACAGCTGAATTCTTTCTCTGTTTTGTCATCTGCACTTTTGGACTCTAAGTAGGACTTTGTCTTTCCTAGTTTTTCAAAATCACTCCCTCTCTCCTTTCTCCCATCCCACTCTAGTGTTCCACATACAGCAGGGTCTCAGCAAATATTTGTTGGGGAGGAGGAGGAGAAGGAAAAGGTGAAGAGAGACAAATTGAGATAACAAAAACTGTGGGGTAGGTGATCAATCCCTAACCCATTTTTGAGGCTGGAGAATTTTTTTCTGAGGCTATTACCCTGGCATCTTTCCAGAAAGTCCTGCCAATGTGATGGCTCTTGCTGTCACCTTTGGTTTCCTTCCTATGCTGGCCACAATTGTCACTAAAGCCTCTTAGTTTCCCCGCCTAACAAGTCAAATCCCTTCCTTCCTCTCTTCCTTCCTTCTTTCTTTCCTTCCTTTCTTCTTTGCACAAATATTCCTGAAGCTTGTGCTCTGTTCCTGGCACTGTGCCAGGCTCTGAGGACACCCAGCTGGGCACCTCAGGGAGTTCAGTCTAGTGGGAAGAGGGGCCCATGCAGACGATTATAAACAGTGCAAAGAAGGCTCTCAAAGTTGAAAGCACAGAGGCTTAAATATACCTACGATGAGAAGAAAAGGGAGCCAGGAGGTGGCAAGCAGGAGGGTCAGGGAAAATTTCGCAGAAGAGATGACACAAGACCTCAATTGTGAAGGAAGAATAGACATAAAACAGTTGAAGAAAGGGCGAAAGGGCATTCCAGGCAAAGAGAACCACAGATGCAAAGGCAAGGGGGTGAGAGGAAAGCGATGAGACTGAGGTAGGTTTTTCTATGTGACTTATCAATTCCATCTTGTTGCTTTACACTCTACCAATTCACTTCATATCAAGTGAAATGATGCAACCCTCAGGTATTTTATGAAATTTAGATAGCCAATCAGAAATGTCAGCTAGCCAATCATTTAATCTCTTAAAGAGGAAGTCTCTGATAATGTGGGCAACCCATGATATTAAGCACATTCTTCGGTGAAAACAGGATTGGGTGCTTATAAGAAACCAGGTGGGAGGCTGATGAAAATCAGTCAATTGATGTGAAATTTAATAAATTTGACTTTTTATTCTCTCTCCCTGGGAACTCAAGTAGTTGGAAACCTTGGCCGTGATGGCAGATGAATCCATGGGCTCCCTTAAGGATGAAAGAGACCAAAGAAAGAAGACAGGGTGGTATTAAGTTTAGGTGAGGCTGAGGTCCATTTTGAAAGCCCTTGAGAATAAACCTCTGCAGATCCAACACATTTTCAAAACTTTTAGGAAGATGCTCCCATCCTACCAATTGAGCTGCCTTGTGAAGGAAAACAGAGGAGAGGACAGAGCCCTTCCCTGACCGTGGTTTATTTCTGTTCACAGAACTTCTGAAGACATGAGGCCAAGGCTGACCTCTGTAGTCAAGAGTCAGCTCAACTTTAAAATTATGATTGCATGTGAAATCTAAAATGGGAATGATAAAAAATCAGTTCTCAGGACAGAAATGCTAAAAACCCTTGGGCTACATTCCAGTCAGGGTCTTGGCCCTGCACACAAAGCTCCCATTGGGGGTGGGTGGGCCGGAGACCAGCTAAGACCAGTTCAAGCCAGTTGAGTATCAGGGAATCATGGGGTTTATTCTAGAGGTGTCCAACTTACAGATAAAGAAATTTACCTTAGTGATTATGCTATATAATCCTTGAAAAACAGAAGCTCAGGGCCAGGTCTTACTACTGAGTTAGTTGCCTGCCAAAGCATTTACCTACTCCCAGTCAACTATTTGTAGTAATTAATCAGAATAATAGCATAAAACAAAAACAAAACACTGAACTAGGCTTAAGAAGATCTAGTTGTCCAACCTGCTACCTCTCTGTTGGGTGACCCTAGACAAGTCCCTTGCCCTAAGCCTCGGCTTCTCCTTTCTAAAGAGAGGTAATGCCTGCCCTGCTTACTTCAGAGATGCTATGAGAATCAAATGAAATCGTGCAAGTATTTTCTATACTGAAAGTCTTTCTCCAAGTGCAAGGGATTATTTATTTATGAATTCATTCCAAATTGTGTTGACTTCATAACTACTTGGAGCCCTGGTGGCGAAGTGGTTAAGAGCTCAGGCTGCTAACCAAAAGTTCGGCAGTTCGAATCCACCAGTCACTCCTTGGAAACCCTAAGGGGCAGCTCTACTCTGTCCTACAGGGTCGCTATGAGTCAGAATCGACAGCACACAACAACATAACTACTTAATGAGGAAGAAATGGAATGAGAAACAGCATACCTTACAGAGAATTTAAATCATATACCTCCCTTCATCAATTGCTTGAGATAAAAATACACTAGCAATCTGCAGATAAGGAAAATAGTATTGCAGATTCTTGTTCACTGGGCTTTTTACTTACACCAAAACAGGGTGGGACTCAGGTGAAGCTAACAGGTGGAAAGCAATTTATAGGCAAACCAAGAAGGTTGATGTTCTCATCTGGGGCATCAGCAGACTTCGCCATGTCAGGCGTCTCTCCTTCGTGTCTGTGTGGTCCATGTATCGTGCTCCCATGACACTGTTCTGATAATGGCTTTGAATTTGTCCAATGATTTCTCTGGATATGGGGGACAGAGATCACCCAAACTTGTAAACTTAGCTAGAGAAGCCATTTTCCTGCCTGACTTGGTGTACTTCCATGTCTTTACATAAAACCAGAACCATTGTGTAGCCAGGGGAAAAAAAAATCTGAAGTTAATAAAAAGGAAAAAGTCTCCTTATTTAAGAGACCAAAGTGCTAGCAGTGATGGGAAAACTTCTTCAGGCCACCAGACTGAGACAAGGGCATTTGGAAGGTTTATAAAGATGGACACACGTATTGGAAATGCCAGAATGAGGACTCATTGGGATGACAGCTTGAGAACTCTAGTTATGTCCAAAGCATAATGTGACCCACTTGAGTGTTACTGATGACCACAGCAGTGATAAATTCCATTGACCTTGGACTCTAGGGGTTTGCTGACCTAGGAGAAATCCCAGAGGGGAAAAACAGCTCCAGCAAAAAAGAAACAAAGAGGCTCTCAGAAAGCAGTTCTCAATCTGCCCTGCAAACTGAATCCTCTATTTCTCACTGCTGGGTATGTATGCTTCCCAAGGACAAACATACACCTTCAGGGATATTGTCAAATCACACACCAGTTAATAAACAAAATTTTATTTTCCTTTGATACAAAAGTTAAATAGGAAAGTTTATTTTTTTTTGTACAGTGATAAATTAGAAATTTACAGTACAGACGTCAATGCAGACATACTTTCGTAAATCCTTAAAAGCAGGGTCCATTTCCTTTGAAGTTCAGCAATTCATTCAGGGCATGTGTAACAGGAGTTTGCCTGGTATCTCTATGTCAAACATCTGAAAGTCCCAGGTTGGTATCAAGGTGGCTGGAGCTGTAGAGGAGCATGAGGATACAAGGCCACAAACAACTAGTGTGGCTGCTGCACAGAGCAGGTTGAATCATATTGTATCTTTTCATAGATGGCACCTCATAATTCACTCCACCTTCCTTACGAAGAGCTCAAGAGACCTTGAGCCTTAGACCTTCTAAAGCCTCACAACATCCCTGTGAGGTAGGAAAAAACTCCAGAACCCCTACATGCCCCACTGGGAGAGACCTAGGAGGCAGCTTACCTCTCCCAAAAGCCCACAGCCAAGTCAGGGCCAGAGCCTGTGAACAGGATTTGGGAACTTCCACAGCCTGGGAAAGAGAGGACCCAGTCTCCACAGGGCAGGGCTGCTCTTCCCTCTACTCTCAGAAGCCTTCTGGGATGACAGTGGTCATGTACTGAACACTATAGGAGATCAAGGAGATACAAAAGCTTTGAGAACATGGCTCATATAGGACCCCAGGTAGGCCCTCTACAAATTGCCTGGGTGAATACTAGGAATTTGCTGATTCAAAGATGAAGAAAGGAAACAAGGCAAATCAGATACAGAAACTGGCAAGGGGCTTACCAAGGGGAGGCGGCTTACCAGGGGACCCTTGTTTCACCTCCCTCCTGGTACTGACAACATGCCATTATTGCATGTGTGCACGGCAAGAGGCGGCACCAGAGAGCTCTAACCAGGCTGCAGTGAAACAAAATCCATTATTCAAGGCTATAGTGTCTGATCCTTGATAGGAGCAAAATGCCCTCCTAGGAGTTTCCAAGATCTGCAACCTAGTCCAAGGAAAAACGATAACCCAGGTCTTTTGTCAGACATAATACAGACCCAGACTGGGATTCTGACCTCAAAAATAGTAAAAGAGCAAAAAGAATTGTCAGAGTCCTGTGATTTGGCATAATTGTCTGGACCAGCAACTCTCTCCAATGCCCTCCACCACAGAACCAAATTCAGGATACAGGGTGATCCTAAGGGGCTCCTTCAAAAGTGTGTCCTTCGTGGCTTTTGTTCCTAACTGCTGCTGGGGCCACCTCACCATAAGCCAAAGATTATACCTTCCTAGCGAAATCCCTTTAAATTGAGTCTGCCCCTCTGCGCTGAGAATGTCGAGTTCATCCTTGTGTCCTTAAGTTCCAGCTGGGTCACCAAAGCAATAAGCACTTAATCCAGTGGCCAGGAGGTTAAGGTGGCCAGAGAGTAGAAAGCTAGGGGTGCTAAGCAGCATCATAATTCAGAACCTAGAGACAGAAGTGTCCCACATTCTGGGGATAGGGAGGGTCGGGAGAGAGTGACCCAGGAAAGTCAGAGGACATCTCAGGGAAATAAAATGTTTCACCTCTTCTTCGGTTTCAGGCCCCTGAGCAAGCCGCCGACACAAGCAGTCTCAGAGATCAGGAAATGGGTCTCCAAAAAGGAAAAAGGATATGAATCAACCAAGCAGCTCAACCAGATGGTTCTCGCCAGTTCCACCCTAACCCATGTTCCTCTTCCCTGAGGTTTGGCCTTTCTGAAGCAGCAGAAAGGAGTCTGCCAGAGAGAAGGCTTGACAGAGGTGAACTTGGGCCCCACTTAACAAAATCTCTGGAGGTCAAGGAATTTTTAGGAAGTGATAATTATATCTACTTGTTTCCGATTTCACAGACAGAAAAGCCACCTTAACCTTTTCCTTAGCAAGATGCTGTCCTCAAGGTTACCTACACAAGTTACATGGAATACACCAAGCTGCAAATCATCTGTCCCCAAAAAAGCCATATTAGATTTGGGAGCGCAGGTCCTCATAGCCTATTTTCATACTCTTTTTAGGAGTTTCCACAGAGATTGTCATGAAGCAGAGTGGATGCTTTCTATCAAAACCCCTTCAACTGATTTGGAAAAAATCCTGAGATGACATGACGGACCCAAGAAGGTTTATGGGATGGAGACGATGAAACAGACGGAAATTGCAGAGGCCCCTTCTTCTTTACTAAACCAACAGCAAAGTTCAGATGACCCAAGAGCATTACCAGCCTAGGTCAGTTAGAAGAACAGAGCTGTCACCAACGAACTGAGATGTTTATCTTCTGTGACACCCCCTAAGGTGCCTAATACAGGATTTTACACACATTGGCACTCAATAAATGTGCTGGTAAATGACTTTTTATTTTTTTTTTTTAAAGCAAATACCAATTCAAGAGGAGACGGAGTTGCTCTGAGGTAATTGGTAACTGACTCCTTAGCCACAAAGTTCCTTTCCTGAAACCGTAAACACTCTCCATTGTCTGGAATGTGAAAGGCCTATAACCCTATGACATTGCTAAGGCTACTAATCCAGTCTGCACCAACAGGCCACTTGGATCAAATATACTTTCCTCTGGGAAGGAAAGAGATTTGTGGAACAGACCTGTTAAAACCCAGAAATTGTCAGGGCACTACCTCCAGAGCTTGCGTGCCCAGGGCTCTTTTATTATTATTATTTATTCATTCACAATACTGAATACCCCATGCCCAGGCCTCTGCTAGGTGCTGCCTTGGTCGTACAATCACTGAAACATTACAAGGAAAATTGCCTTACAAACCCGATACTCTAACAGCAAGGCCAGTCCACCACTACATGGTCCTTTGCTTCCTGGGCCAAAGTCTCTGCCCCACTCCCAAGGCACTAGAGTGGAGTGTGAGTAAGGGCAGGCTCTGCCCCTGGGTGCATGCTCCAGGGCCCTGGGCAGTTATGGGAACTGCCTGCAAGCAGCCCAGCGAGCTCACATTTTGCATTTCGTAGGCAATGTAGTCTCAGATGGAGTTAAACTGGCCTTCCGGGGACCATTTCTCATGCTCCAGGAGCTCTGGCCCAGAGTCCAGCCAAGCTACTCAGGCTCGGCAGAGAGCAGCACAGGCCATCTGTGCCCACTTAGCTTCTGCCTCAAAAGCCCTAAGACTTTCCCTTCCAAACCACACAACAGACCTTATATGCATCTTCATCTCAGACAGCTCAACAACCACAAAAAAAACAAAGAGAAAAGAAGGAGAGGAAATGGCAAACCATGGGCATAAAAATCTCACCCCACTCCCCCTAAAAAAACCATGCTTATTTCCAGAATTTGACCACCTATTTGGAATTTTGAGACCCTGGAAATGCTTCTCCACAAAGAATGATAAAAGAGAGCTTTCCTACCTGCTTTTTTTTTAAAAAAAAAAAGGCATGAATAAATAAATGAGTCACTGGAAAGCAAGAACTGAAGCAAAGACAGGTATGAGCTGCAAGGGGAGCAACCTGTGACATTGTCAACAATTTGCCCCAGAGATCTGGCGATTAGAAGGCCCAAGGAGGGTTAATAGAGAGGCCAGTTACAATTTTAAAAGCACTGAAACTTTTGAGAGGCTGCTAGGGGGTACCCCCTTGTGAGGAACGTAAAGCATAAATATGAAAGGCTTTGGATACCTCCACAAAAGGCAATTAAGACCAGTGCTGCTGAAGTTTGCAGTTCATTTCATAGGGTCTACACTTTATTCCCTAACCAATCAAGCTTCTGGCTGGCATTCTGGAGATTCATTAAGCACCATATAAATACTCCAGGCCACACTGCCTCCGAGGAAATCTTATAAGGAACCTTTGCCAATTACAAGGAAATGATTATGCACCAAGCAGTTGGATTAGCTGTCCTTAGTTCCCTTCACAAAATTGAAACAGTCTCCATTGTTGTAAGTAGACCAGACTCTGATAACATTCTTATGCTAAAGGAAAAAAAAGGCACTATGGTTCTGAGAATGCAAGTTGACCATAGTTCTAAAGTCAGTGAGTATACTATGTCATGGTCCAAGAATGTGCTTTTAATTGTAACTGACACACACAAATTACACAGTTAATCTGTGTGAATGCAAAGTTGCCAAGAAATTTAACATATTAGCTCTTCCAGACGGGCGTCTGCATAGATGCAATCACACAAAGTAAAATATATTAAATCTCAATTGCTCAATGTAATAGGTCTCTGGGGTTGGTAAGGTAAGTAGACTTGGTAAATCTCATTTTCCTCTGAATAAACTGATTGTCAGAAAGTGAATCACCCTTCATTTTCCCCTCATTAGGCATGACACAATGCAAAAATTCCTATAAAAACATCTTTTTTGAGTCATGAATGTAAAACGAAGAAAACTGCAGCAGCCTAGCACAGAGACACTGAAATAAAAGAGGGACAGAGAGAAGAAAAATCCACTGGATACCTTAGGTGTGTTTGTACAGTACTTTTGTTTGTCCAAACCATTCTGTTTTATGACAAAGGCACTGAAAGATTCTGACACCACCTCTGGGGAGTGCGATCCACACAGTTCTAAACAGCAGTGCACCACAGATGTTTACGTCAGACCAGCCAAACTACAAACTCTTGTAACACGTCTCTGAACCCAGCGTTTCCAGTGTTTATAGATCGCTTTGCTATTTGAAAGACCCAGTTAGTATTTAAATTTTAAAAGGGTGAAAAAAGTTACTCTTTCTCCCTGCAAGTTACTGACTCATGGCCCAAATCCCACCCTGCAAGGAAAAGCAGCATCGCCCTGGACTGCCTGGAATCTAAGCAGGACCTCTACACTCCAAGCTGCGACCTGCTAAAGTGATCAACATTTTGATTTTTCACAGCTTTGAAAGCCTCTAACTGGCTTTTCCGTTTTGGATCATTCCAAAGTCTGCAGCAAAATCATTGTTTTTAGGATGCTGGGGGGTGAGAGGTGGGGGCGGGGGCTAGCTTAAGGGTTGCTTGTTTGTTCAAAAGAGATTTATTGCATACAATTTTCAGCAGCATTTCCACCGAAATGCTAGTATTCCCCCTATCAAAATGAGGACCGTGTGGAGGCTGGCTATCCTTATACCACAGTCTCATTGCCTTTCCCAGGTTTTACCCAACCGTTCCCTCTCTTCTCTCTCTTTACCTTCCCAGAGTTCACCAATCTGTTGGAACACTTCTGCCATGTATGAAAAGTTTTGGCAGACCAAATCCACATGCCTGAAGTGATGCCCACCAGCAAAGACATAAAAATTTTTAACATTTCAACCGCCATATTAGAGTCGTCTGCAGAATACCGGAAGAGTGCCCAGTTGGAGATTTCATAGAAATAACAGGCAATCACACAGGTTGCAGGAACCGTGTACAGTACTGAGAAGACTCCAATTTTGACCATCAGCCTTTCCAACTTGTCTGTCTTTGTCCCATCCTTTTGAAGATTTGATCGAATTTTGAACAAAGCCACCAAACCTGCAGCGATGAATAAAGTTCCGATTACTAAATAAGTGAAGAGGGGAGCCACCACAAAACCAGTGAGGGCATCAAGGTTTTGGTTCCCAACATAGCACAGGCCAGTCAGTTCATCTGCATCCACCAATCTCATGATCAAGATGACAATGGTTTTCACTGCAGGGATGGCCCAGGCTGCAATGTGGAAATAAGAGCTATGCATTTCAATGGCTTCATGACCCCATTTGAGTCCTGCTGCCAAAAACCAAGTGAGAGTCAGAACAACCCACCAGATGGAGCTAGCCATTCCAAAAAAGTACATCAGCAAGAAAATTATTGCACATCCTGTGTTCTTAAGTCCTTCTTGGATGAGAATGGGTTCTGCTGCCTCTTCAAAATCGCAGGATATCCTTTCCCGGCCTACAGTCAGCCTCACAATATAAGCAATGCTATAAATATTATAGCACATACTGAGAAATATGATGGGGCGCTCAGGGTAGGAAAACCTGGAGGAATCGATCAGGAAGGTCAGGACTGTGAAGGCAGTAGAGATGAAGCACAGGCTGGCCCACACAGCCATCCAGATATCGGTGAACTCCTTGGCCGAGCGGCTATATAAGCCAGCATCGTAGCCACACTTGAGAACACAGTTCAGGCTCCTTTTCACCCAGATGTACTGATCAGAATTGGTTCCCACAGAGTGACATTCTTCCCCAGGCTGGATGGGGGTTTTGTGAGGTAAGGGCACCTCTTCGTCACCTGGTCCTTCCATACACATGTGATTGTGGTCATTCTGTGGTGGGAATTTGCTGCAGTTCAGGCTCCCTGGCCAGGCGAACCCAAATTCCTTCAGGACTGGTTCACAGCGTCTCTTGACTGAAAGACACATGCCACCACATGGGCCAATGGGGATGTTGATCTTCTCTGTGCACATTGGCACATAAACCGAACAAAGGAAGAACTGGAAAAGTAATGAAATGAACAAAGAAAACAATGAGTTGGAAGTTTGACTAAATGCTTGCACAAAACTGAGTTGAATGCTTCCAGGCAATGTACATACCTACTTTTAAACCAGCCTATATGGAGTATGACTATTTACTGTGACCTCAAACGAGTGTGCTTAATAACCCATCATTTACACACTTTTCTTAGTTTTATTCTAGTAATACTTTCTAGACGAACAAAAATAAGTAAATAAATAATAAAAGGTTTGAATAAGAATTACATAATCCCTTTCCACACAAGGTGTAAGGAAATAAACCTTAAAAAATTGGCTTTCAGGCCCCCTCCCCTTTCAGCTACTATTGGAAAGGGCTGAACAGACTAATCATTTTGGTGATGGAGTGGTTTATTTTCATCTCCATTCCTTGATCTACATAAAAATAAATACTAGAAAATGTAGACTATTTCTTTTGCTAATATTCTGTTTTCTACCTTATCCCTTATTATTATTTTTTTAAATCAGATCCATATTGAAACAGAAAATGTCCTAACTGGGAAACTGACGCAAAGATGTGAGGCAGGTTGAGGTCTCTGGTCACCAGGGGTTGGTTTGGCCAGGTTTCCTCAGTGAATAATAATGAGGCACAATAGGAAAATGTAAATGTTAAGTCCCTACAAACTGTAATACCATCAGAGGAGACTCCAGTTGCTGTCCTCAATTCCTCCAGCATTGATAAACAGTCTGCTTGGCTCCTTACAGATGTTGTCTATGAAGTCTAGAGTTACAAGGAACTATTTTCCAGCATGTAAAGGGATCCAGTTCTGTCCTTCAAAACAGCTTGGCTGCTTCCCCAGGATACATGTAATTAAAAATATATATCCCTGCAAAAGCTGTTTCTCCAACAAAATTGCCACTGATGTCAGGATATGTGCTGTTTCCAAACTGAGAGCTAGAGGATCATTTCTTAGGCTTTTATAACCTAGTTCCAAAGTTCTGAAACTTCCAAAAGGGACATTTCACCAGCAACAGGTCTAATCCCAACCATCTTTTCAAAACCGCAATCTAACTTTTAAAATGATCTATGTAAAAACGTGCACCTAGTAAGTAAGCTGCATGTCTGTTTCTTATCTTGCAGAAGTTACAGCCAGAACCACAGATTTCTGAAGCTTTTAGCCTGGACAACTACACTCTTTTTTTTCTCAACTTCTTGCTTTTCTAATTTCTAAAGATCACTCAGAGCCTCACCAACCAAAACACGACCAATGTTAACACTTCTTAAAATTTCTTTTCAGTCTTTTAAAAAATACACTGGTTGTTTTTGCAAGATATTATCACACTGTGTATGCAAATTCTTTCTTCACTTATTGTTGTATGACGAGCATTTTCTATATTATATAAGCTTTAAAATTTTTAACAACTGCAAAAAAAAAAGAAAAATTCTTCCAGTGTACAAACTACCTTCCTGGAGCTTGACCACACCATCACATTTTTCCCAAGTTGTGTTTTCTCTTCCTCCAAGCAGTAAACCTGCCCTCAACCCTGAGGATAAGAAAGGACTAAACCTATCCATTCCTTCCTGCGTGACTTCTAAAATCGTACTGGATCACGCGAAGAGGGGCCATTCCTCAGTGGTGTTACATTTAATAACCCACCCAAAAATATGGGGGGAGAACAGAGGTCTGAGAGGGACATGGAAGAGAGGAGAAGTTCACGTCTCCTTCTCTCTCCTTCCAAGTCTTAGCTACAGCTGGCTGCTCTGCCGGGGACTCGCCCACCCAGCAGCGGCGGCCGGAATCCTTGGCAAAGATAACCCTCCGCTCCACTGGGGTTAGGGGCTTGGCCAGACTTGGTGGGCAGGGGAGAAAAGCGGAAGGGCGGGGTGTAAAAGTGGGTTCTTTCGCAGGCCAGATGACTTACACAACGTTTTGGCTTCCAGTCCCTGAGAAGGGACAGAAAAGTGGGGGTGGGGATGGAAATCACTTTTCCAGGAGTTTTACCCTTCAGCTAGGAAGGGGGCAGGGGGCTCTACTTGGCAAGGGTTCCGCGTAGTTAGTTTGGGACGTTCCAGTCCAAGAGGTCCCGTCAGGGGTAGGGACTGGGGAAGGGGGGGCGCCCACCTGCAGCTGGCTGGAGCAGCCGTACTGGATGAGCGGCGTGAAGGTTGTCAGCTGCAGCTCGGCGTCCGTCTGCAGCTCATGCCCCACCAGATTGGGCATCTTGGTCACGTTGTAGCCGAGGTTCTGGCACATGGTGATGCGAATAGGGTCGCAGCGCCGCTCCTCCTCGTCCCCAAAGCCCCGCGCCGGCCCCAAGAGCAGCAACAGCGGCAGCAGCAGCCGCAAACTGAGCCCGACGCCCCCGGGCTCCCCCGGGACTCTCGGCTCCGCGCCCCGCCGGGCCATGGCCAGAGCCGGGGGCGGCAGCGGCGGCGGCTACTCCAGTAGACACCCCCAGTTTGCACGGGGGCGCCGGCTGCCCGCGCTGCTCTCAGCTCTGGTAAGGGAGTGTGATAAGGCGCCAAGGGCGACGAACGGGCAGCGGCCGGCTCCTCGGCAGCTGCACCCGACTGTGTAGGGGAATTAGATGCCCCGGGCCGGGGCCGAGGTACAGACTGCAAGGGTCATGGTTGCAGGGGCGAGCGCCCAACCCAGCGCCGGCCGCGTCGCCTCGCTGTCTCGGCTAAGCCCGCCAGCACCCAGCACCGCGCCGCTCTCACCGCCCGAGCCCTCCGCGGCGCAGGAGGTTCGTTGGGCGGTGGCAGGGATGGACAGACAGCGCGCCTCTCCAATGGCCGGGCGCCGCGGGCGGCGACGGGCGGGGCTGCGAGGCGGGGCTGCTCTCCCGCTGGAAGGGTCAGCCCCTGCCCGCCAGCCCCCCTTCTCTGTCCCTGCCTCCCTCTCTCCCTCCCTCCCCGGAGCGCCCCGCCCCGCTTCCCGGCGCTCAATTTCCTCCCACCCCTAGCGCTACGCGCTGGGGCCAGGCGGGGATAGAGCCAGGTCCGTCCCCTCCTCTTCCAGGTGAGAGATGCTGCCTGGTCGCTCTGCCCCTTTCCCTTCCTTCTTCCAGCTGTCACCTCGGCCCGTGGCCACCTCCCCGTCAGGCTTAGAAACACACACAAAGAACGTGGGATTGGCTTCAAATTCCGGCTATGTGACCTTGAGCAAATTGCCCAGCCTCTCGGCGTTAGTTTCCTCATGCATAAAGTGACTTGGGAGGATTAGAGGTAACGCGTGGAACGCT
This sequence comes from Trichechus manatus latirostris, assembly GCF_000243295.1. Classification (NCBI taxonomy): domain Eukaryota; kingdom Metazoa; phylum Chordata; class Mammalia; order Sirenia; family Trichechidae; genus Trichechus; species Trichechus manatus. The sequence goes on from NW_004444076.1 coordinate 5,223,724, forward strand.
TAGCACCATGCCTGGTACAGCCAGAGCTCGCAGCTATTTTCACTCCCAACTCGCTTTGGTCAGAGCCCGGCCCCTCTCCTGTCCTCCAGACGCGGTCCGACCTGCGCCCGGGAGCTGCTTGCTTTGGGCCGGCAGTGGGGGAGGCGCCCCGGACTAGCCGACGGTCTCGCGCTCCGGTTTCCTTCACTGTACGAAATGAAATTCCACAGGGGGATTCGAAAGGAAATGAGACCGGGACGCTCCGTGCTTCTCGGCCCGCCGCCCTTCCTGTCTCGGGGACACGGTTTCTAAATAAGGTTGGGAGGGTGTGAGGGTGGAAGGGGAGAGGCTTGACCTGTGCACTGAGAGCGAGAAAGGCGCACAACCACCGGAGCTTTCCTCCCCCAGCCTCCTGGACACCCCTTCCTTGCAAGCTGCCCCCGTTTCTTCCTTATTCTGCTGCTCAGGGTCCTGGGGATCTGGGAATCACGCGACCCGAGTTGCGATCCAACTTTCCCCTATCTCATTCCCAGTACCCTGGGGCTTTGTGTTGGTCCACCCTCTCTACTTTCCAGTCGGGCCAGTGGAATTATCAGCAGGTGGATTTCTAAACCCTTTACTTGTTACTTCACTGTGGTCAAACTGCGGTGTCTTTCTGAGCCTCAAATTGAGCCTCTATGAAACAGGGAAGTTCATATCTACCTCACAGTTATTCTGAGGTACATGAGGTAATGCCTGTAAATCATTTGGCACATAGTATATGCTGAATAATTTGGTAGTGTTGGTGGTTGTTTTCTGTACAACTGTGGGACAATCTCCTGCTTCCCAGCCTGGCAACAAAATGTCTTCCATGACAGCCCAGGCCCGAGTATGTGGGTACCAGGCTTCTTGCTCTCTTCCTGAGATCCTTTTGTCCATTACTTGCCACCATTTTCCTGGGGCTGAGTGACAGGAATCAAGTCTTTATGTAGTTTTATATCCTCCCATTTCAGTCGAGTCTCTGGCACATGGCAGGGGCCCTATACAAGTTGAAATGATGTCTAAACCACTCACATGGTGCTCATATTCTGTCTTGTATTTTTAGTTTTCTTATATTAGCAACTAGATTTTCTTATACTGAGGGCAAGAGTGGAGTCAATGTTTTTGGTATTTGGCTTTGTGTGTAGAACTGTGTTGGGCATATACAAGCTGCCTTGTCCCTGCTGGTCATCAAAACCTCCCAGTGAAGGTAAAGGAGGCTTTATTAGCCCCTTTAAAAAGATGAGGAAACTGAGGCTGGACCCAAAGTGAGAGTTAGAAAATGACAGGACCAACCAAGCCAGGGCACAAAGGAGGCCCTTCGAAGATGGAGGCAAGGTTATTCCCCCAGAAAAATTCCCAACTGGAAATCTACGTAGTCAAGCAGTAGGGTTGAGTATCTCCTGTGTACCAGGGTTGAGTAATGCATGAGACAAGATGATTGAGCTACAGAGATGAATAACAGTGACCCCCGTGCCCAGGACCTCACAGGAGAAAACAAAGAATAAACAAAAAACTGTAACTGAGTGTGATAAGATAATAAGTGTGGATAGAGAATTGTGCATAAATTGGAGTTAGAGATAGCTGGGTTTGGATGATTACTCAGAGGGTGATGAGTTGCAGGATTCTGAGCTACTCAACAAAGTGGAGTTAGTATGTAATTGGCACTTCTCCTAGGGCATTTGCAGGGTAGGGAGGAGGACTTGCTTTGTACTGAAGATATGTGTATGTGATTTATTAGACCATGAACTTCATGAGGGCAAGGAGGAGAACCTATCTCCCACACAGGGCCTGGCACACACAGAGGGAACACAAAAAGTGTTGGGTGATTTGTTGTCAAATCAGTAACAGCTGGTATAGAACATTTACTCTGTGTCAGATACTATGTTACATGCTCTACATGCGTTATCTCGTTTACTTTTCACAACAGATTGAGAAAGCTAATGTTCTGAGAGGTCAAGCAGTTTGCCTGATTAGACAGTAAATGTTGGAGAAGGATTCAGACACATGTCTACCTGGTCCTAAAGTAACAGTACTGCTCTCCCAGAGGAAACTGCTTCACACCCAGCCTAATCCATAGTTAAAGATGACCCTTTGTGATCTGGACCTGTCATTCCTAGGCCTGGCATCCCAGCCTCAGCATGCTTGAAGCAACTGTCTCCTTTCAGAACACTCGAGGAAGCACCTTCCCCATCAGAAGCTTTTCCTGTCAACAGCTTTTCTTTCCTGGCAAGGAGCTAGTCGCAGGTATTTTCCAAAAAAGAAAGGCAGGGGAATCACATTTCAGTCTGAATGTGGAAGGAAAACAAAGACCAAGACATAGAGCTAAGTCTGAATGGACTGGAGCCCCTTAGCCTCCCTCTCACAGAGTGGTTTACACAGTTGACAGTCTGCCCCTGGTGACAGGCATGGCATGTTTGTCTTTGTTACAGAAAACAGTTCCCTGAGGGAGTTCCAAGCAGAGGCATATCCACCCCTCGACCTTCGGAGCATTTCCTGAGAGGAGAAGATAGGGACACCTGAATAGTTAACCTAAAGGGCAGGCCTTGGCCCTTGAGTGCCTCTGGTCTCAGTGCCTGGGCAGCCTCCTTGTTCCACCGTTACAGTAGTAAAGATGCAGCCACTGTAAAGCTGCCACAAACATGACTTCAGCAAACTGTTTGGGCAGTTGGAGAGCTCTGCATTTGCGTCTATGAGAGGCTGGGTTCTAATTAACTCCTGTCATGTGTTAATTTTTCAACCTGACATTTTCTGCTCTAATAGATTCTTGTAATGGTTCCTAAATTAAAGGCTGCATTCGAAGACTAAAGTTTAGGTTAAAATCCACCACCTAGGGGGGTGGGGACTGTAAACATCTTTTCCCTCCTAAGGAAAACCTCTCATTTGCAGTTTCTTTACTAACCCAATTAAGTGTTAAAGTGGTCACCCCAGAGCCTGCTTTTTATTTCTTGTGAAACAATCCAACTAATCCATATTCAGCAGCTTCCAAGAAAAGTCTTATTCCAACCACTCATGAAGAAACCAGCTTCTTTGAATCTGGACAGAACATTCAGAACTTATAAAGAGCTATCTTGATAGAAAATGCAGGGAAGTGGTTCATTATTACCCTGTTTGGTTTTTGAGGGAAAAATTCATTGGGACCGAAATCCCGTAGTGTTTAGGAATTTACTGTGGAACAACAGAAGCATAGAGAGAAGTCATGCCAGACCCCATCAATTTATAAATAGTCTGGGTGCTATATCGTCCCCCACACCCAACTAGTTATAAAGCAAAAATGTATATAATGGGTGAGGCAGGAGGGAACATCAATCTTGCTCCAAGTTGAGGAATCAAAAGTTTCAAGAGATTAAGTAACAGCTACTAAATGGCCGAGCCAACCCCCTACTTATTATTACATTGCACCACTAGCCAACACGGAAGAATCAAGTCACCACAGAGTTCTTGCATGTTAAGGAATCAAAGCCCTATTGCTCTTGCTACACATATTTCTTAGTAAGCATAAAATGGTACATATCCAAAAACCCAAACCCTATGCCATCGAGTCGATTCCAACTCATAGTGACCCTACAGGACAGGGTAGAACTGCCCCATAGGGTTTCTAAGGAGTGACTGGTAGATTGAAACTGTCGATCTTTTGGTTAGCAGCTGAGCTCTTAACCACTGCACCACCAGGGCTCCAATACATAGGACATGCTTGTTTATTGGTGGTGATAGCTTAATGTACAAATGGGCAACCAAGAACCTCTGCAGGAGGCAAAAAATAATACAAGTACACTATGTACCCTTACAGCCTCATTTCGTTTCAGTTTTTATCAGTCAGGATATTAACAAACGTTTTGTGATGAGTTACTGTGGACATGGCACAGATCTGGGCATTGGAATATATGCAGACATATAAAAGGTGGCTCTTGTCTTCAGGGAGCTTACAGTCTCATTGGGGATTAACACCTCATGAGACCACAAGTGAAATAAGCTTGTTTATAGCTAAGTACCTTTTGTTGGACTTCCTTAGCCCCCACACTTCCCTTGTCATAGTACATAATGCCCTGTATTATGTTTATTTTCTTTTTGTCTCCTTTACTACCCCTTGAGGTCAGAGGCTGTGTCTTGTTCACCATTGTACTCCTGAACTGCATAGAATAATACTACTTGACCCATAGAAGGATTTTGTGGGTCAGGAATAATAAGTGCTCTAATTCTTAAGTGTTGGGTATAAGTGATAACCAAAATACAACCTAACTAGTTCCAGAACTATGGTCAAGTGCAGACTACAAGCCAGTCCTACAAGTCAGCCATGGTTCACAGCTTTCAGCTTTCTTCTGATGTGGATGTTTTGGCAATCATTTTCTCTTCCTTTTCTATTTTACCGTGCCCATTCTTAAATCTTTTAAGGTAGAAAAATGTGTTGTCCAAAAATCATTGTTTGATTCAGGGGCATATGTATTTCTCCGCTTTATGAATCAGCACAGGACATTTTCTTATCACTGTTGACTGGCTAGTCCACCACTCATCTCGTAATTGTCAGCTGAAGCCATTAGGAATTATATATACAACAAGAAAGATGGTAAAAGCAAGGATCTGAAGCCATGGTATTGCAAGCTAGAGAATCACCTGTAATTGGTAACTTTGGAAAAGTGGAATATGAGCTTAGCTATGAGAGGTGGGTTAAGTTTCCAAGAGACCTGTGAACACGTGGAGAGGAAGGCACCTGTAATAATATTCCCATAGGCAGCACACTCACCAGTTGATACAGATGAAAAATCGATAGGAATAAAAATGATGTTAAGTGATGATCAAAGGGTGACTAGCCACCTGTTGTGTATAAGCACGAACTAGACTAGACAAAGTCCCAGGTGGTGATTTTTAAAACATGGCCTTAAATTATTCGGCACTCTTCCCATTGAGAGGCAGAGTCTGTGTTCTCTCCCCTTGAATCTGGGAGGACTTATGACTGCTTCAACCAATATGTCTGATGTAAGTGGCATTAGGAGACTTCCAAAGCTACATCATAAAAGGCCATGAAGCTTCCACCTTGTTTGCTGGACAACTTGCTCTTGTAAGTAGTCCAGCTACCCTGAGACCCCCATGCAGGAGAGGCCACAAGTAGGCTTTCCAGTTGATGAGCCCATTCTTCAGTCATCCTAGGCCAAGCACCAGAAATGTACATGAAGAAGCCATTTTGGAAGTAGATTCTCTGGCCCCAGCTGTTCTAGCCCCCAGGCATTTGAGTAATCCCAGCCCACACTTTATGGAGCATAGAAGAACCATCCTTGCTATGCCCTCTCCAAATCCCTGACCCACAAAATCCATGGTGATTGCTGTTTTATGCCAGTGCGCTTTGGTTGGTTTGTTATTCAGCATTATATAACCACAATAGAATTAATTTAAGCAACAAGATATCAAAGGGAAGTGTGGTTAAGCTAGAAGGAGAATAAACATCACCTAAAAATGGATAAAGGGACTTTACTGCCTCTTTTGGGGAGAAGGATAGCATGTTTTCAGTTGCATGAGCCACTGTTGTGCATGTCAGGTGGAAACATGGTTTTGCTGTTTATTTGGAAGTTAAACAAAAAAATCAAACCAGTTGATGTCAAGTCGATTCCAACTCATGGTGACCTCATATGTTTCAGAGTAGAACTGCACTTCATGGGGTTTTCAGTGGCTATGATCTTTTGGAAGTAGATCTCCAGACTTTTCTTCTGAGGTGCCTCTGGGTGGATTCATACCACCAACCTTTTGGTTAGTAGCCGAGCACTTAACCATTTGCACCACTCAGGGACTCCATATTTGAAAGTTAAGTATGATTCAAAGAAGTGTGTATGAATGCCAAATTAAGGAGTGGGCTCTGGTAGCTTTGTACCATGTTGATTTAGATAAACTAGAACTATGTTCCCTAGAATCTCCTTCCCTATGTGGTTCCATATTAGGGTTGGCCACAGAGAAATTGGCACAAGATTGGGGAGGTAAAAGTGAAACATCATTTTTTATACTCCAAAAGTCAGTGTTGGGTGCCAGGCGCTATAGCAGCTCATGTACATTGTCACTGATCTGCTGACTCACCTGTTAGCATGGGATAGCACCTGGACCAGCAGCTCCTCTTACTCTTGATGGATCTGTTTCTTTAGCTTCTTCAAGTTCTGGGCCAGATGCACGAGTAGGTCTATGGCTAAAGGCTCTAGTTTTTGTTGTCACCTGCATCATCAAGGTTAGAGGTGGTTAGAGACAGACATAGGGCCTGGTTTGTCCCTGTGGGTTCCAATTTGCCCTTGAATTCTCAAATTTCATACTCAGCTTTCCTTCCTGGTTTCAGGCCTGGCTGATCTACAGTGACTTCAGGCCCAACACCAGAAGCTATATAAGATCTAATCTCTATAATACATGTGTTAGTCTACGTCACTCATAGTGACTCTGCTTCTCTGATCAAACCCTGATATATCCCACTTAAAAAAAAAAAAAGATTCATAAAACGTTAGCTCTAGAAGCTACCATAGAGTTCATCTAGTCTATTATCATTTTATGCGTGGGGAAACTGAGGCACTGAACGTGATTTGCCCAAGTGACATGTAAATAATAGGTGAACCAGTTCATTAACCTGCTCTGTGACCTAAGTGGAGCCCTGGTGGCGCAGTGATTAAGAGCTTGGCTGCTAACCGAAAGGTCGGCAGTTTGAATCCACCAGCAGCTACCTGGAAACCCTATGGGGCAGTTCTACTCTGTCCTGTAGGGTAGCTATGGGTCAGAATTGACTCAACAGCAATGGGTTTGGTTTTTTTTTCTTTTTTTTTAATGACCTAAGTTACTGCCAGATTCTTCTTTGACCTGTAGAATTACAACTAGTACTGCTACAACAGATCATACTATTTATTTACCAGTTATAATTGAGTCAATTCCAATTCATGGTGACCCCATGTGAGTCAGAGTAGAACTGTGCTCCATATGGTTTTCAATGGCTGATTTTTTGGAAGTAAATGACCAGGTCTTTCTTCTGAGGAGTCTCTGGGTGGACTCAAACCTCCAACCTTTTGCTTAACAGCTGAGCATGTTAACCGTTTGTACGACCAGGGACTCCTTATTATTTATAGCAAACAATTAAGCTTCTTCTGTCAGGCACTGCACTAAATGTTTTACATAGATTATCTCATTTAATCTACACAACTTCCAGAATATACCCTAAATCTGAATTACTTTTCTCCATCTCCACTGCTAGAAACTGTCCTGCCCCCATCAGTTCTCTTGGACAACTGTCCCCTAACTGGTCTCGCTGCTTCCACTATTGCTCACCAACAGTCTATTCTCTAGACAACAGAGGGATGTTTTAAAACCAGCTTCCGCAGATCATGTTCTTCTCCTGCTTAAACCTGTCAGTAGTTTCCCGCTGCTGTTGGCAGGGGCGGATTAACCAGTAAGCATGGTACAACCGGGCTTAATTGCGTAGATGTGGTGAAACCCATATGAAATTGTACGCTACAGATTAGTAAGTAAGCACAGTTAAACCCGTGTGTACCTTGCTTTTTGGGCAATCCGTCCCTGGCTTTTGGAATAAAATGTATCAGGCCTATAAGATCCTATAAGATCTGGCCCCATCTCTCCTCCGGCCACCCCTTCAATCACACTCTCGACCTTCCTCACCACACTCCACTAAACGGAACACCTCACTATTCCTAAAACACAGCCAGCTAGTTCCTATTGGAGGGTCTTTGCTATTCCGCCTGCCTAGAATGCTGCTGTCTTTATCTTCCCATGGCTGCTCATTCCTGACAAATTCCGTTTCCTCTGAGAGACCTTCCCTGAGCATTCATAGCTCATCCTTTCCTTCATATCCTACTTCTACCGCCACTACCACCAGTTGCTGTGGAGTCAGTTCCAACTCATGGAAACCCCATGTGTGTCAGAGTAGAACTGTGCTCCATAGGGTTTTCAATGGCAGGTTCTTTTTTTGGAAGAGATGACTAGGTCTTTCTTCCTGGACTCCTCTAGGCAAACTTGAACCTCTAACCTTTCATTTAGCAGCTGAGCACATTAACTGTTGCACCCTCGTTTTATTTCCTTCACAGCACTTACAGCTGTCTATCACTGTCTTGGTTATTTACCTGCTTACTTGTTAATTTTCTGTCTTTCCTAACTAGAATGGAAACTCCACAAGGGCAGAGTCTTGACTGTTGACTTAATCTCTAGTATATTCCTGGTGCCTATTAACCAAAAAAAAAAAAAAAAAAAAAAACCAAACCCGTTGCCATCGAGTCGATTCGGACTCATAGCGACCCTACTAGGTGCTCAGCAAATATCTGTTAGATGAACAAACCTATACAGTACCTACTGTTATTCTTCCCATTTTACAGATGAGTAAACAGAGTCCCTGAGAGATTAAGTAATTTACCTGAGGTCCCACAGTAAATGCTAGAGTTGAAATACCAACACAGGTTCATCTGACTCCACAGCTTATGCTTTTTAACCATTACACACACTACCTTACATTGCTTCATTGCCTCCACAGGCTTCCTCTGGGTACAAAGTTTATCATAGAAGTGTAGGATATTAGAACTGCCAGGAACCTTTGATAATCAGCGAGTTCCTTGCCTAGGCATTATGCTAAAGTTAATCAGTTAACTATTGAGTCCTTACAGTATGCATTGCTAACTAAGGTAATTGAAATTCCTTCCCAAAACAGGGCAAACATTAAGAATCATTTGTTTGTCACATCTTGGGAATTTCCAGATGCCTGCATTTTTATCTGATTTTCCTTCAGTAGCCCTCCATTTTTCAGTTTCAAGAATTTGATTGAATTGTAGGCTTTCCTGCCTCAGGTTTTTTTTTTTTTTTTTCTTTTTTTGTGTCTTCTTCTGTGTGTCTTTTATCTTCAGGAATCCATACCTGGGGCTTCATTTCTATTCTAAAACAAGAGGAAGGGATGCTTTTTTAAGAAAACAATTTTCAGACACATGCAAAGAAACAGTAGCAGCTGATAGATATGTTACATTACCAGAGATCTGGAAGGAACCTTCCAGATCATCTGCTGCAAAACCCACTTAACAGGTAAGGAAGCTGAGAAGCAATGAGTGGAAATGACTTATCCAAGACAGAGTTAGAACTAGATATCCCTTACCCTTGTCCGGGACACTTTCCATCACGCCATGCTGTCTTTCTTTCACCTCCTTTTTGCAGAATCCAGGATGGTTGCAGAAACCAGGTTATGAGTAAATGAACAGTGGCAGGCCCATTAATCAGACCTGAGGCTTCAGGCTGCATATACAGGGAGCTAGGTCATAGATTTCTCTCTTTAGCCAGATCCTATCCCTGTTCTTAATAACGATGCCACGCATTACCACTGGCTCACTAAGAATAAATAGATGTTCCCCGCCTGCCTGGCCTTCAGAGTAGCCAGTCACCCCTCTACCTCATCCTTCCCATTTCTCCTTCTTTCTTGTGAAAACATTTGTGTGTCAGAAAAGCAGTGTTGAATGACTTTCTCATTTCTGCCTTTGTGACTCTGTTGAAGCCTCCCTTGAGTTGCTGAGCCAAGGCATCCCTGCTAATGAGGTCCGAATAACAACATCCCCACTAGACAGGAGCACTGGAGACTATGTGGCTTAGAGAATGTCAGAACTGGAAAGTAGCTTAGAGACCAAGGATCCTGTCTCATTACCCCATTTTATAGATAAATGTGGAAACAGATAGGGAATTGACTGTCCTGACTGATACTGTTAGCTACATGCAGAGTGAGCCTAGAACCCAGGCCTTCTGACTTCGCAGTTCAATACCTACTACATCATGCTGAGGCCTGCACACTCAGAACACAAGGGACACAGTTAGCCCCCGGGAAACAGTGTTGACTGACTAACAATCCCTTCCAGCAAGGAAATCAGGAAATTCTGTTTCCTCCTTAGAATAAAGCCCTGCCATAGTAACCCTCTCCAGGAAAAACAAAAGCAAAAACAAGAATTCTTTATCATACTGGGGATTTTGTGGGAATTAGAGATAAATACATGAAGGTTCTTACCATTGGACTTGGAAAATACTTGACTTTCCTTCACCTGTTTGTTGTGGCATTGAGTTAAGACGTGCCTGTTTTACAGTACTTGGGTCTAAGAATTCTCCATTCCCTGTTCTAGAGGTAAGTTAGATGTACCTTTTAGTAAGAGTGATACTATACTAATTCTCCAGGGGCATAATTCACCTTGTATTCTAGGCAAATAGTGCCCCCTCTGGAGTTGTACAAGGTGTGGCTCTTTATACTATGCCAGGGCAGCAAATAAAATCTCAGTTAATATGATACTCTAAAAGGAAAGGGCTTTTGCTGGGTTCATTTCTCAGTGACAGAAAAGAAGATTTGGAGAGATTATGGCCAGTGCCTTATCTCTCTTACTAAGAGTCATAGATACTGTGCAGGGTCACAGTAAAGGGCTGAGTCAGGTCTATCTGCAGCTAGACAAACAAATTAGAACCAGAAAAAACTGGTTGGGAATCTTTACTTGACAGTTTACTAGCTGAGTGACATTGGTCAACTCCACCTTTCCAAGCTTCAGAGTCCATATATTTAAAATGAGGATAAGAACAGTTATAGCAGACACTTTTCGTTGTCTAGCCAATATCCTCCCCTTCCTCCATTAGCCCAATCGAAACTTTTCATGTTTCCAACAACAAGGTATCAGGCTGTCCAGTGCTGCAGAGGAAATGGGCTCTTTCCTACTCCTGTTCTCAGGTGCCGTTGAGTCAGTTCCAACTCACAGCGACCCTATGTACAACAGAACAAAACACTGCCCAGTCCTGTGCCATATTCACAATCGTTGCTGTGTTTGAGCCCATTGTTACAGCCACTGTGTCAGTCCCCATCTCATTGAAGGTCTTCCTCTTTTTTGCTGACCCTCTGGTTTACCAAGCAGGATGTCCTTTTCCAGGGACTGGTCCCATCTGATAGCATGTCCAAAGTACTGGAGATGAAGTCCCACCATCCTCGCTTCTAAGGAGCATTCTGGCTGTATGTCATGGATTGAATTGTGTCCCTCAAAAATATCTGTCAACTTGGCTAGGTCACGATTCCCAGTATTGTATGATTGTCTGCCATTTTGTCATTTGATGTGATTTCCCTGTGTGTTGTAAATTCTATCACTATGATGTAATAAGATGGATTAGCGGCAGTTATATTGATGAAGTCTACAAGATTAGATAGTGTCTTAAGCCAATCTCTTTTGAGATATAAAAGAGAGAAGCAAGCAGAGAGACATGGGAACTTCATATCACCAAGAAAGCAGTGCCGGGAGCAGAACGCGTCCTTTGGACCTTAGGTTCCTGCGCAGAGAAGCTCCCAGACCAAGTGAAGATTGATGACACGGACCTTCCTCCAGAGCCAACAGAGAAAGCGTTCCCCTGGAGCTGACACCCCGAATTTGGACTTGTAGCCTACTGGACTGTGAGAGAATAAACTTCTCTTTGTTAAAGCCATCCACTTGTGGTATTTCTGTTATAGCAACACTAGATGACTAAGACACTGTACTTCATCCAAGACAGATTTGTTCATTCTTCTAGTAGTCCATGATATATTCACATTCTTCACCAACACCATAATTCAAAGGCATCAATTCTTCTTTGGTCTTCCTTATTCATTGACCGGCTTTCACATGCGTAGGAGGTGATTGAAAATACCAAGGCTTGGGTCAGGCGTACCTTAGTCCTCAAAGTGACATCTTTGCTTTTCACCACTTTAAAGAGGTCTTTTGCAGCAGATTTGCCCAATGTAATATGTTGTTTGCTTTTTTGACTGCTGCTTCCATGGGTATTGATTGTGGATCCAAGTAAAATAAAAGCCTTGACAACTTCAGTCTTTTATCTGTTTATCATGATGTTGCTTATTGGTCCAGTTATGAGGATTTTTGTTTCCTTTATGTTGAGGTGTAATCCATACTGCAGGCTGTAATCTTAGATCTTCATCAGTAAGTGCTTCAAATCCTCTTTGCTTTCAGCAAGCAAGGTTGTGTCATCTGCATATGGCAGGTTGTTAATGAGTTTTCCTCCAATCTTGATCCCCCACGTTCTTCTTCATATAGTCTACCTTCTTGGATTATTTGCTCAGCATACAGATTGAATAAGTATGGTGAAAGGATACAACCCTGACATACACCTTTTCTGATTTTAAACCATGCAGTACCCCCTTGTTGTGTTTGAACGACTGCCTTTTGGTCCGTGTACAGGTTCCTCATGAGCACAATTAAGTGTTCTGGAATTACCATTCTTTGCAATGTTCCCAGTCCTAATTAAAAAAAAAAAAATCCATTGCTGTCGAGTTGGTTCCGACGGATAGCAAACCTATAAGGCAGAGTAGAACTGCCCCATAGGGTTTCCAAGGCTGTAAATCTTTATGGAAGCACACTGCCACATCTTTCTCCCTCAGAATGGCTGGTGAGTTCAAACCGCCAACCTTTTGGTTAGCAGCTGAGCTCTTAACCACTGTGCTACCAGGGACTCCCTTGTCCTAGTTGGCAGGTGTAAATCTTTTCCCACTGGAAGTGATTGTTTTAGGAATGGCATATAACATTATTCTAGCCAATGAGATGGAAGTGGAAATGGGGGATGGGTGGGTATGAAGGGCTCATCTTTTAGGATATTTTTTCTTTTAAAAAGGATGTAGCAAAAGAGATCAGCCCCTTCCTTTTACTCCAGCTTTTGAATGTTTTGTAAAGATGTGATGAATGAAACTGTTGTTGCTGTCTTGCTGCCAAAAGTGCTTAGGCCAAATGTTGAAGATGAGAGAGCAGAAAGGTGGATTCTTGCAGATGTTGTTGAGCTGTTGAAGTAACCACCCCAGTATGCCCTGTCTCTGGATGTGTGGTTAAGTGAGATAATACATTTTTCTTCTTGTTTAGCCACTTTTAGTTGGGTTTTCTATTTCTTGCACCTGATGGCCATAACTGATCCAGCAATCAAACCAATAAGGTTGTTGTGAAAATTAAATGGTGGCCAGTAAATATTAGTTCTCCTCCCAGCATCTAAATTATAGTTCAAGGCTCGCTCCTTAATATGATAATACATTAATTGGTACAGTCTTTTGTTTGTCACAGAGTGCTTCCATAGACATTCTATTAGACTGTTCATTTCTTCGAGGTAGAAACCACGCTTAATTTATCTCTAGCTCTACCTCTTAGCATAGATGTTAAATGTTTCTTGAACTTTGTCTGTTAATGGATTTATTTTCATTGTCACTGATGGTCACTTGGAAGTAATTAGTTAGGAGCTGAGCAAGATGAACTTGACACAACTCTAAGCATATACCTCATAGTATAGTTGTTGGCTATAGGACAACTCAGTGTGGTTTTTTGATTGGCAAACCTTGTGTTGACAGTAATGTGCTCATATATTAACTGCTATTATCTAAGGCCTATGCTATATTGAGTGAGCCCTGGTGGCACAGTGGTTAAAGCACTCGGCTGCTAACTAAAATGTCGGTGGTTCGAACCCACCAGCTGCTCCATGGGAGAAAGATGTGGCCGTCTGCTTCAGTAGAGATTTACAGCCTTGGAAACCCTATGGGGCAGTTCTTCTCTGTCCTCTAGGGTCGTGATCGGAATCAACTCGATGACAGTGTGTTTGGTTTGGTTTTGGATGCTATATTGAAGGCACTATTAATAACCAGGTGTCCTAAAATTGAGTTCATTGTATGGACATTGCCTGACTGTCAAGAATGCTACCAAGGACAGAATTAGGTTACTTAAAAGGTCCTGAATTACCCAGCGCTCTGGAAAGAACTCATCTCATCCAACTCATAGGGTCACTTTTAGTTGGATTCAACTCGCCTGCAACAGTTTTTATTTATTTTTCTGGAAAGAACAACAGAAAATGCTATGTGATTCTAAAAGACAAACAAAGGTTTTAAGGAGAGATAGCCATCACCTAGCTGCCTCTGCCTACTGGAGACTATGTTCTATATACCATAGGCCAGAAGCAAGAGAAGAATACAGAAGGAGGAGCCTAAGAAAGATAGGCTTGAGTATGTGTTAGGGGCTGAGGTGTGAAGAGATTATCAAGGGAAAGGAAGCCTTATGGCTGTTTGTTTCTAAGAAGAAGAGCCTTTCTAAGGAGCATTCAACTCTTTATCATGATACCCATGTAGACTTTGTGAATGAAGGAAATCCTTGATCAAGGAAATCTTTCTTCTGGTCAGCAAGTCTGTGAGGAAGTGATTAATATTATCTCAGACAGTTGTGCTCTAATTTAACCTCTAGAGGTCAAGTGTATGGTTCAGGCAATTGCATTTTTCAACAAGTACCCCAGGTTTAGGTAGTTTTACAGATCTCACCTTGAGTATTACTGATATAGGGACATCTGAGTTGGGCACCCTATTTTTAGAAGGCCCCTGCCAGCTAATTAATGTCTTAAAATATCTTTGTCAGGAGTTGTCTGCAAAGGTACAGGATGTAAGAGGGAGAGATTGGGTCTGGAGAGCATGAAGTTTAAATACTTTCTTCAAGGGGTCCTCATGGTCCCCTTAGTTCACAGGAGGGACCCTCACCCTGAACACAGGGCATGCCCAATGTCAGGACATCTTCTAGACCATTCTCTGTGAGATTTAGTAAATTCATCTCCTCTAGGTGGACACAGCCCTGTGGAGCTCACTGCTTGGTGAGAAGATGGCTAGATTTTAATTCTCAGTAGGGCACTCTTGTGCACCATACAGTCTGCACCAACCTACATGATGGCCTTATATAATAGGAGGCCCTTCCACTGGTTTTCACCAAGGAAATGAGCATGGTGATCTGAGGATTAAAAAAAATAAAGAAAAATAGCTCTTTGGGGTCCTCAGCAGAGCCCTAAATAACTCTCTTCCCACTAAGTTTAAAGTAAGTTGAACAAATAAATAAACAGTCCAAAATATTGCCTTTATTAGTGATAGAGACCAGATTAGTCAGATAACTACAGTCTAGTGCAGAAAAATAACTATCTTTATTCACTATTATATGTAGAAGGTCAATGAAAACAAGAGAAACTCTCAATGAAAGTATTGACACAATAGCCACAACAATGGACTCAGATATACCAATGATCATGAAGACAGTGCAGGACTGGCCAACATTTCATTCTGTTATGCATAAAGTCAAGGAGCCCTGGTAGCCCAACAGTTAAGACCTGGCTGCTAACCGAAAGCTTGGCAGTTTGAACCCACCCAGCGGCTCCCCAGGAGAAAGACCTAGCAATCTGCTCCTGTAAAGATTACAGCTTAGAAAACCCTATGGGGCAGTTCTACTCTGTCACATGGGGTCACTGTGAGTCAAAAATTGACTCAACGGCACCCAACAACAACATACATAAAGTCACCATGAGTTGAGCTGACTCAATAGCAACTAACAACAACATTATATACCAGGTACTGAGTTTATACTATTTTTAACCTGTCCACAATTTTGGGAGGTAAATATGATCTCTGTTTTACGGACAAGGAAACTGAGTAAGTTAGAGATCTAGGATTCAAACCCAGGTCTGACTAGGCCCAGAGCTCCCTGCTTCTTAAACGTGGCACTGCTGCTTCCAGGAAACTGGCAGGAACTTCTACAACCAAAACCCAATTAAATCGACCAACAATTCTTGCGAGATTTCCGAAGTCATTTTATGGTAGAATTTTTTATTTTTTGTCTTTGCCCAAGGTTCTCCTTTGGTGCATGCCAAAAAGGCCTGGCTCCTCCAGCAGATACAGAAATATATAAAGCCTCAAGTTTTCCAACTCCAGGTTATTTTTCGTTGCCCCTGGGAGCACTAAGTCTGATGCCAGCACGGACGGATGTACTATTTTGAACCTCCAAATGCATTTCTCAGAACTCAGGCAGAGTGCCATTTTTAGGATATATTTTATATCATCACCAGGTCTCTTGGTCCCACAGTGCAATATCCCCACTGTTGTCTTTTAGTCTGAGCTTTGCTGTCTATGTAGAGAGTTTCCCGGTTCAGAGTTTGCTTCCCCCCCGCCCACCGCCAAGTGTTGGGAAAACCACATTCACAGATTTTCTGGTCTCATGGTTTTTGTCATTGCAAAGATATGTTTTTTCATGGGATAGTTCTCATCTTAGTCAGGTTCCTTAGGAGCAGAGTCTGAGATGAGGATTTGTGTTCAAGTGATTTATTGGAACACTGCTTTCAAGGCGAAGGGGAGTGAGGGAAGCAGGATTGGACAGGGAAAAAGGGCTAAGCAAGATTGTGGACTCAACTGGAGTCTAGCTGCAGCCTGATCCCATGAGGAGCTCTGGGGTACAAACTGCTGAACAGAGTTAGTCCCACCTTGAGGTAAGGGGCTGACCTTTTCCAACCCCGCAACGATCAGTCACTGGCCACTGGCTGCAGAGGTTGGGTGAATGTGTGCATGTGCACATGGCTTCCTGGTCAAGGTGGTTCCCATTTGGTCAAGATGGCTCCCTCTTGGCCAAGGGCAGTTCTCTAGAAAAAAGGGGAGCAGCTGTGAGTTTTATTAGCCAACCCTTACAGCAGCTAGGGGAAACTGCTGGGTGCATAGGCTGGTAAAGGGGATCTGGGAAAGACGCCAGCAGCAGTTCTGTATCACAAGACACAAAAATCATTTGAGCCTAAGCATTGGTTCATTAATCTCCACATTCCCAGAGATTATGCCTTGTTATGTATTCCTTTACATGCATTTAACTGGTAAGTGGGGCCCTGGCGGCATAGTGGTTAAGCATTTGGCTGCTAACCAAAAGGTCGGTAGTTCGAATCCACCAGCTGCTCGTTGGAAACCCGGTGGGCAGTTCTACTTTGTCCTATAAGGTCACTATGAGTAGGAATCAACTCAACAGCAATGGGTTTGGTTTGGTTTTTTTTTAAATTGGTGAGTAAACCAAGGCAAAAAGCACATAGCGAAATAGTCCTTTGCTTCCAAGTAGCTGTGACTAAAGATAATGTTCAAGCAACATTCACCCTATTTCAGCATTCAGCCAGCCTGCTGACATACATAACTTTGAATCTTGCAGCTTAAATCCCATTTTATGTTCATTATCATGACCAGCAGTACTGCATGTAGCTCAATCTTACAGTATGACCAATAGGTGGCACCAGAAACACCCATACTTATTCTAATTTATGTAGTATGTATATACGTGCTAAAATTTCAATCCCTCTCTACTTACGCTTTTCATGTTAAAAAGGCACTCATATCGTTAAGTCCAGACCAAAACTTGGTAACTTACAAAGTTTCCTATTTTCCATTTGACCTCTTTCTTGTAGAGTTATTTGAGTGTAAAAAAAAAAAAAAGGGGTGATAGGGTTGGTGAATTCAGAAAGAAAACATCTATTCATTAGCAAAAGGAAGGAAAAAAGACTGGAGCCCTGCATCCTCTTCATTGCAAGGTCTCTTGAGTGTATAAATGCCGAAGATTATTAGGAAATATTTGAATAACAGGATAAAAAGTCAAGGATACTGCCTCCAAAACATGAACTTTATTCCCTACTGAAAACAGACTTGGATGGCAACCAAGTTGTTCAAGGATCGCCGTGGCCAATATCTGCCCACAGGGCTCCACTCCGGGAAAGGTCTCTGAGTCCAGCGTTCAGCATTTTCAAGTTTGTTTCTTTTGAAGTCTACTTTATTGTTGGTGAAGGGAAGTAAGGGGAGGTGGGTATTACATCTTCCAATTTTTTTTTCAACAACCCAGTATTGCACTCTTTCCTACATCAGACTCTTCCAAGGAGCAGCATGACTTAGAGGAAAAAACACTGAACTGAGAGTTAGATTATAATACACTTAACGTTTACTAAGAACTTTCATAATCGTTATTTGATGCTACAATTATGTTAAGGATGAGAATAGTGAGTCCCAG
Source organism: Trichechus manatus latirostris (assembly GCF_000243295.1). Lineage (NCBI taxonomy): Eukaryota > Metazoa > Chordata > Mammalia > Sirenia > Trichechidae > Trichechus > Trichechus manatus. The sequence goes on from NW_004444076.1 coordinate 5,241,525, forward strand.
AAAGTCAGTTAGCCAGAACCCCAACCTAGTTCACCTGACCTGAAGGCCAAGACTATCTAGATGTGCCACAAGTTCTCCATGCAAATTTGACCAAATCATTTCCCCTCAATGCAGTAGAGTTTCATTTATAACACAAGGGGCTGGACTGCATGGCCCCAACCCATCTTCCAGCTAGAAATCTCCAGATTCTGAATAGTACGTGTAGAGTACAGTGTCTTGTGTACTGATTGGGACTAGAGGTGTGGTTTGGCACCATTGTCTGTAGGAAGGGAGGGTAAATCTCACTTTGATAGTGTTCCAAAGTGAAAGGTGACACGGCTATTATACAATGCTCTAAACAGCCTGGTTCTTGTATTGGGGTTGGGGGGAAGTAAATTCCAGGTCCTGACTAGCCTTTCCTATACCTGTCGTCAGTTTATTATACTGTAAATATTGTGCCTCTGGGAACCTTCCTTTACAAATGAAATGATCCCAGGGTTTGGAATTCCTCTTTTCATTGCATGCTCTTCTGCCATGCATGCCACAAATTATTTTCACTGCCCTTCTCTGAACCTTGGCTATTTTTACTCTGCCTTTTTGACTGCAGGACAGATTAAAGGAAGGTGTTGTTGTTGTTTAGTTTCTACTTAAAAGATAGAGGCAGCAGGACTCTTTAAGGCTACGTCTGGATTTCTTGTTCATAACATGAATGGGAAAAGTCAGGAAAGAAGAAGAAAGGAAACTAACTTTGAGCGCCTATAATGTGTCAGGCTGTCTGCTAGGTACATTTGATATCTCATTTCCCTTCATCCTCTCAGATGGAAGGCAGTGTGGTGTAGTGGTTACAAGCCCAGGCTCTTGAGTTAGACAGACCTGGCTTCTCACCAAGGCCCTGGCACTGCCTCACTGTGACTCTGGGCAATCTACATAACTTTTCTAAGCTTTGGTTTCCTCAGTGAGATAACATATGTTAATTAGAATTAGCTCAGAGTAAGCACTTTAATGAATATTAATCGAAGTCATTACTAGTATCCTAAAGGGCAAATTTTATCTACTTCACATTGTTGTTGTTAGGTGGTGTGACGTCAGTTCCAACTCACAGCAACCCCATGTACCACAGAATGAAACACTGTCCAGTCTGGCACCATCCTCACAATCATTGTTGTGTTTCAGCCCATTGTTGCAGCCACTGTGTCAATCCATCTCATTGAGGGTCTTCCTCTCTTTCACTGACCTTCTACTTTACCAAGCATGATGTCCTTCTCCAGGGACTGATCCCTCCTGATAACATTTCCAAAGTACGTGAGAAGAAGTCTCACCATCCTCGCTTCTAAGGAGCATTCTGGCTGTATTTCTTCAAGACAGATTTATTCGTTCTTCTAGCAGTCCACGGTATATTCAGTATTCTTCACCAATACCATAATTGAAAGGCATCAATTCTTCAGTTTTCCTTATTCACATTAGATGAAAAAATGCTGCGGTTCAAAGAATTTAAGTAAAAGATATTCAGAGCCATATTGACCTAACACTGTTTTGGATATTTGTTGTTCCTTTTCCACAGTGCTCCTCTTTAACCAGGGAAACTATCTTACCCTCATCTCACATTTGTCTGCTAGAACAGACCTGATAGTGGTCAAAAGCGTAAACTCTGGAGCTAGTTCAAATCTCAGCTCTACCACTTATTAGCTGTGTAACTTTTGACATATTTCGTAACTTTTCTGTGCTTTAGTTTCTTCATTTATCAAATGGGAATGATAAAAGTACTACTTGGTTTCTTGCAAAGATCAAATAAATTAATACAAAAGAAGTGACTGGTATATAGTAAGTACTGAATAAATGTAAAGTGCTGTTATTCTTACCCCACCTATCTCCAAACTCCAGTCAGCACATGACTCAGATTTGACCAATCAAAGTATCCTATCTTCTTGTTTACCATAATAGATTTAGGGCAGGATTGGCAACAATTTTCTGTAAACAACCAGATAGCAGATATTTTAGGCTTTGTGGGTCATGTGGTCTCTGTCACCACTACTCAACTCTGCCATTGCAGCACAAAAACAGTCATAGAATAGGCAATATATAAGTGAATTGGGTGTTACTGTGTTCTAATAAAGCTTTGTATATGGACACTGAAATTTAATTTCATATAATTTTCATGCATCTCAAAATATCCTTTTTTCGATTTTTTTAACCATTTAAAATGGACAAAACCATCCTTAGTTCTCATACTGTGCAAAAAACAGAAGATGGGCTATACAGAAATGTTTAATAGTAACTTTATTTATAATTGTCAAAAATTGGAAGCAACCAAGATGTCCTTCAGTAGGTAAATTGATGAACCAACAGTGGTACATCCGTACAATGGAATATTATTCAGCAATAAAAGAAATGAGCTAGCATGCCACAAAAAGGACATGGAGGAACTTTAAATGCATATTACTAAGTGAAAGAAGTCAGTCTGAAAAGGCTACATACTGTATGATTCCAACTATACGACATTCTGGAAAAGGCAAAACTATAGAGACAGTAAAAATATCATGGTTGCTGGGAGATGAATAGGTGGAGCATAGGGCATTTTTATGGCAATGAAACTATTCTGCATGATACTGTAATGATGGATGCGTGGAGTCATGCATTTATCAAAACCCATAGAACTGTAAAACACAAAGAGTGAACCCTAATGTAAACTATGGACTTTAGTTAATAATAATGTATCAATAACGGTTAATCAATTCTAACAAATGTACCACTCCAGTGCAGGATGTTAGTAACAGGGGAGGCTGTGTGGGGAAAGAGAGGTATATGAGAGCTCTACTTTCTGCACAATTTTTATGTAAACCTAAAACTACTCTAAAAAATAAATTGTTTTAAAACTAAAAAAAAAAATTGTTTAACTTCATTTGAGCCTTTAGATCTAGCTATGCCTATTAGTTCCCTGAGCCCGTTTTTTTCCCCTAATCTAGTTTGAGTTGGGTTTTGAGAGCGTTCTGATAGAGACTTATAGACTTGTTTTCCTCACTTTGCAAGCCCCCCTTATACAATGATTAAGGAAAGGGGAAAGGAAAACTAGCATGTCGTGTGTACTTACCATGTGCCAGGCAGTTTGGTAAGTGCTTTCACATGGGATCTCTCATTTACTTCTTCTAACAGCCCTCTGAGATTGGCATTATTATCCTCATGTTACCAAGACCACAGATACATTGGATGCCAGTTGATTGCTTGCTGTGATAAAATGTTTGATGGCAGAATGGAGCAGTTGAAAGAGATTTTTAAGAACAGGGGAGTTGGACTATTCAGGTCCCTTTTCTCACCCACCTTACTCCCCAGGAAAGAATGACAGAAGACTAAACTTTGTCAGGGCACGCTTAATCCCCTTTCTGGGAAAGAGGGCATGTACAGATCAGGAATCCCCACTGTTCCCTCTGGCCATTCTGGGCAGTGGGGAGTGGCGGTCCTGGAGTTCTTGCCCAGCTGCCCGGCCAAGAGTGGACGAGCAGCTGAGGCACCCTGATGAACGGCCTGGGTTAATCCAGGCAGCAGTTTGCAACTCCCTTGGAAGGCCTACCCAGGATTTCCTTCAGAAGTATCACTTCACAGCAGCTGGCTGACTTGACTTTGCCAACTGCTTGACCCCCGGCTGCACAGGAAACTTGGGCAGGTAGAACTTGGCCAGCCTGAGGAGCAGACACAACCCTGAGCTCCTTAGGCTAGAACAGCAAGGCTTGCACAAATAGGGCTTGCATGATACAGGATGAGAAAGGAGCCAGGAAAAATAATCCTTCACATTCAGTAATCCTCACCTTGATAAGTCAGCCCTTTAAGTTTTGGATTGAAGACAAAGAACTACCATGTTACTATCTACTACTTACTGGACAGCTACTGAATGTCAGTCCATTTCTTATAAAATAGCTACTATTTGTCAAACAATTGCTATGTGCCAGATACTTTATCTGCATTATCTCTAATCATCCCAACAACCCTGCAAGTTGACATTAAATATTACCTCCTGTTTTATGGATGAGGAAACTGAGATGACTAGAGGCTAAGAAATGACAAACACTAGGAGGAACACTAGGACAAAGAATAAGGAAGACTGAAGAAGAGTTGATGCCTTTGAATTAAGGTATTGGCAAAGAATATTGAATATACCATGGACGGCCAGAAGAACGAACAAGTCTGGGAAGAAGTACAGCCAGAGTGCTCCTTGGAAGTGAGGATGGCGAGACTTTGTCTAATGTACTTTGGACATGTTGTCAGGAGGGACTAGTCCCTGGAGAGGGAGCTCATGCTTGGTAAGGCAGAGGGACATCAAAAAAGAGAAAGACCCTCAGTGAGATAAATTGACACAGTGGCTGCAACAGCGGGCTCAAACATAGCAACGATTGTGAGGATGGTGCAGGACCAGGCAGTGTTTCATCCTGTTGTACACAGGGTTGCTATGTACAACATATGAGTCAGAACCGACGCGATGGCACCTAACAACAACAACAGGAGGAAAGGGGAATTTGTACCTGGTCAATCTCCACCACACCTCCACGGGAGTAGGAGAATAAATGAAAGGAGAGTGGCAATAATTTTCTAGTCTTCAGTAGTTGGTCAGGGCAGGTCAAGCCACCAGAAGTAAAAATGTAACTTGAGGCTTGAGTTCCTCCTCAAGATCTGGAATTCTTTGAAGGCAGGGATTTTTGTTATTTTGTGTTTACCTAGTATACCCTCAACACCTAACTCATATCTGGCTCAGAGCAGGTACTCAGTAAATGTTTGTTGAGTGAATAAATGAGTCCCAAGTATCTGCTTTCAGTAAAGCAGGAAAAGGCTGGGACACTGCCTTGATGAGGTCCTCTCTTTGTTTAAATTGCTTTATGAAACTCTTAAGAATTAGCATGAACTCTTCTGGGCATCTATGGTAACATTTAGGACAATGAAGAAGAAATTTACCCGATTCCACAGGTCATTTTATAGGCAGAGATTTACCGAATGACATCCTAGTGGCCTAAGAGTTACACCTCTTAAAAACACCTCTCCTATTGGACTTCTGGGGAGAAACTTGAAGCAGGAAAATAATCTGATTCTACAAATTTTCTTTAGGCATTTTTTTTTTTTGCTGAAAGCTAGCCAGGCAGTGATCAAGTGCTGGGTGCTGAGAGCGTTAAATAGAGACCCCTAGAAAGCATATAAAATGGAAGAGGAGGGCAAAGGAGGGGAAAAACTGGGGGGAAACGTCCAAAACTTGAGCTTTGCCTATTTCCTGCCCAGCAGGCAGGCCCTGAACCCAGTTCCCTTTTGCTTGCTCTTTGGGGCAAGGCTGAGTTAGCAAGCTATAAATTGCACGAGTCTAAGTGTGAGGAATGTGGAGATGAATGTGGGGAAGTCTTCCTTCCAGAGGAAAGGGCACAACAGTGGGCCAGCTGGAGGTGGAAGACAGAACATATCTGGAGTGTGAGCCAACCAGAGATCTGAAATCAGAATCTAGGCTCAACCTACATCTGGGTTTTAAGAACTCTGATTGTAAGGGGATAGGGCTGTCAAGTTGTTGGACGAAAGTTTGTAGAGACCTGAAGTGACATAGCACTGATTTGCCAAGAAAAATTATTAGCATATTTGTCTAATCATTTGAGTCAGTGTATCTCCCTGGCAAGGAGAAGCATTTGTGCAGGGACACAGTGACTTGGAGGGGAAGGTTATATGGCGAGGACAGCCCTGTAAAGGTGGGAGGATAAGGTCAGGTGGTGCCCACAGAAGCCCATCTGGCCTTGCCATCAAAGGCAGTTTGATGGAGACGGGGAGTCTCATCTACTTGCCAACTTTCCCATGGGTTGAGTGGATGACTCTCATAGAACTCGTGGCCTGGGATCTGGGCCTGGAGCTTACTTTGGAACTTGCTGTGGAGGATCATTTTTATTGGGAAGTGTGGTTTGGAATGTAAAACTGTTGAGGACTCTGTCTATCTTTGAAGATCAGTGTTTGCTGGCACTCGCTGACGTTCTCTCGGTTCTTGGATATTTAACAACTGCCTCTTTTCTCACCACGATTATATTAGGTATAAACAATGGCTGTGTGGGAACTAAGAATTCTAGGATGATGGCCCTTTCCAGGTTTGCTTTCAGAGGAAGGATTTAAAACTAGATTCTCTTAACATGACTTCACCTGGTTATAGGGTACATGGATAACAGAAAAAATATTGCATTAATGGCCAGAAAGTACAGGGGGTGGGGGGTGGGGGGTGGGGGTACCTCTGGACCAACTCTGCCATTAATGTGTGAGGTTGGGCAAGCCATTTAACCTCTTTGTGTCTCATTTTCCTTACCTTTAAAATGGAGAGAATAGTATTTTCTTTACTTCTGTCAGAGGTTCTTATCAAAGTAAAATAAGATGATATATGGCCAAGTATTTTTTTTAAGTATGAAACTTGATTCAACTGTATTATATGAAAAAGGCTTTGGAAGCTGGGTTTAATTCTATTATTTACCACCTGTATGATCTTGGACATGTTTCTTTTCAGTACTTCAGTTTCCTGATTTACAAATACATCTCTCAAAAACTTGTTGTGAAGATTGAACAATGTTTGTAAAGCACTTAGCTTATAGATGGGCTTTATAAATTGTACTGGTTATAATTATGACTCTTATTAAGCAAGAAATACATTTTGAGTGCTTAGACTAGTACTTAACCTGGTACATGGTAAATATTGCTGCTGCTGTTTCTTTTTATTTCTCTTATGAATGTTTTCTACCAGATATGAAGAAACATCTGCAGGTAGAATTCCCCTTATCTCTCTAGAGAACGATAGAGTAGAACAGGAGTGAATCCAATCTATGCAAAGTAGCACGGGCTTTTTGGGACCTAGATTTTTCCCACATCTCCGGAAATCCTGTTTCACAAGACTTTTTCATTTTTTTAAAATGGTAACAATGAAGGGAATAAAACCACTAACAGTATTTAATGCATAGGCAAAACCCAAACTGGGGATAGCCTTGGATGTGATTCCTCAGCAATAACTCAGTAGCAACCACAGCCCCACCAGAATAATGTCCTGCCAGAAGCCTCAAAGCCAGGGTGGTGTCCTTCCACCAACCCACCACAAGAGATTGTACCAAAACAGTGGGGTAGAAGGAGCCCACATTTTAAAAAAAAACTACAGGATAAGTGAATGGAAGTCCAAGATACTCACAGGCAGAATGTATAATAATCTTATAACATCCATAACTGCTAGAAGAGAACTAGCTACACTGGGAAACTTTATCCAGTAAAAACTTATGGTAGGTGAACAAGATTGGGATAGAAAGCTAATAAAGTACCTAGATATTTGTTTTTCTAGCCCAAGGCTGAATAGTTACATATAAATTTTTTTCTATTACATCTCTTTGGAGACAGTTTTATTTTTGGGCTTAATGAATTCCTGAAAATTTATATGAAAGTGTAATATATAAAAATCAAGCAATAGCCTTACAAGCTATGTGAGGAATTTTATCCCCAAGGGCTAAAAAAAAAGATTATAAAGTCCTTAATATGTATTATAATATTGTAGTCTCGGATTAAAAATAGAAACCTGAGTGTTGCACAATGTATGTATAATTATTGACAATGTTCAAAACACAAATTAAATGCAGACAATAAAGTTTACTTATCTAAAGTCATTTCTTACCTCAAATTCTGCTCTTAGCTTAGTTGAAATGATGTTTTGTAGGCCTAAGAAATTGATTTAGTGTTAGCAAGAAGGACTTTATGGACTTTCTGGAGGTGGTTTTTCACGGGGTTGCACAGAGGATTTTGCCGGGGAGTAAGCAGATTGATCAATAGACTGTGATGGTAATTAAGGTGGTTTATCAGCCTTCAGCTAAATTTCTTTCTTGGATCAAGATGGTAGAATGACCATACAAGTCAATCTTCCTTCTCCCATCCTCCAAATTCTTTAAAATAACAAAATGATAAATCTAGCATTGCCAGATTTAACAAAAAAATTAAAAATACAGAACACCCAGTTAAATATAAATTCCTGGTAAACAACAAGTAATTTTTTAGTGTAAAAGTATGTCCCAAATGCAGTATTTTAAATGTATTATATTTTATCTGGAGCCCTGGTGGCACAGTGGTTAAGAGCTACAGCTGCTAACCAAAAGGTCAGCAGTTTGAATCCACCAGCCACTCCTTGGAAACCCTATGGGACAGTTCTGCTCTGTCCTATAAGGTCGCAATGAGTCGGAATCAACTTGACGGCAACGGATTTGGTTTGGGATTTTTTTTGTTGCTGTTATATTTTATCTGACAGCCATAAAAAGAATAAATCCATAACAGTGTACCAGCAGTGGATCATAATTATGAAGAATTCTCAGATTGGATCAGATTGGATTTGTCTAACAATTCTACTTCTAGGTGTTTGCTAAATAGAAATGAAAAAAATATGTCCGCAAAAATACCTGTACAAGAGTGTTCATGTCAGCTTTATTTATAGCATCAAAAAACTAGAAACAACCATATATTCATCAACAATATTATGGATAAACAATTTACATTTCTAACAAGTTCCTAGGTGTTCTGATGTTGCTAGTTCGGGCACTATGCTTGGAGACCTACTGTTCTAGAGAAACCTATTAAGAAAAAGATTGGATCAGAAGGAAAGATAAAAGCAGATTCAAAGAAACTCCAGCTCAGAGTCAGAGTCAGAGTGACTACAAGTAAAGGACCGAAAGAAGTCCTGAAACAAGCAGCGAGGTAATTAACTACATTCCTACATCCAGAACAGCAAAAACAGTTGTGTCCTGTTGCCTCATCCTCCATCGTCACTGAACAGCCAGCCATGGCAGACTTTCCCATTGCCATTGAGTTGATAGTGAATCATGGCAGCCCCATGTGTGTCAGAGTAGAACTGTGCTCCATAGAGTTTTCAATGGTTGGTTTTTTTGGAAGTAGATCACCAGGCCTTTCTTCCAAGGCATCTTTGGGTGGAGTCAAACCTCCAACTTTTTGGTTAGCAGTCGAGCACGTTGACTGTTTGCACCACCCAGGGACTGCAGCAGCCTTAGACTCTGGGATAAAACCCCAAGAGAATTTCCCTCCAAATAAGGTGAACTTCCTTTTTGGGGAAGGCTAGTGATGTATGGAAGGTCCTTGATTGGTGCAAATGGTTTGAATTCGACTACTAACTGAAAGGTTGGTGGTTTGAACCCACCCAGGGGTACCTGGGAAGAAAGTCCTGGCAATCTGCTTCCGGAAGGTCACAGCCTTGAAAACACTATGGAGCACAGTTGTACTCTGTGTTGCCATGAGTTGGAACTGACTCAATGGCAACTAGTTTGTTTTGTTTGTTTGGAATAATGTATGGGGGTAGAGGACTGAGCAAAATAAATCAAAATCTCCAAAATGGACTCAGAGGAATAAAACATATATCATCTTTGCTTAGAGAAAAGTTGACTGAAGTCCCCCAGTGCCAGAGTAAAGCCCTCCGTATTCTGGCAATAGGAAGAGGGGACAGGGGTGAGACAGCAAGTGGTCTTCAGGCTGTTTATCTGCCCCATGCCCATGATCCCTAAAGTGAAGTCTCTTAATCAAGGCCCTACCCACTTACATGAAGACCATAACTAGCCTTTCTTTAAGGGGAGAGGCCTGTTGAGGAAACACACTCTGAAATCATAAAAATATGATCCAACAACTAAGGATCACCAGCCATCTGAGGGTCACTAGACATCAAGATGAGGAAGAAGCAAGAAGAACAAACTGATCAGGGGAAACAGATAACTCAGGGCACAGAAGAGAACTTGAAAGAAATACTAATATGTGTACTAGGAGATATTTGGGAGGCAACTGTATTTGTAAAACAAAAATAGGAACAGTCATAGCTGAAGACTATCAAAGAAATTTAATAGAAACTAAAATGGGTGAGGACTGTGTCTTTTACTACTTCTCTCTTGTTTTCTTTGTAAATAGTGATGGCAGGATGCAATAAAAATATGCGCAGAAACTGTGGAACAGAAAAAAATATGACCCTGCCAAAGCAGAGCTGCGGGCTGGCAGGTGGTGCAGCCGTGGGATACCTCAAATTGCTTATTAAACTGCAAGTGTATGAAATTCCAGATTTGGTGCGGGAAAGGCATTTTAGGGTGGTATGTGTAATGTGTGAAACTCGGGCTGTATAAATGTTGAATATGTGGAAGTTAAGAACCATCTGTGTCCACATTCCGCTTGGCTTTCCCCAGAGCTTAGTAATATAAATCTTTCAGCTTAAACGTGGGGGTCACCATAATAATAACTAATACCTATACTCCACTTAGGAGTTTACAAAACGCTTTTATTAATTATTATATTTAATCCTTATCCTGGGAGGAAGCTAAATATCCCTATTTTACCCTTGAGGGAATATAGGCAGGCAGCAATTTGTATCTACACCCTCCCAGCAAACATTGAGACTAGTCAGAAGGGAAACTGTGCCAACTGTTTCCCAAAGGATGTTCTGCAGAGTATTGATTCCAAAAGACAGTGGTTCTCACAAACTTTTGTGTGCATCAGAATCACCTGGAGGGCTTGTAAAAAACACAGATTTCTGGCCCTAACCCCAGAGTTTCTAATTCAGTAAATTTGGCATGAAGCCTGAGAATTGGCATTTCTAACAAATTCCCAAGTGATCTTGCTACTGCTGATCCAGGGACCACTTTCAAGAACCACTACTATACAATGCTCTCTGAAGAAGGGTTTCCATGGTCAAAATGAGATGTATTTACTATGCAACAGAATACAAAATAGCTTCAGCTCTGTAAAAGAAAGAATAGGAAATATGAGAATAGCTATACTGGAATAATAGGATTATGAATAGTTTTTACTCTAAAAATCTTTTTAAATGCCATGACTTCTTGCCTTTTAAACTAAAATGGAGAGAGAGGATATCATGTACTTAAAATTAGCTAAATAAAAGATAATCTACAAAGCTTATAGATTTATAAATTATTCTTAATGGCTGAGGGAAAATACACAGTATTATTTTAACTATAGATATTAAAATAGATCTTTTTCTATGAGAGAGAGAAAGAGGTAGAGAGGAACTAGAAGGGACTGTCCCAGAATTTTTACAGTGATTAGATTTTGAGCTTTTCATAATTTTTAGTTCTGCCTTTCTACTTTCTATAGTAAGTACATATTATTTATACAACCAGGAAAATAAATCTGTAATTTTTTTAGAAGATGCTTAGAGACTGTAGAAATCTTAGTTTATGTTCAAATTTTACCCAACAGTTTTTTTTTAAAGCCCACCTAAAAATTCCTGCCCCTTTTGTTCAACCTATCTTTCTAATAGAATTATACATTTCTTGTAATGTAGTTCATATGAAAGGCAACTTGGAGCTATTTACTAGTGCAAAAAATGGATTATACCATTAAATCAACCAGGATCAAATTACCACATTTCTTTGTATATAGGCTATAATTAAGGCAAGTTTGAACTAGACTAATCTTTTCTCTCTCTCTTTTTTTCTTCTTGCTTCTCATAATAATCTAGTTTCATCTACTTGCTGACTTCTTTTATGTACTTTGCCCAACTATGTTTGAAAACTGCCCCAAGGTAATGTAGTTTGAAAACAGGCCACTCTCTGCTATCCATACCTAAAAATAAATGACTTGTTTTTGGTAAACCTGTGCATGTTGGATATGTTGATGGCAACAACCGCATGCTAAAAGAGTGGGCTCCTGTGGTACAACTTTCATACTGCACAAGTTTTGGCTTAGGTAAAATATTCCCATTAAGAAAGAATGAATGAATAACTCAAACATTAGCTGAATTTAAAGAAGACAAAAAAAAAAAAAAAAAAAAACGTTTCCCAGATAAACTCAATACAATTCTTTGCAAGAGGTGGCTTACGTCAGACTGAGGCCTTTTAAAATGAAACCAGTGGTTTTTATTTTTATACTATCTTCATGAAAATACTGCATCAAAGTGGATGTATAGGAACTCTCTACTTTTGCACAATTTTTTTGGAAACCTAAACTTGCTCTAAAAAATACAGTCTATTAAAAAAAATACCCTCTCTTGAATAGACATTTCTCCAATGAAGATAAACAAATGGCCAATAAGCGCATGGAAAGATGTTCATCATAATTAGTCACTAGGGAAATGCAAATCAAAAACCACAGTGAGATACCACTTCACCCACACCAGGATGGCTATTATCAGAAAAACGTAAAATAACAAGTTTTGGCAAGGATGTGGAGAAATTGGAGCCCTCATCCTTTGCTGGTGGGAATGTAAAATGGTTCAGCCACTGTGGAAAACAGTTTGGTGGTTCCTAAAAAAGTTAAACATAGAATTACCATATGACTCAACAATTCCATTTCTAGGTATGTACCCAAAAGAACTGAAAGCAGGGACTCAGACATATACTTGTATACCAATGTTCATTGCAGCATTATTTGCAACAGCCAAAAGTTGGAAACAAATCAAGTATCAGTCAACAGATGAATGGATAAACAAATTGTGGTGTATTCATACAGTGTAATATTATTTAGCTGTAAAGAGAAGTGAAGTTCTGATACATGCTATGACACAGATGAACCTTGAAGACATGCTGAGTGAAGTAAGTCAAAGACAAATATTGTACTATTCCACTTACATAAAATGTCTAGGAAAATAGATAGAGACAAAGTTTGCTAGTGGTTACCAAGGGCTGGGGAGTGGAGAGACAGGAAAGAGAAGTTGTTGCTTAAGGAGTACTGAGTTTCCATTTAGGGTGATGAAAATATTTGGAAATGGATGGTGGCAATGGTTGTACAACATGGTGAATGCAATTAATGACTGAACTGTACATTCAGAAAAGGTTAAAATGGTGAACTTTTTGTTATATATATTTTACCACAATAAAGTTCTTTAAAATTTCAGTTAATAATGCATATGTAGTATACCTATTAAATGCCCAATTCTAACCAAACCAAACAAACCAAACCCATTGCCATTGCCATCCAGTCAGTTCTGACTCATAGTGACCCTATGTACAATAGAACAAAAAACTGCCTGGTCCTGTGCCATCCTCACAATCGTTGCTATGTTTGAGCCCATTGCTAAAGCTACTGTGTCAATTCATCTTCCTCTTTTTCGTTGACCCTGTATTTTAACCAAGCATGATATCCTTCTCCAGGGACTGCTCCTTCCTGATAACATGTCTGGTTGTACTTCTTTCAAGACAGATTTGTTCGTTCTTCTGACCGTCCGTGGTATATTCAATATTCTTCATCAACACAATAATTTATATGTATCAATTGTTCAATCTTCCTTATTCATTGTCCAGCTTTCACATGTGTATGAAGGGATTGAAAATACCATGGCTTGGGTCAGGTGCACCTTAGTCCCCAAAGTGACATTTTTGCTTTTTAAGACTTTGAAGAGATCTTTTGCAGCAGATTTGCCCAATGTACTGCGTCGTTTGTTTTCTTGACTACTGCTTCCATGGGTGTTGATTGTGGATCCAAGTAAAATGAAATCCTTGACAACTTCAGTCTTTTTTCTCTTTATCATGATGTTGCTTATTGGTCCAGTTATGAGGATTTTTGTTTCCTTTATGTTGAGGTATAATCCATACTAAAGGCTGTAGTCTTTGGTCGTCATCAGTAAGTGCTTCAGGTCCTCTTCGTTTTCTTCAAGCTAGATTGTGTCATCTGTGTATGGCAGGTTGTTAATGAGTCTTCCTCCAATCCTGATGCCATGTTCTTCCTCATATATCCCAGCTTCTCCAATTAATTGCTCAGTGTACAGATTGAATAAGTATGGTGAAAGGATACAACCCTGACGCCCACCTTTCCTGATTTTAAACCATACAGTATCCCCTCGTTCTGTTTAGATGGCTGTCTCTTAGTCTGTGTACAGGTTCCTCGTGAGCACAATGAAGTGTTCTGGAATTCCCATGCTTCACAATGTTATCCATAATTTGTTATGATCCACACAGTCGTCAAATGCCTTTGCACAGTCTATAAAACACAGGTAAACGTGTTTCTGGTATTCTCTGCTTTCAGCCAAGATCCATCTGACATCAGCAATGATAGCCCTTATTCCTTGAATCCGGCTTGACTTTCTGGCAGTTCCCTGTCGATGTACTACTGCAACCGCTTTTCAATGATCGTCAGCAAAATTTTACTTGCGTGTGATATTAATGATACTGTTTGATAACTTCTGCATTCTGTTGGATCACCTTTCTTTAGAATGGGCACAAATATGGATCTCCTCCAGTCGGGTGGCCAGGTAGCTGTCTTCCAAATTTCTTAGCATAGACGAGTGAGTGCTTCCAACATTGCATCCATTTGTTGAATCACCTTGATTGGTATTCCATCAATTCCTGGCACCTTGTTTTTTGCTGATGGCCTTCAGTGCAGCTTGGACTTCTTCTTTCAGCATCATCGGTTCTTGATCATATGCTATGTCCTGAAATGGTTGAATGTTGACCAATTCTGTTTGGTACAGTGACTCTGTATGTATATTCCTTCCATCTTCCTTTGAAGCTTCCTGTGTTGTTCAATATTTTGCCCATAGACTCCTTCAAAATTGCTACTCGAGGCTTGAATGTTTCTTCAGTTCTTTCAGCTTGAGAAATGCCGAGCATGTTCTTCCCTTTTGGTTTTCTAACTCCAGGTCTTTGCACATGTCATTATAATACTTTACTTTGTCTTTTTGAGCCGCCCTTTGAAATCTTCTGTTCAGCTCTTTTTCTTCATCATTTCTTCCATTCGCTGTAGCTACTCTACATTCAAGAGTAAGTTTCAGAATCTCGTCTGACATCTATTTTCGTCTTTTCTTTCTTTCCTGTCTTTCTAATGGCCTTTTTCTTTCTTCACTTACGATGTCCTTGATGTCATCCTACAGCTTGTCTGGTCTTCGTTCATTAGCGTTCAGTGCGTCAAATCTATTGTTGAGATAGTCTCTAAATTCAGGTGGGATATACTCAAGGTCATACTTTCACTCTCGTGGACTTGTTCTAATTTTCTTCAGCTTCAGCTTGAACTTACATATGAAATTGATGGTCTGCTCTACAGTTGGACCCTGACCTTGTTCCGACTGATGATATTGAGCTTCTTCATCGTCTCTTTCCATGGATGTAGTCGATTTGATTTCTATGTGTTTCATCTGGCAAGGTGCACATGTAGACTCAATGTTAATGTTCCAAAAAGGTATATCCAATGATTAAATTGTTGGTCTTGCAAAATTCTATCATGCAATCTCCCGCATCATTTCTATCACCAAGGCCATGTTTTCCAACTACTGATCTTTTTTTGTTTCCAACTTTTACATTCCAGTCACCAGTAATTATCAATGCCTTTTGTTTGCATGTTTGATCAATTTAAGACTGCAGAAGTCAGTAAACATCTTCAATTTCTTCATCTTTGTCATTAGTGATTGGTGTGTAAATTTGAATAATAGTCATATTAATTGGTCTTCTTTGTAGGCATATGGATACTATCCTATCACTGACAGCGTTGTACTTCAGGATGGATCTTGAAATGTTCTTTCTGATGACGAATGTAACCTGGTTCCTCTTCAATTCACAGCGTAGTAGACTATATGATTGTCCAGTTCAAAATGACCAATAGCAGTCCATTTCAGCTCACTAATGCCTAGGATATTGATGTTTATATGTTCCATTTCATTTTTGACGACTTCCAATTTTTCTAGATTCATACTTTGTACATTCTATGTTCCGATTATTAATGGATGTTTGTGGCTGTTTCTTCTCATTTTGAGTTGTGCCACATCAGCAAATGAAGATCCCGAAAACTCTACTCCATGCATGCCATTAAGGTCAACTCTACTTTAAGGAGGCAGCTCTCCTCTAGTCATACTTTGAGTGAGTGCCTTTCAACCTGAGAGGCTCATCTTGTGGCACTATATCAGACAGTGTTCTGCTGCTATTCATAAGGTTTTCACTGACCAGTCTTTTTTGGAAGTAGACCACCAGGTCCTTCTTCCTAGTCTGTCTTAGTCTGGAAGCTCGGCTTAAATTTGTCCACCATGGATGACCCTGCTAGTATTTGAAATACCAATGACACAGCTTCCAGTATCACAGCAACACACAAGCCACCACAGTACAACAAACTGACAGACAAGTGGTGGAATTTAACAGTATAGCAATTCGTATAAGGATTTAATAATTTACCAAATTAAAAATCAATTCTTGCTCTGAGAAGTCTCAGTAAGAAGTTGTTTATTTTTTATTCTTTCTCCTACTGCTACCAGCCTTGAGAATATTTACTAGTCTATTGCAGTATAGTGAGGGGAATAGACTAGCAGGAGAATTTCCTCCTAAGGAAGTATGGCATCTAGGATGCTCGTGGCTGCAAGTAAGAAGAAAGCCCACTCAGACTAAAATAAGTGAATAGGTAATCTCTTATCTCACAAGATAAGAAGCACGGGGGAAGGGTAGACTGCAGATGTATCAGGATTGGAGGGTCCTATCTAGGAATCTGGAGTCCCTGGGTGGCACAAATAGTTCAGCACTTGGCTACTAATCAAAAGGTTGGCAGTTCAAATCCACCCAGAGATGCCTCAGAAGAAAGGCCTGGTGATCTACTTCCATAAGATCACAGCCATTGAAAACCCTATGGAGTACAGGTCTTTTCTGATACCCATGTGGTCTCCATGAGTCTCCATGAATCGACTCTATGGCAACTGAGTTTTTTTTGTTTTGTTTTTATCAAGGAACCTGGTCTTTTTTTATCTGCAGCTATCTGTCTCCGTCCTCAGGCTGGTAGCAAAATCACAGCTGTAGTTGCTGAGGTGCACCCAGATATGGGCATAGTCTAGAGCAGGAATGGGTGAACTGTGACCCACAGGTCAAATTCAGACCACTATCTGATTTTGCAAAAAAAAAAGTTTTGTTTTCTTTATGTATTGCCTGTGAGTGTTTCCATGCTATGACAACCAATTTGAGTAGTTGTGACAGAGAACTGGACAAGTTCTCACAAAGCTAGGCCAGAACAAGAGGCAGTAAGACCACTGCTGCTCATCATTCACATCATCCCGTTATATCTCTAATGATACATCTGTCAACCACCCACTCACCCATGCTTTCACATTTATTAGATACTGTTTGTCCCTACATGGGTACTTTATGCTGAGCTATACACATACACACACAGGGGTATTGTTGGTTTGATAATAGAATTCTTACCTTCCATGTGGGAGACCTGTGTTCAGTCTCCAGCCAATGCACCTCATGTGCAGCCTCCACTCATCTGTCAGTGGGGGCTTGCATGTTACTATGATGCTAAATAGATTTCAGCAGAGCTTCCAGACTAAGTCAGACTAGGAAGAAAGGCCTGGCAATCTACTTCCAAAAATCAGCAAATGAAAACACTATGGATCACAATGGTCCTATCTGCAAACAATTATGGGGATGGCACAGGATCAGGTGGTGTTTCTGTTGTGCATGGGGGGTTGCCACAAGTTGGGGGCTGATTCGATGGTAGCTAACAACACAACAGCATACACACACACACACACCCGAGGCATTATTTTAAGAGAGAGAGAGAGAGATCCCAGAAACCTACTTCTCAGAAACATGTTTCTGAACTGTTTGACTCTGAACATTTCTCAACTCTTGTTCCATGCTGCTACCAGTCTTGGACTAATCATTCTCTGACCCCTCTTCCTCCTTCACACTTAAAATGCTTTCTTCATGGGCCTTCTATCCACACTGATCTAATTCTTTAATAAACTGAATTTGTGAGAGTGCTAGACAGAAGAGAGAAAAGGAAAATGGGATAGCATCTACTGAGGGTTTCCTATGAGCTGTGCATTTGTGCAAGGCACCCTACATGCTTTCTGTCTTCAAATCTGAAGTCAGTTGCAGACAGGCATGAGGAACATTGGCAAACAACCCAGGAAGGGAATGCAGAAGGAGGCATTCATTAATATTTACTAGAGAGAGATTGTATCTGAATTTGTTTGCCAATCACCCGGGATCTTTTCAGACTCCAGCTCCTGCTAAACTAGACATTCTTTCTGGTCTTTCCCTTTTTTAGGTTTTCTGAGGCCATGGAAACTTAAAATTAGAGTGAAACTAAGGAACTGATTCTTAAAAGGAGCTTGTGCGAAATGTGAATCATACAGATCACAAAATAAATGATATCAATTTTCTGTGAAATAAAACCTGAAGGGAACCATCATTTATTGAACATCTATTATGTGCCATGTGATTTGTATATTAATCTAACATTCACAATAAACCTGTGACATGTTGAAATTACTTCGGAATAAATGTGACTGCAAAACACAGAAAACCTGACCACAGTGACTTAGAAAAAATATCAGTTTATTTTTCTTAAATAAGAAGTAGTTCTGGCATTGATGAAGCTTCTCAGTGATGCCATCAAGGAACTAGCCTCTATTTTCTGAGGCACTGTCTTTAGCATGTTCACATTTAGTCATATGCTAATCATCTCACGATTATATATTTTCACATTACAGCATGGCTACATCAGGTCCAGATATCACATCCACATTCAAGGCAGATTGAAGAGAAGGTTGGGGCCAAGAATAATTTTTGAGCTGTTTCACATTTGAAAGTGTTATCTTCCCGGTGAGACAGTGAATTATATCAGTAGATATTTATTCTACACTCAACATATGGTGAATAACTAAATGACTACATCCCTTTCCCCTCCTCCCCAGTTTGGCCCCTTGGAAAATTGAAATGGTTGGCATGTCAGTGTTTAAGGCAACACAAGTGGTCAGTCACCTTTGGCCCACTGGTCGGTCTCATCTGTGTGATGGCAGCAGCATCTGCATGAATCTCAGGCCTCAACCTTGGGCTGGCAGTGACCCCTTTAATTTCCTCTATAACCTTGAAAACACAGCACAAGGGGTATGAGAGCCAAGAAGAGCTTACTCTGGTACAAAAGAAAAGGGCAAAGGGATGAGATGAAGAAAAGGGAAGCTTTAGCAAATCTATTTTTTCTTGTTTTTCCACTCACCTTTCTCCACAACTCAATCTAAGGGGAGTTGAAAGGAAACACTTCCCCTCTTCCCTTCCTCCACTCCAAATTTCTTTTAAAAAATCGGTTGCTGTAGGGTTGACTCTGACTCTTGGAGACCCCACGTGTGTCACAATAGAACTGTGCTCCCTAAGGATTTCAATGGCTAGTTTTTTAGAAGTAGGTCTCCAGGCACTTCTTCCGAGGTGCCTCTGGGTTGGACTCGAATCATCACCTTTCAGTTAGTAGCAGAACTCTTTAACCATTTGCACCACCCAATGACTCTCCAAATTTCTTAAGCTTCCTTAAATGCTCTCTACCTCTCTTGCCTGCAGGTCTTAGGCATTTCCTCAGCTTGGAAGATCCTTTTTCTTTCCCACACCCATTCACCAAAACCTGGCTAACTCCTCTTAAGTCTCACTTTTGAGTCAACTTCCTCCAAAAAGCCTTCCTCAATAGCTGAAGGTACCCTTATATCACAGCCATAACATCCCGTACACTGGACCTCGTTGTCTATCTGGCTTTTGTATGAGTCTATAAGCAAACTGTCTGAGGAACCACATTTGGTTTATCCTATGTGATCAATAGATAACTGACAACTGAATGAATGAGAATAGGAGTAAGAATTTGGAGGGCCCCTAACCCTTCCAACAGGTCAGACCAAAGAATTCCTACCCACATTTGGTTCTCTATTCCCTAGAGGTTTTTGTTTGCTCTGAAGACTTTGTTTGAAAACTGTTAACTAGAAAGAGTGTCTTTGTTTGGAGATCTTATCTGGGTCCTTCACCTCTGGGTGTCATTTTTTCTCTATCTCTTCAGCCAGGCATTTCTCTGGTGCCAGAGCCTCCACCTCAGTGCTTTAAGTGGTGGAGCCTGTCGTCCTGGACAGAGTGCAAAAGCTACAGTGTAATCTCGCTTTCTTTCAGGGCCACTGACCAGAAGAAACAAAAAGAGACTGATTGGGCTCTGTTGATGCGTACCAGCCAGTGGTTCTGTAGTTTCCTTTGGTATTTAAAATTCTTATCTGGCATTGCTAGCAAATCAGCAGCCCCACAGGTCAACTGAGGCTTATCTCCAGAGCTGGCGCTTCAAAGAGATATAAGGACACCACTCCGTATGTCAGTGAGAGAGGGGGAGTAGTTTGGGATCAGTCAATTTAACACACATAAAACAACCCATTAACTTTTTTTTTTCCCAAGCAAAGTTTATTTTATCTTTTTCTATTATGGAAGTAATAAGTGCTCATTATAGGAAATTTGGCAAATAACAAAAAGTGGAAAGAAAAAATTCCTTACCAATTTAGTATATTTGATGCATTTCTCTTAGTCCTTTGTTATATATTGTTTTAATAGCTATGATCATATATGTTTTGTAACAAATAAAAATGTATCTGTTTTTTTTTCCACTTAAAAATATAGCAGAAATGTTTTCCAAAGTTTTATAATTAGTAAACATAATTTTGATGGCTGCATAATTGTGTAATTTATTTAACCATTTCCTCATTGTTAGGTATTTAGATGGTTCCCAATATTTTTCCTCTCAATTTTTATGTCATTGAACATAAAGTCTTTTCTGACTTACTTCCTTAGGCTGGATTCCAAGGAGAGATCAAATGATATGAATATTAAGGTTCTTAGTATATATTGCAAGAGTACTTGACAGAAAAGTTCTACCAGTTTATGTTTTTGCCAGTAATGCTTCAGAGTGCCAGTTTATTACACACTATCCGAGACTGGATAGTCTCCTTCAATTTTATATATTTTTCTTATTTGAGGGGGAAAAATTTCATCATAAGTTTAATCTGCATTTCTTTTATTATTAATGAAGTTAAACATTTTCTCAAGTAATACTTTTTAGATCATAGTCTATTCATTTCCTTTTCCTACCTTCTTGAAATTCAGTTTCCTTATCTCTAAAATAAAATAGAGATGGTAATAATAGTACCTGCCACGACCCAAATGTCCATCAGCTGATGAATGGATAAACAAAATATGGTATATCTGTACAGTGGAAGGAGCCCTGGTGGCACTGTGGTTAAGAGCTCAGCTGCTAACCAAAAGGTGGGTAGTTCAAATCCACCAGCCGCTCGTTGGAAACCCTATGGGGCAGTTCTGCTCTGTCCTGTAGGGTCCCTATGAGCTGGAATAGATTCAACGGCAGTGTTTTTTCTTTTCTTTCTTTTTTTTTTTTTTAATACAATGGAATATTATTCAGCCTTAAAAAGGAGTGAAGTACTGATACATGCTACAACACGGGTGACTCTCGAAAACATGCTAGGTGAAAGAAGGCAGTCATACGCACGGACACACACAAAAAAACATTTTATGATTCCATTTATATGAAATGTACAGACTAGGCAAATCTATAGAGACAGAAAGTAGGTTAGTGGTTATTTAGGGCTTGGGGGAATGGGAGATTGTCGGGGTGATAGCTAAAAGGTACAGGATTTCTTTTTGAGGCAATAAAAATTGTTTTAGTTACCTAGTGCTGCCATAACAAACACCACAGGTGGGTTGTCTTAAAATACAGAAATTTATTTTCTCACAGTTCTGGATGCTAAAAGTCCCAATCAGGGTCTTGGCCATGTTGATTCCTTCTGTGAGCCTCTCTGTTTCTGGTGTCTGCTGGCAACCCTTGGCTTGATGTCTGTCTTCCCCATATGTTGCCTCTGTGTCTATTCTGCTCTTTTTATACCTCAGAAGTGCTTAGGTGTAGGAGCCACCCTACTGGTATGCCCTCATTAAAATAACAAAAGAAATCTACTATATCCAAACAGTGTCATATTTACAAGTAGATTAGAACTTCAGCATATATTTTGGGGGGCACAATTCAATCCATAACAAAAATGTTCTAAAGTTGATTGTGGTAGTGGCTAGACAGCTCTGTGAATATACTAAAAACCTTTGAATTGTACACTTTAAATGGGGGAATTATATGGTATTTGAATTATATCTCAATAAAGCTGTTACAGAAATAATAATAATACCTGACTTCTGGAGTTGTTATTGCTTTATAGATGGAGATGAAAAGACTTCAAAGACTTTTAGAAACAAACATAAAAACAAACACACATGTATAAAAGACATGGGAATAATTACATTACAGCATCATAAAGTTTTATAAAGAGTACTTTGTGAGAGAGAGGAGAGAGTAATCGATTAGGAAAGACTGTGGGACAGAAGCAGGGCAATGACAAGTGAACTGAGTTATGTAGAAGTGTGACAGATGGGCAGATCAAGGGGAAGGAGTCATGTTGTGGGAGAAGACAGTCTTCCTAGATGAGGAAGCAGCATGTGCAAAAGCCTGAGAGATATGGTATTTTTGGTGAAAGTCAGTTTGGTAAGGCTGAAGGGTAGAATTAATAAGAAGTGGCAAGAGTTGACTGGAAAGTTAACAGGGCTCAAGTCATGAAGAACTTCATATGTCACGCCAAGTGTCTTGCCGTGCCTATGGGCATGATTATGAGCCACCATCTCCCTTTTACGTGTTATGACTTATCCACTCACTCCCTCAGCAAAAGCTAGGTAAGTAACTACCATGTGCCTGACACATTGCCTTGGGACAATTCCAATAAATAAGATACATTTCCTGCCCCAAATGGGAGTGCAAAGTTAGTAGCATACAAAAGAGGGGAGGGTCTTAGTTATCTAGTGCTGCTATAACAGAAATATCACAAATGGGTGGCTTTAACAAACAGAGTTATTTTCTCACAATTTAGGAGGCTAGAAGTCCGAATTCAGAGTGCCGGTTCTAGGGGAAGGCTTTCTCTCTGGAGGGAAGTCCCTGTCTTTTCTGAGCTTCTGCTTCTGGGCAATATTCATGTGGCTTGGCATCTCTCTTCCTTCCCACTCCCCACCCCCTCATCCCCACTTCCTAGCTTGTTCGTTTAATCTCTTTTATATCTCAAAAGAGATTGACTCAAAATACACCCTACATTAATACTGCCTCATTAACATAACAAAGACAACCCATTCCCAGATGAGATTATAACCACAGGCATCACTGTCACGCATTGCCGTCAAGTCAATCCCAACTCATAGCGACCCTATAGGACAGAGTAGAACTGCCCTATAGGATTTCCAGGGAGTAGCTAGTGGATTTGAACTGCCGACCTTTTGATTAGCAGCCTAAGCTCTTAACCACTGCACCACCAGGTCTCCAATAGCTTATAGAGTATCTAAATATTTCCATAAGTCTTGTCATGGTACAACCACAGACATAGAGGTTAGGATTTACAACACATTTTTTGGGGACAGAATTAAATCCATAACAGGGAGTTATTAAATCTTTTTAAAGAGAGATGAGAGGCAGAGAAGATTTTAAAATGGAGAAGGTAGTATCTGAGCTTGGTTTTGAAAGCTGTCCCTCTGGTAATAATGTGAGATGGGCCTCCTAGACAAAAGGAACAGCAGGTACAGAGTCACTCAGTCATGAGACAATATAGCATTTGTAGAAATATGGGCAGCTTGATAAAGCAAGAATTATTTCCAAAGATGAGAATGGATGTCAAAGCAGGAGCGATATTACAAAGGTTTTTGTCTGCCATGATAAGAAGCTCAAACTTTAAATGGAGCAAGGGATACCAATGAAGGATTATGCACAATTAAGATATATTTTCCAGTTTACATATTAGAAAACTAGGTGAGAGTTCAATGCAGATGGGCAAATGAAGAGACTTTAATGAAGGGGACTGACAAGGATATGATCAGATGTAAGGGCTCTTACAAGGTTTGCTGGAACACCTAGAGACTAGCAACAGTGGAAAGCTATTACCACTACAAGGCCAGTATTATTAGACTTCAGTGAGAGCTAGAGCCATGGAAGAGGGCTACCTCTAACATTGGACAGTGACAAAAGTCACTACCAGAACTTCTGTACCAAACCCACGAGACAAGAAGTAATACCCTCTTTTCCCACCTTCTCCTCTTCAGCTGGTATCTCTCATTGGCCAAACCCAACTTGAAGCTAGTCAGCAAAGATCTCAGAGATCAGCCCCCAGGGCACAGAGCAGGGCAGGGAAGGGTGGAGAATCAAATGAAACATAACTAGCATAAATCTCTTAGGTAGAATATGGATTAGAGCTAACACTAGAACCAAGTAAGCGAGTTAGGAGGCTATAGCAATAGACTTGCCAAGAAATTAGGAGACTTTAAATTAAGATAGTAGCAGAGCAGAGATTAGAAAGAAATGCAGGAGGTAGTCTATACTGATCTTTGTTACTAATTGGATGTTTGGGTTAAGAGAAAGAAGTCAAGAATGATTTCCAGGTTTCTGTATTATGAAAATGGGTAAATGAACACCAATCAAGTTAGGGGGAAGGAGTCGTGGTGGTGCAGTCGTTAAGTGCTTGGCTGCTAACCAAAAGGTCGATGGTTTGAACTTCCCAGCAGCTCCACAAGAGAAAAGACCTGGTGATCTGTTCCCATAAAGATTACAGTCTAGGAAACCATTTCTACTCTGTCCTATAGGGTTGCTATGAGTCAGAATCTAGTTAGGGGAGAAGAACATTTGGTGGAAGGACAGTTATTTCTGGGCTAAATTGGAATTGATGGCACACCACAATAACAACAGTAGGACATCAAGGAGGATTTAAGAAGACACGTGATTCCTGTCTTACATCAACAGAGAGAAGCTGACTCAACTGATAATTTGAGGGTCATTAGTATCTAAGTGATTCTTAAAATCATGGCAGTGGAGAGGATCTCCAGGGGAGAGTGTGTAGAGTGAAGGGAAGAGGACTGCTATTAGTCAGAATTTCATAGTCGCCAGCAACAGGAACCTACTCTTACTGATTTTGCAGAAAAGAATTCATTACCAGGATTAGGGGTAACTCACAGAATTGTTGAGAGGGTTGGAGAGACAGACTCATTGGTAAACTCCAGGAACAATACCCAAACCAAGTTGCAGACCTGGCCTGACCAGGAGACAGCTTTTATGTTTGCCACTACACCACCAGCGCCACATCTGTGCACGGAACCTAAGATTGCAACTACCAGGAAACTGTTCTTCTGCTGTTGCCTCAGTGAAAACCCAGCTGCCTCTGTGGCAGCAAATTGGAAGCTTTCCACCAAGTTTGTTTCCTCTTGCCATTTCCAGTTGAATCTCATACAGGTTGATCCAATCAATATCGCCTAGATTGCACGCCTGCATTTTTGCTGCAAGGAAGACTGGGAATTTGAGTTCTGACTACTACACTGGAAAATTTACCACTTAAATATGGGAATTTTCCTAACATAAAAAGGCTATTCAAAAGACAATAGCAGTCATGACTGTAATCAGATGCCCACTACAGCCTACTACAAGGACAAAGCATAGACTCCCCCCACAAAATCCACTGCAGTCGAGTCGATTCCCACTCATAGTGACCCTGTAGGACAGAGTAGAACTGCGCCATAGGGTTTCCAAGGCCATAAATCTTTTTTTTTTAAATTGTGCTTTGAGTGAAAGTTTACAATTCAAATTAGTTTCTCATACAAAAATTTATACCCACCTTATTATGTGACCCCAGTTGCTCTCCCTATACTGTGACAGCACCCTCCTACTTTCCACCATGGATTTTCCATGTCCATTCAACCAGCTCCTAACTCTCTCTGCCGTCTTATCGCACCTCCAGACAGGAGGTGTCCATTTAGTCTCATGTATCTACTTGAGCTAAGAAGCACACTCTTCACGAGTATCATTTTATGTCCCATAGTTCAGTCTAATCTTTGTCTGAAAAGTTGGCCCGAGGAACGGTTTTAGTTCTGGGTTGACAGAGAGTCTGGGCACCATGCTTTCTGGGGTTCCTGCAGTCTCTGTCAGACCATTAAGTCTGGTATTGTTACTAGAATTTGAGTTCTGCACCCTACTTATCTCCTGCTCCATCAGAGACTCTCTGTTGTGTTCCCTGTCAGGGCAGTCATTGGTGGTAGCCGGGTACCATCTAGTTCTTCTGGTCTCAGGCTGATGCAGCCTCTGGTTTATGTGGCCCTTTCTGTCTCTTGGGCTAATACTATCCTTGTGTCTTCGGTGTTCTTCATTCTCTTTTACTCCAGGCGAGTTGAGACCAATCAATGCATTGTATGTTCTGCAAAATGTTCTTCATCCCACTTTGGTGAGTGGCATCTAGGTTCTTAAAAGCTAGCACATTGCCATCCAAGATGTATCAATTGGTCCACACCCACCTGGAGTAAAGAAGAATGAAGAACACCATAGACACAAGGAAAGTATTAGCCCAAGAGACAGAAAGGGCCACATAAACCAGAGACTGCATCAGCCTGAGACCAGAAGAACTAGATGGTGCCCAGCTACACCAATGACCGCCCTGACAGGGAACAAAACAGAGAGTCCCTGAAGGAGCAGGAGAAAAGGGGGATGTAGAACTCAAATTCTAGTAAAAAGACAAGGCTTAATGGTTTGATTGAGACTGGAGGGACCCCAGAAGACATGGCCCCCAGACTCTCTTTTAGCCCAAAACTAAAACCATTCCCAAGGCCAACTCTTCAGACAAAGATTAGACTGGACTATGGGACATAAAATGATACTCGTGAAGAGTGTGCTTCTTAGCTCAAGTAGATAC
>NW_004444076.1:5268750-5270130 GCF_000243295.1 Trichechus manatus latirostris
CTCACCGTAGTTTTGATTTGCATTTCTCTAATGGCTAATGATCGTGAGCATTTCCTCATGTGACTGTTAGCCACCTGAATGTCTTTTTGGTAAAGTGTCTGTTCATATCCTTTGCCCATTTTTTAATTGGGTTATTTGTCTTTTTGTTGTTGAGGTTTTGCAGTATCTTGTAGATTTTAGACATTAGACCCTGATTGCATATGTCATAGCCAAAAAGTTTTTCCCAGTCTGTAGGTCATCTTTTAACCTTTTGGTGAAGTCTTTTGATGAGAAAAGTGTTTGATTTTTAGGAGCTCCCAGTTATCTAGTTTCTCCTCTGGTGTTTGTGGATTGTTACTTATGGTTTGTATTCTGTTTATGCCATGTATTAGGGCTCCTTGCGTTGTCCCTATTTTTTCTTCCATGATCTTTATCATTTTAGATTTTATATTTAGGTCTTTGATCCATTTTCAGTTAGTTTTTGCGCATGGTGTGAGGTATAGGTCTTGTTTCAGTTTTTTGCAGATGGATATCCAGTTAT
The DNA here is from genome assembly GCF_000243295.1 of Trichechus manatus latirostris. NCBI lineage: Eukaryota > Metazoa > Chordata > Mammalia > Sirenia > Trichechidae > Trichechus > Trichechus manatus. Next base: position 5,269,271 of record NW_004444076.1, read on the forward strand.
GCCGGCACCATTTGTTAAAAGGACTGTCTTTTCCCCAATTAGCAGACTTTGGGCCTCTGTCAAATATTAGCTGCTCATTGGTGGATGAATTTACATCTAGATTCTCAATTCTGTACCGTTGGTCTATGTATCTGTTGTTGTACCAGTACCAGGCTGTTTTGCCTATCATGGCGGTATAATAGTTTCTAAAATCAGGTAGTATGAGGCCTCCCACTTTGTTCTTCTTCTTGAGTAATGGTTTACTTATCCGGGGTCTCTTCCCTTTCCATATGAAGTTGCTGATTTCTTTCTCCATCTCATTAAAAAATGCCGTTGGGGAGGAGTTCCGGCAAAATGGCGCTCTAGGCAAAGGCACCATGCCATCCCTCCACAGCAAAGATACAAAAAACTAAGGCGAACAGAGAATACAACAATCCTGAAACCCTAAAATATCAAATGAAGAGAGAAAGAACTCAGCCAAGCACCAAACGGAGTGAGAAAACTGACAGAGAATGGAGAGCGAGGAGAGATTCATGCAGAGGTCCCCTACCAGCTAACACAGCGTGGATCTGCCATCTTGGACTCCTGTCGGAGACCTGCAAACAGGGGGTACGAGAAAGCAGCCTCACGGAGCATCCAGCGGGAGACAAAACAACCGGTAATTTGCCATATATGCTTTCCCAACCTCCACCCTTCTTCACCCCGACTCGGCCTCCTCTGCTTCCCGTGGCCACAATCTCTTTACTGGGAAACACCAGTTACTTGGATTCCACAAACCCAAATGGGCCGGCTCTCTGAGTGCCATTTGTTGGCTGCTGGTGTTGCTTTCTTTCCGCTTCTTTTGATTTCTTCCTTACCTCTCACCACCTCCCCCTCCTTTC
>NW_004444076.1:5281821-5290293 GCF_000243295.1 Trichechus manatus latirostris
GATTCTGTGAATTTCTTTATTCCGTCCTTAATTTCTTTTATAACCCAGTAGTTTTTGAGCAAGGTGTTGTTCAGTTTCCATGTGTTTGATTTTTTTCCCTTGCTTTTTCTGTTATTGATTTCTACTTTTATGGCTTTATGGTCAGAAAAAATGCTTTGTAATGTTTTTATGCTTTGGATTCTGTTAAGGCTTGCTTTATCAAGGCTGTAAATCTTTACGGGAACAGACTGCAACGTCTTTCTCCCATAGAACAGCTGGTAGGTTCTAACTGCCAACCTTTCCGTTAGCAGCCAAGTGCTTAACCACTGTGCCACCCAGGCTCCTCATAGATTCCCAGGAAACCCAAAATCTAACGAGTGGGCAGAGGAAAAGGATCCAAAGAAGAATACTGAGAGGGAATGGTAGTATAGATGGAAAGAAAATACAGAAAGAAAAATAATAGAAGAAATGCATTAATTTCTTCTAGAATTTCAAGGAGGCAGTGGTGATCAAGAATATTAGTACTACACAAAGGTCAAGTCAAAGGCTGAGAAGTATCCATTGGCTTTAGTTTTAGGAGGCTATCATATGATTATTGAAATAAGTTTAATTAGTACAATGAAAAGCAAAGGAAAAGGAAATGGGAGATGAGCTCTAAAGACATACATTCTCTCAAGTCTTAGACATCTAGTCCCAACATGTAGACATTGTAATAAACATCATGATATGTAATCCTGGTAAAGCCTTAGAAAGTAGGGACTATTATTACCCCCATTTTACAGATAAGGAAACAGACTTTGAGATCCAAGGTCACATAAGGGGCAGGTCTGGGTCTCCTACACATAGTTGTCGGACATCAAACTCAGAAAGAACTCTTAAGCACTAGATCACTCTGCCTACTTCTTATGATAGCTGTGCATTTTAGAGACATCCCATAAATACAGATTCTCAGAATGGGAAGGGATTTGAACTCTGTTCCACTTCTTGGTTCCACTTCAGTGGTTCTTCCTTGGATCTTCAAACCCAGAATAAATATTTCCCTACCCTGTGCTCCCATTACACTATGTTTATTCCTCTATTATAATTTGTTTTTGCATCCATACTCCCCCCCCGACACACACACACTTCTGGTAACAGAATTCTCATTTCTTTCTCTGAGGAATCTCCCATTTTTCAATCTCAGTCCAGTTACTTTAACAAGTGTTGACTCCACCCCTGTCTCCAACCTTGGAGCAAGTCACTCAATGCTGACCGGTTAGAACATGGCATTCTACTGGCCACTGTGATAAATTCAGGGATAAGCTTGCAACCAAATTCAGGCCACTGAGAGTCACCTCCAAGACTTACATCATACTGATGTGGAAGAGAAATTTTATTTTCCATTAGTCTTGAACCTGGGAAGATACAGACCTGGAACTGTGGGAAGCCATCTTCCCATCATATGGAATCTGAGAATGAAGCCTACACTTAGGAGAGCAGATCTGGAAGATGAAGTGAGTTGAGATTCCAATGATAATACTTGAGCCCTTGGATTAAGCCTCATATGAAGCTGGCATTTATATGTTTTTCATTACATAAGCTAATAATTTTTTATTAGTTTAAGTCATTTTGGATTGTACTTTATCTCACTTGATATCAAGTAACATATAATGCATAGCTTATCACTTTCTGCTTGGTATTTTCTTCCCTGATGGAATGCTAGCCCACAGAGTGCCCTATTCTGCCATATTTCTCTTTGTGTTCCACCCCATCCAATGCCTAGGATGGTGCCTTGAACATAGAAAGTGCTCAGTAAATGCTTGATGGATTCATTATACTTGAATGTGGACTGATTTCATGACATTCCCTATAAGTTGTTTTAGAAAAACCACCTGTCTGTACCCTCACTGACTGTGACTTTTGTCTCTCAATCACAAAATTAATCTGTAGAAGAAGTTCGAAATATTTAATCTTTCTGTTTGAATCCAAGTTAAACTGGAATTTAGTGTAAATATGTACATGGAATGTTCATTGCATGCTCCAACAAAACAGGTTGGAAGAGGCATAATGGACTGCCTTATCAGTGGCTTGGTAAAATGAAACGTTTACTGTGTCCTTTGTTAAAAAAAACCAAAAAACTGGTTTTTCTCTGGATCTTAATTCCTTTCACACAAAATAACTGACATCTTCTCAGATAAAAAAAAGAGTAGAGAAATAGGACATTTTTCTGTTTATTACTGTGAAGACTTAGCAGCAATTCTGTACCCAAATGACCACAAGCTATTGCTGTTGTACACTGTCTAGGAATACTGATATTTTGGGCTGGGCCTACGAACCCAGAAAGAGACAGAAGAAATACTTGGGAGCAATGATGAATGACGTGTCATAGCTAGGAACAGCTGGAAAATCCTGATTTGCTTGTATTAATAACTGCTGAGATGACTGCTTCCCCCTGAAATAGGTAGGGAGAGTCTTATATATCTTTATGACAAAAATATGGAAGAAAATATACTGAGTTGACCGTATTAAAATTACAGTTCATCATCACTATAATCATAGCTGATCCTTACCAAGTACTTATTATGTGCCAGACACTGTTTCCAACATTTTATGCATGTTAATAAATGTAGGGACTATTATTGTCCTCCATTTTACAGTTATGAAACTGAAGTACAGCATGATTACTTAACTTGATCAAGGTCACAAAGGTTGTAATTGAAGAGCCAGGATTCATACCAGGTAGTCCAGAGCTTCTGTTGTTAACCATCATGCTTTACTGTTTCTCAGAATATTTGCACCGATAAGTTGATAAGCTTATCAATGTAGGAATGTGGCCTTTTGGGAAAGTCATCTTGCAACATCTATTAAAACTTAAATAGCACATACCTTTGACCTAACAATCTGGGAACATACTGTACAGAAGTACTACTAGATACGTACTTAAATATTTACATACAAGAATGTTTACTTCAACATTGTTGGTAGGAACTGGAAAACCTCAATGTCCATCAATTAATAAAGGTTGAATTAATTGTGAAACAGTCATATTAGGGAACTATATGAAAAGAATTTTGAAAGAATTGGATCTAGATCTGTTGACCTAGAGGTATATCCATGACATATGATTAAATGAGGAAAGCAAATAACGAGAACCCTATAGAGTGTTATCCATTTTGATAAAAGAGTGAACAAAGTCTATGTATATATATATGAATATATCTGTATATATTCATATATAAATGAGACTTCAGTGAATTAGGATACGTCAGTCTATCATTATTATGGGTTGGGGAAGAAGTGGGCACAAGGAGAGATAAGAAAATAAAAACTAAAATAATATGGAACAATAAGCATGGTATCATGTCAAATGAAAATGTCAAATATAAAATTCCATAGTATTACAGAAAGTATGTAATAATTGAATATGTTATAGGAAAGAAACTAGAAGGTAACAAGGACAAATATTAAAATCAAACATTAATTGATTAAATGATGACAGTCTGAAAAAACTTTTTTTTTTGGATTTTGGTTGTTTTTAATATACAGTGTCCCTGGGGAATTCAGGTCCATCCTTGAGCGGGCCTAGGAGTGTTTTTCACACTGGGCCTCTGGATTCCCTCTAGACTCACTCTGGAAGGACCTGAATTCTCAACTTTATTACTCAAATGGACTTCCTGAGGTTCCTTGGTGTCATGGAGCACCACTGTGTGCCAGCTACGTGCCAGATGCTCTGAGGATACAGCTAGATGATGATGATAATAAAGAGGGAGTCGATTAATTGCTCTAATGCATATGCCTTCATTAGCAGAAAGCCCTTATCTTTCTTCCCTGAATTATTAAAGAATTCAAACCATTTCCTCAGTCCAAATAGTTATGACCTACTTCCAAAAGCTAGGTTGAGAGAAAACCAGTGAGTTAATCAATCCAAAAGTGTCTTTGTTTTTGTTTCTGCCATATTGGGTTCCTGATGCTTCTTCACAGTCTACTGGGCTTGTCCAGTGCTGATACTATTGCTGGCCCAGACTCTACTCTGGCTACATTGTGCACCAAGATTTGCCTTCAAATTTCAGTGCCTCAGCTCACTTAGTACATACTCAGCGTGCTCCGCTTTTGTTTAAGATGTCATCCAGCCTCAGTCAGAAGCTATGCTGGGCCTAACACTCCACAGACAGCCCACCTTTATGGCAAGTGTCTCTCTGGGGACCTTGGTCTTCTTTCCTACCAGCAGATATCAGTAAGCACTATCCCAATCCACTTGCGGTCCAAAAACCTTGAACCTCAAAGAGAAAGAGTCAGAGCCTCTTTTGCTTTTTCTTGCCAGGACTGCCTCCTTGTACAACTCCTGGGGTAGGAGTTGGGGAACCATCCACATTGTATTCAGAAGGAATGGCACTCCTCAGAGCACATCCCAAAGAGTACATACATCCATTACAACAGATTACAATGTGAATGGTGCCCTCTGGAGCTGTGCAACTCAACTCTAACTTGCCTACATAACTCCCTACCCCAGTTCTCTATCCAAGGGGAATGGAAAGAACAGATATTTAAAAACTTAAAGCATCCTATTATTCCCTTCTTCCAAGGCAGTAGGTGCCTTGTAGTTACATAATTAAGAGGGGTCACTCAAGTGACTTTTCCAAAACAAAGAAGATATGCTCCAAGGTTATTTTTTGAAGCTTTTTTCTTTTAAATAAAATATATTTTTCCTCCTCCAAGCACCCCATTGCACAAATAATAATAGCTGTCATTTATTCAGCAAGCATGGTAATAAATGCTTTACATGTATTATCTCATCTCTCTGTAGAAGAATTCTGAGTCTAATAGGGGAGTTAAAATGCACAGAAATTATAGTACAAGGTAGAATGTGAAAAATTACATAAGGTAAGTGCAAAGCTCCAAGAGAGCTCAGAGGAGGAAGGGATTATTTCCAACTGGAGAGGCTCATTCAATCAACATTGAATACATAATTATCATGTGCTGTTTACATCCGGGTCTCAAGACTCTCACAGACCATAGGGGAGAAAAAGGACGAGGAACAAGATCATCTTGATGGTGTGATGTCAATTGATAATTGCATTCAGGAGATCAGGGAAGGCTCCTTGGAAGAGGCGAACATGAGTCACAAGCCTTAAAGCTTCGGGGGCCTCGGAACAGATGGGGATCCCTGATATCTCAGGATTGCATCTGGATCTCATTATAGCAGCCCCATCCTCTAGTAGGGAGAGAGAAACCAGGGGTAGTTAACTCCCCCATTCACCTCTCCTCTGAGGCACTAATTTTCAAGCTTTTAATGGTAACCAGTCCTTCCCCTCTGTGCAACTGGCTTTCCGCCCACAAAAGATTGCACTGCACTTTTCCCTACTTAACTCCATTCAGTTTGTGACCTCTTCACCAATTTACCAATTCTGATTCACATCCTCCATCTTTCTCCCACAGAGAAGAAACAGCCAACTTTTGGACTTCCAAACCTCCTGGAAAAAGGCCAAGCTTCCATAAACTCCAGAATATTACTGTGTGAATTAAAATGTTCACATGATATCAACCATGCAGTTAATCCAACGTTTATTTTGGAAAATATTATATTTGGAAAATGGGAAGTATTCCAGAGCATTCTCTTACCTTGAAGTATCAGGAAACACAAGGGTATTTTGAGATCATTTCTTGCTCAAAAGTTAGCAAATAATCTGTACAATTAGACACATAAAATTGCCTTAAATAACATTAGTTAAATGCTCTGGGGCTTAAAAAATGCCTATAGATATTCATGGAGAAATTTGGGGCAAAAGGCTGCAATTCTAACTTAGTGAAGCAAACTTTCAAAATGCCTTTGAGCTAACTTCCAGTTGGCCCTTATTGCACATTTCTCTTCCAATCACTGATGATTAGACCTTGCTCAGTTGCACATTTTCCAAGATCTTGCATGCTTCACACTCCATACCCCTGGCTCCAAGAGGCAAAGCAGCCTAGAGACCTAGAGAGAACTATATCTAAACCCTAGAGGCCCAGGCAACCAGGGGCCCAAGAGGTCTATACATTTTTTCCTTAATTTTCTCTTTTCCATCCCTTCTCCTAAGCTTTGCTTCGCAATCCTAAAGCCACAAGAAGAAAGTGTGGAGTGGTCAGATGTCCTAGGGGGTTCTTATGGATGCACCTCTTTCTTTAATTTGGCTCAATTCCTAGTGCCTGTGATATGACTGGAAACCCTGGTGGCGTAGTGGTTAAGAGCTACGGCTGCTAACCAAAAGGTTGGCAGTTTGAATCCACGAGGTGCTCCTTGGAAACCCTATGGGGCAGTTCTACTCTGTCCTATAGGGTCACTGTGAGTCAGAAACGACTTGATGTCTGCTAGTTTTGTTTTTTTTTTTTTTTTTGGATGATATGTCTACAGTGGCTACAATACAAGTAAGACTGGTGGGCCTGGAGAAAAGGCCTGGAATGATGGATGAGGTGCAGCCCTTATTGTGTGTTCTTTCAGGCTTTGAAATTTGATGAGGCTTGAAACTCAACATTGCCCGTCATCCGCTTTATGGAAAAGAGAATTCAATACGAGTAGGTGTATAAATTAATGGACAAAAAGTTGAAAGGTACACACCAACAGACAATAATGGTTACCTGTAGGAAAGGAAGTATCTGCCTTTATCTCCATCTAGTTACACTTCCTTTCCCAGAGGTAACCATTATTGTCTATTGGTGTTATTGTTATTGTTAGTTGCTATTGAGTCATTTCAACTCATGATGACGTTATGTGTGCAAAGTAGAACTACTCCATAGAGTTTTCCAGGCTGTGACCTTTAGAAAGCAGATCTCCAGGCCCTGCTTTTGAGGCACCTCTGGGTGGATTTGAATCGCCAACCTTTTGGTTAGTAGTTCAGTGCTTAACCATTTGTGCCACCCAGGGTTCCTATCTGTTGGTATATGCCTTACTTTTTCTCTATGCATTTACAGAAGCACACACACACAGAGACTTTTTTTTTACACTGAGAATGTGTTTATGTAGTGTGTGAATAATTAAATACAAAGAAAAATTATTGAAATGAAAATATCTTTTATAAAAGAAAAATACAATTCTATATACTAATATGGAAAACTAAGAAATGTTAAGTTAAAAAATAATAAGTTGTAAAATGATAAGTATACTACGTTTAATTTTTGAAAAAAAAAGTAAATACACCCACACGCAATCTGGTATTATATGCGTACCCTGAATCTAATCATATGCATAGAAAAAATTGTGAGGACAATACAATAAATTATATCTGTGGTTACCTCAGAGAGATGGAATTAAAGAGGATTTTAACTTTGTACATTATATAGTCCTTATAATATTTCAATTTTTAATATTTAATATGTATTGATTTTTCTAACAAGAAAGAAGATTGAAAAATAGAAGGGAAAACAAACAAAATAGCAGAAATAGTATTATGCCCTTGTATATTTAAAATTACCCTCAGAAAACTCACTGGCTGACTTCTGGGAAACATGGCACTATAGACAGAAGCACCATGCCATCCCTCCACAGCAAAGATCCAAAAAACTGAAACAGAGACACAGTCAATTCTGAAACCCTAAGCATCAAATGAAGAGAGAAAGAACTCAGCCAAGCACCAAATGGAATAAGAAACTGACAGAGAACAGAGATCGAGGAGAGATACATGCTGAGGTCCCCTATCAGATAACACAACACGGCTCCATCATCTTGGACTGCTATAGGAGTTCGGCGAACAGGGGGTATGAGAAAGCAGCTTCATGGAGCTTTCAGCAGGAGACAGAACAACCGGTAACCAGTGATAAATGCTTTCCCACCACCCACCCTTCTTCATCCCCCACTCAGCCTCCTCTGCTTCCTGCAGCCACAGTCTCTTGGTCAGGAAGCACGGACTTCACCCCAGTGCCGCTTGGATTCCACCCGCCCACACTGGCAGGCTCCCTGAGTGCCTTTTGTTGGCTGCTGGTATTGCTTTTTTCCCCTTCTTTAGATTTCTTCCTTACCTCTTACCACTGCCCCCTCCTTTCTCTCAAATACCTGGCTCCTTGTGCCATCTTTGCTTCTTCCCAAAAGACTGCGAAACACCACTCAAGTGTGAAACTGCTTCCCGGCCTGTGCTACCACACTGGTGGAACCCCTGGGGCTTTTTTGTGTGTTTGTTTGTTCTGTTTTGATTTGTTTGTTTTTTCTTTTCTCGGCTTGGGAGCCACTTCAAGCTGGACAGTACTGCATGGATTGGGAGTTACTCTGTTACTCTGCAAAGACGCGCAGTGGCATCCCTCAGGACATTTTTTTTCTTGGGTTTTTTTTGAAAAAAATTTTTAATTGTACTTTAGATGAAGGTTTACAGAACAAATAGTTTCTCATTAAACAGTCAGTACACATATTGTTTTATGACATTGTTTAATAACCCCACAACATGACAACACTCTCACTTCTCAACCTTGGAGGACTTTTTTTTGGTGAAAATATACATAGCCAAAGTTACACCATTTCAAAAGTTTCTACATATACAATTCAGTGACATT
>NW_004444076.1:5290393-5292146 GCF_000243295.1 Trichechus manatus latirostris
CAAATTATTCCATCACCATTATTTTCAATTCACTGCCCCCTAGGCTTCCAATCAAACCTTTTGAGTTGCTGTTGTCAATCTGATCTCACATAGATAATTCTTTTTTTTTTTTTTTTGTACCTTAGTTAAAGGTTTGCAGAACAAATAGTTTCTCACTAAACAGTTAGTATACATACTGCCCTATGACAATGGTTAACAACCCCATGACATGTCAACACTGTCCCTTCTCAACCTTGGGGTTTCCTATCACAAGCTTTCCTGTCCTCTCCTGCCTTCTAGTCCTTGTTCCTGGACTGTTGTGCCTCATCAGTCCCATTTGTTTTATGAGGCTGTCCAATCCCCAGCTGAATGGTGCACTTCAGGAGTGACTTCACCACTGAGCTAAAAGGGTGTCTGGGGGCCATACTCTCAGGGTTTCTCCAATCTGTCAGGCCAGTAAACCTAGTCTTTTTTTCATGAGTTAGAATTTTGTTCTACATAATTTTGCAGCTCAGTAGGACCCTTTGATCCCAGTCAGAGCAGTCAGATGCGGTAGCGGGGCACCATCTAGCTATACTGGACTCAGTCTGGTAGAGGCCATGATAGCTGTGGTCCATGAGTCCTTTGGACTAATCCTTTCCTTGTATCTTGTTCTCTTAATTCTCCCTTGCTCCCGAAGGGGTGAGACCAGTGGAGTATCTTAGATGGCTTCTCACAGGCTAAGACCCCAGATGCTACTCACCAAGGTAGAATGTAGAACATTGTCTTTATAAACTGTGTTATGCCAATTGAGCTAGATGTTCACTGAGACCATGGTCCCCACGGCCCTCCGCCCAGCGCCCAGTAGTTCAGTCCCTCGGGGAGTTTGGAAGTGTCTATGGAGCTTCCATGACCCTTCCTTGTACAAGTTGTGCTGGCTTCCCCAGTATTGTGTACTGTCTTACCCTTCAGCAAACTTACCACTTATCTGTTCTCTATTTAGCCCCCCCACTCCTCCCATCCCTCGTAACCAACAAAGATTGTTTCTTTTTGTGTGTAAACTTTTACATCAGTTTTTACAGTAGAGGTCTCGTACATTTGTCCTTTTGTGATTGACTTATTTCACTCAGCATAATGTCCTCCAGTTTCATCCATGTTATGAGATGCTTCACAGATTCATTACTTTTCTTTATCATTGCATAATACTCTATTGTGTGTATGTACCGTAGTTTATCCATTCGTCGATGGGCATCTAGGTTGTTTCCATCTTTTTGCTATTGTGAACAGTGCTGCAATGAATATGGGTGTGCAGATTCATATTTGTGTGCATATTTGTGTGATGGATCTTATTTCTCTAGGAAATATTCCTAGGACTGGGATTGCATTTTATAGTGCTTTTTTTTTGTGGTGCTGACGTTTTCTTTGTTTCTGTTACTCTCCAGTGCTGAGTTCCTTTTGTTTGTAGATTTTTTTTCATTTCTTTTGTCTTTGTAGGTTTTGTTTTACTGAGACTTTATGTTTTTCTTCTTTATTTTGATGAGTAGGTTTGTTAATATTCTTTGTGGTTACCTTGAAATTTACCCTTATCTTCCTAGATTTGAATCAGCCTATTATTACTAGGTATCGCTTTGTCTTCCTCTCTATTAGAAAGTTCTATACCTACACCGTTTATTCCCTCTTTCATTGTTCTGATGCTGTTGTCATTTACAGATTAACCTCTCTGGTTCCCTGTTGTAATTCTTTTGGTTTTGCATAGTCCTTAAGAGTTCATTTCCTAGGTTGGTATCTGGCTAGT
>NW_004444076.1:5292943-5300940 GCF_000243295.1 Trichechus manatus latirostris
CTTTTTTGTTTTATTTGGTTATGTCTGAGCAGGTGGGCTGTGCATTCTTTGTTGTTTGCTCATCTGTGGGCATGATAGTTTTCACCTCCTCCTCCAATGGGCAGGGTCACTCAGGTATGGCATAGCAGGGCAGGTCCAGCTGAAGGGGAGTTGCTGGGATGGGTTGTTTGTGGCACATACCAGGGCTGACAGTGTGGACCAGGAATCAGTGCAGGGCAGGTTCCCATAGGCCGTGCCTGTGCTGCTTGGGAGTGTGATGTTCAGCGCACGGTGCAGGAAGGCAGGAAGGAGGGGGTAGATTGCGATGTGTGGCACTAAGATGGGTATGGGAAAGATGAGAGAGAGGAGAGAGGAACTGGAGCCAAAAACAAACAAACAAAAAAGAGTGCTAAGGGAGATTGCTCTGGAGTGGACAGATGAGACACTGAGAAATGGGGAAAAACAAAAATGAAAAAAAAAGAAAAAGCGTAAAAGAAAAAAATGTATAAATCGAGAACCTGGAAATGAAAAAAGACAAAAAGGGAATGAGAGAGAGAAGAAAACAAAACAAACAAACAAAAAAAAACCCCAAAACCAAAAAAAAAGAAAAAAGAAATGCCCCCAGGGATGTCCCTGTGCATCTGCACAGAGTAAGGGAGTAGCTTCCAAGCTGCGTGGTACTTCCCAGCTAGAAGGGGCTCCCAAGCCAAGAAAAGAAAGAGAAAACGAACAAACAAATCAAAACAGAACAAATCAGAGCAAATAAACAAACAAAAAAGCCCCGGGGGTCCCACCAGCATGGTGGCACGGGACGGGAAGCAGTTTCATAGTTGAACAGTGTTTTGCAGCCTTTCAGGAAGAAGCAAATATGGCACATGGAGCCAAGTATTTGAGAGAAAGGAGGGGGAGGTGGTGATAGGTAAGAAAGAAATCCAAAGAAGTGGAAAAAAGCAACACCAGCAGCCAACAAAAGGCACTCAGGGAGCCGGCCAGTGAGGGCGGGTGGAATCCAGGCAACACTGAGGTTAACCTGGTGCTTCCTGACCAAGAGACTGTGGCTGCAGGAAGCAGAGGAGGCTAAGTGGGGCGTGAAGAAGGGTGGGGGGTGGGAAAGCCTATATCGCTGGCTACCGATTGTTGTATCTCCTTCTGGAAGCTCCGTGAAGCTGCTTTCTCATACCCCTGTTCACTGATCTCTGATAGGAGTCCAAGATGGCAGATCCGTGCTGCAGTAGCTGATAGGGGACCTCAGCATGTATCTCTCCTCGATCTCTGTTCTCTGTCAGTTTCTTATTCCATTAGGTGCTTGGCTGAGTTCTTTCTCTCTTCATTTGATGCTTAGGGTTTCAGGATTGACGTGCGACTCTGTTTGACTTAGTTTTTCTGATTTTTGTTGTAGAGGGACTTGCCATGTGGCCCGGAAGTCCTTTTTTTCTGGTTTTTGTTATTTTCTTCTGTTTTTCCCTTTTTGTCTGTCTTCATTTCTCAGTTTCTCGTCTCTCTATACTTACCTTCTCTTCCTGTTTCCTGAATACCTGGCGCTGTGTGACACCTCTACCCCTTCTAGCCAGGCTGTACTTCACGGCCTGGGAGCAAATTCCCCAGTCCTCACAGCTGCACTGGTGGGATTCCTGGGAGCATTTCTTTTTTTTCTTTTTCTGATTTTTATTTATTCATTTTTTCTTTTACCCTTTTTCCATTTTTCCCTTTTTTGTTTTTCTCCATTTCTCAGTCTCTAATCTCTCCACTCCAATGACAATCTCCCTTAACACTCTTTTTGTTTGTGTGTGTGTATGTTTTTGGCTCCCATTCCTCTCTCCTCTCTCTCCTCTTTCCTATACCCATCTTAGCTCCACACATTGCAATCTCCCCACTCCTTACTGCCTACCTGCACTGTAGGCTGAACATCACAGCCCCAAGTAGCACAGGCATGGCCTACTGGAACCTGCCCTGCACTGAATCTTGGCCCACCCTGTTAGTCCTAGTACATGCCACAAACAACCCATCCGAGGAACTCCCCTTCAGCTGGACCTGCCCTGATGTACCATAGCTGAGCAACTGACCCTGACTATTGGAGAAGGAGGTGAAAAGTATTGTGCCCATAGATGAGCAAACAACAAAGAATGCACAGCCTGCTTGCTCAGACATAACCAAATAAAACAAAAAATCAGGACAAAACAAACAAATCTACAATCAATAAACCAGGAAAATAACTACTGAATGTCCTGAAGACAGCAGACAATATCAAAACACATAAACAAACAAACAAACAAAAAAAAACAGGACAGGATGGTTCCAGTAGGCGTCCAAAATAAAACACCAGATGACTTTCTAGTAGAAGAAAAGGCACTAGAAATACCTGATGTTGGCAGCTGTAAAAATGGTGTAGGGGTGGTGTCTGTCCTCCTCTAACTTCACAAGTGGGAAGGAGAATCAAGATCAACAGCCCAAGGCTGATTCCTATGAAGTGGAGATGAAACATGTCTCCTCTCTCTGCCATCTTTACCAATTTTGACACCAACCATCCATTCCCTGGCACTCTCTACTTCTCTGCTGGGTTCAATAATCCATTGCAATGGCCACACAGAACTCACAGAAAATATGATTATGGGGTTTACTGGGGAAGTAGCAGGTTACAGTTCAGGTTCAGGAACACTCAGGATACAGTTCTTCTATCAGGACAGCCTCTTCCCAGGCACGCTCACAGGCACACCTCTCTCTGGCCCTTGGCCTCTGCCCTGCTCAGGCAAGTGTTTCAAAGCTCTTTTGGCTCTGCCAGTAAGTGCCCAGAGGCACCCCACTCCGACAGTAAGCCTCGGCCCAAAGGCATTCAGCTTTCTCGCTCTGTATGCCGGGAAGCTCACTGCAACCTTCTCCTGCCAGTCTCTCCTGCCATGGTCTCTCTTGCCACTATTTCTCTGCCACCGCTTCTCTGGCTCTCCTTCCTTGGGATCCTCTCCCCGCTCTGGAATTGGTTCTCTTTTAAGGCAAAACTGACCAATCCCCTTGGTTAGCCACAATTACCTTATTTGCACAGTCCCACCCAATCACTTGGGCAGAAGCCACAAGACCATGGCGAGAAAGGCCACACAAAAACAATCCATTGCACCGTAGCACTTAATGGTTCAGAAAAAAAATTACTTATGCTCCTTGCAGCTTTTCTGTTTGAGATTATTTCAAAATAAAAAGTAAAAAATTAAAATTCCAGCTAGGTCTGAGACATCTGTTAGATTTAAAAACTTCCCAGGTGATTCTAATGTTCAGGATTGGAAACTACGGAGTTAAACAATGCGAGTGGATGCTGATTAATTAATTTGGGTTTTCCCTCCTCACATGAACTTCTTCATTATCTGAGGCTGCTAGGTTCCTAGGCCCAACCGTAAACCCACTGAATTAGAATCTCCAAAAGTGAAACCTGGATATCTCTGTTTATAATAAGTACCTCTTAGGATCAGAGAAGTTTGGGAAACACTAAAATTCATCATGAAGGTCACTGAACCTTTTGTCTAAAGCATGCAAGGTGTGGCAGTTTAGTATCAAAACTGTGAATTATATTTGTGTACTAAGGAAGCTAGGTGGCCAGAGCAGATGTCGGAGGTGTTCTCTTCTGACAACACCTCTTGCAGGTGGTCTACAGTTTTGTGCTCCTACTAAAAGTCTAGGAAATTCTCTATCCCAGGCACTCAGGTTGAGACCAGAAGCGATTAGGCAGAGGAGGCTTAGTAAAGCTAGTTACACTTGAGACACCATCTCAGCCTGTTTCAAAGTACTGTGCAAGCTACATGACAGCAAGCCCTCCTTGTTAGCACAGGCTTGTATTCTTCGCATGGCTCTGAAAGCCCAGCTTAGTCTGGAACCTAAGTAATGCTGAATTTTCATTCATGTCCTTGGCAGCTCTATGGGACATAAACTGAGGTGCGGAACTGATCATTTTTAGATATGATAAGCAAAATTTCAGTTGTTTCTATTTATTAAGGAATAAACAACTGCTGTTTTTCTTGGTTGAGTTTCTTAAACCCTCAAAGTCTCAATATTTTATCCATAAAATGGTTTGTTGTGAGGATTAGAGGTAATGTGTCTTAGTTACCTAGAGCTGACATAACAAAAAAACACCAGGAATGGGTGGCTTTACTGGTGTCAACTCTTCTCTAAAAGTTTGGTAGAACTCTCCAGTGAAGCCATCCGGGCCAGGGATTTTTTTTTTGAAGAGGGGGCAGTTTTTTATTACCTCTTCAATCTCTTCTTTTGTTATGGGTTTATTTAGTTTTTCTATCTTGGTTTGTGTTAGTTTAGGTAGGTAGTGTGTTTCTAGAAATTTGTTCATTTCCTCTAGGTTTTAAAATTTTTTGGAGTACAATTTTTCATAGTATTCTGTAACAATCCTTTTTATTTCAGTTGGGTCTGTTGTGATATCACCCATCTCGTTTCTTATTTGGTTTATTTGCTTCCTCTCCTGTTTTTCTTTTGTAAATCTGGTCAATGGTCTGTCGATGCTGTTGATCCTTTCAGTGAACCAACTTTTGGTCTTGTTGACTCATTTGATTGTTTGTCTATTCTCTGTTTCATTTATTTCTGCTCTAATCTTTATTATTTTTTCTTCTGGTGCCTGAGAACTTCTTTTGCTGCTCTCTATTTGTTCAAGTTGTAGGGTTAATGTTTTGATTTTGGCCCTTTCTTCTTTTTGGATATGTGCATTTATTGCTATAAATTGGCCTCTAAGCACTGCTTTTCTGTGTCCCAGAGGTTTTGGTAAGATGTGTTTTAATTCTCATTTGATTCTATGAATTTCTTTATGCTATCCTTGATTTCTTCTATAACCTAGTAGTTTTTAAGCAAGGTGTTGTTCAGTTTCAATGCATTTGATTTTTTTTCCTTGCTGTTTCTGTTATTGATTTCTCCTTTCACGGCATTATGATCAGAAAAGATGTCTTTCATTATTTTAATGTTTTGGATTCTGTTAAGGCTTGCTTTGTGGCCTAAAATGTAGTCTAATCTGGAGAATGTTCCATGTGTGTTGGAAAAGAATGTATACTTTGCTGCTGCTGGGTGGAGTGTTCTGTATATGTCTATGAAGTCAAGTTGATTGATTGTGGCATTTAGGTGTTCTGTATCTTTATTGAGTTTCTTTCTAGATGTTCTGTCCTTCACCAAAAATGGTGTGTTGAAGTCTCCTACTATTATTGTGGAGCTATTTCTCTTTTCAATGCTGTTAGGGTTTTTTAAAATGTATTTTAGAATCCTCTCATTGGGTGCATATTTATTTATTATGGTTATGTCCTCCTGGTGTATTGACCCTTTAATCATTATATAGTGTCCTTCTTTATCCTTTATGGTGGATTTTGCTTTAAAGTCTATTTTGTTGGAGATTAATATTGCCACTCTTCCTCTTTTTTGGTTGTTGTTTGCTTTATATATTTTTTTCCATCCTTTGAGTTTTAGTTTATTTATGACTTTGTGTTTAAGGTGTGTCTCTTGTAGACAGCATGTAGATGGATTGTGTTTTTTATCCATTCTGGCACTCTCTGTCTTTTTCCTGGTGAATTTAGGCCATTTACATTCATTGAAATTATTGATAGGTTTGAGTTTACTGCTGTCATTTTGATTTTTTTTTATTTTTATGGTGTTTAGTGTCTTTGTTCCGCTTAATTTTCTGTGGTGAGTTCTTTTTCTTTATGTACTTTCTTTTCATGTTTTTCAATATTGTTGATTTTGTGTTTGCTGAATATTTGTGTTTTTATTCTTTTTTATTTTGATGGGTAGGTTTGTTAACTTCCTTTGTGATTACCTTGAAATTTACCTTTATTTTTCTAAGTTTAAACCAATATTTTATTTCTAGATGTCACCTAAATTTCCTCTCCATATGAAAGTTCTATGACTACACTGTTTAGTCCCTCTTTTTTTGTTTTGACATTGTCGTCATTTAAATACTGATGTCTCTGGTTCCCTATTTTCAGTCTTTTAGCTTTGATTTGTTTTTGTGAATTCCCTGTCTAGCTTGATAACTGGTTGATCTGTCTCGTGTCCTAGTCTTGGATTTTTGTCTGACATTATTGGTTCTGTAACTTGACTCCCTTTAATATTTCTTGTAATTTTGGTTTGGTTTTTACAAATTCCCTTAACTTCTGTTTACCTGGAAATGCCCTAATTTTGCCATCATATTTGAGAGACCGTTTTGCTGGATATACAGTTCTTGGCTGGCCATTTTTTTCCTTCAAGGCTTTATATATTGCATCCCATTGCCTTCTTGCCTGCATGCTTTCTCCTGAGTAGTCAGAGGTTAGTCTTAGTGGTTCTCCTTTGTAGATGACTTTTTGTTTATCCCTAGCCACTTTGTCTTTGGTTTTGGCAAGTTTGATTATGAGATGTCTTGGTGACTTTCTTTAGGGGTCTACCCTGTGGGGGTTCATTGAGCTTCTTGGATAGATACTGTCTTAGTTATCTAATGCTGCTACAACAGAAATACCACAAGTGGATGGCTTTAACAAAGACAAATTTATTTCTTCACAGTAAAGTAGGCTAAAAGTTCAAATTCAGGGTGTCAACTCCAGGAAAAGGCTTTCTCTCTCTGTTGGCCTTCTCATCAATCTTCCCCTGGACTAGGAACTTCTTGCACAGGGACCCCCCGGTCCAAAAGACACGCTGTGCTCCTGGCACTGCTTGGTGGTATGAGGTCCCCGTCTCTCTGCTCACTTCTCTCTTTATAGCTCAAGAGATTGCCTCAAGACACAATCCAATCTTGTATATTGAGTCCTGCCTCAGTACCACAACTGCCGCCCATCCTCCCTCATTAACATCATAAAGGCAGGATTTACAACATACAGGAAAATCACACAATATGGGGAATCATGGCCCAGCCAAACTGATACACACATTTTTGGGGGAACATAATTCAATCCATGACAGATACCTTCTCATCTTTCATGATATTAGGGGAGTTTTCTGCCAGCAAATCTTGAGCAATTCTCTCTGTGTTTTCTGTTATCCTCCCTGTTCTAGTAGTCTGATCACTTGTAGGTGTTTCCTCTTGATAGTGACCCATATAATTCTTACGCTTTCCTCATTTTTTAAAATTCTTTTTTCTGATTTTTCCTAAAATAAATTGGGGTCAAGGGATTTATCTTCAATCTCACTAATTCTGACTTCCATTGTCTCAATTCTGCTCCTGTGACCTTCTATTGAGTTGTCTAATTCTGAAATTTTATTGTTAATCTTTTGGATTTCTAGCTGCTGTCTCCCTATAGTTTCTAGCAGCCTGTTATATTCGTCATTTTGTTCTTGTATTGTTTTCCTGAATTCCTCTATTTCTTTGTCTGTGTGTTCCTTGGCTCAGTCTGAGTTTTAGCTGATCTCCTTCCTGATCTCTTGGAGAGGTCTGTATATTAGTCTTTTGAACTCTTTCTCAGGTAGTTCCATTGCCTTATCTTTTTCCGGAAGTTTTCCTGGTTTTTTATTTTGGTTATTTGCTAGAGCCATCTTGATTTGTTTTTTTTTTTTTTAATTTTTTTTATTGTACTTTAGATGAAGGTTTACAGAACAAATAGTTTCTCATTAAACAGTCAGTACACACATTGTTTTATGATGTTGGTTAACAACCCCACGACATGTCAACACTCTCCCTTCTTGACCTTGGAGGACCTTTTTTTGGTGAAAATATACATAGTCAAAGTTACACTATTTCAAAAGTTTCTACATGTACAATTCAGTGACATCAATTACAGTCTTCCAGTTGTGCTGCTATTCTCACTATCTTTTTCCAAATTATTCCATCACCATTATCTTCAACTCACTGCCCCCTCAGCTTCCCATCAAACCTTTTGAGCTGCTGTTGTCAATTTGATCTCACATAGATAATTCTTTTTTTTTTGTACCTTAGATGAAGGTTTGCAGAACAAATAGTTTCTCATTAAACAGTTAGTATACATATTGTTTCATGACAATGGTTAACAACCCCACGACATGTCAACACTGTCCCTTCTCAACCTTGGGTTCCCTATCACCAGATTTCCTGTCCCCTCCTG
>NW_004444076.1:5301040-5320797 GCF_000243295.1 Trichechus manatus latirostris
AAAGAAATGTCCCCAGGGATGTCCCTGTGAGTCTGCACAGAGTAAGGGAGTAGCTTCTAAGCTGCGTGGTACTGCCCGTGTAGAAGGGGCTCCCAAGCCGAGAAAAGAAAAAGAAATCAAACAAATCAAAACAGAACAAATCAGAGCAAACAAATAAAGAAGCCCCGGGGGTTCTACCAGTGTGGCAGCATGGGCCGGGAAGCAGTTTCACAGTTGAATGGTATTTCGCAGCCTTTCAGGAAGAAGCAAAGATGGCACTCAGAGCCAGGTATTTGAGAGAAAGGAGGGGGAGGTGGTGAGAGGTAAGGAAGAAATCTAAAGAAGCGGAAAAAAGCAACACCAGCAGCCAACAAAAGGCACTCAGGGAGCCGGCCAGTGCGGGCAGGTGGAATCCAAGCAACACCGGGGTTAAGCTGGTGCTTCCTCACCAAGATACTGTGGCTGCAAAGCAGAGGAGGCTAAGTGGGGGTGAAGAAGGGTGGGAGGTTGGAAAGCCTGTATCGCTGGTTACCAGTTGTTCTGTCTCCTGCTGGAAGCTCCGTGAAGCTGTTTTCTCATACCAGCTGTTTGCTGATCTCCAATAGGAGTCCAAGATCTTGACCTGCTTCTTTATGTAATTTGATATTGACTGTTGTCTCTAATTTATTTATTTATTGTATGTTTGTTTACTATGTTCTGACTTTTTGTTTTGTTTTGTTTTGATATGCCCAAGTAGGTTAGGTGTGTGAGCTGCTTTGTTTGTTGGCATCTTTGAAGCTCTCATGCCCTATCTCAAGGTGGTCAGAGCAGCTACTAGGTATGTGAACCCAGAAGTCTGTTCACTTGTCCTGTGTGGGTGTGGCACAGGTGTCCAGGTCATCCGTCACCGAGTTGTGGTGCAGACCCTCACCTACAGTCCGAGGTGGGCAGGGTTGTGTGGGGGTGTTTGGAGTAGGCACAGGTATCTGGCTGCAGTGGGGAGCTATGTGTGCGGCACATGAGTGCATAATGCTGGTGGTGGGGGTTATTGTAGCCAGTCCTTGGGCACCTGATGCTGTTGGTGGAGGGACTGGGAGGCACCACTAATTCTCAGACGCCTGCATGGTTGGCTAGATGGAGTGGGTGGTACTGCCAGCCCTCAGGCCCCTTGTGTGGGTGGGTGAGGCCCCTGCTTAGGGGGCAGGGCATGAATCTGCAGCTCGCCCTTGGCTGCTGTAGTTGATAATGGGCTTCAGGTGTATGTCCTGCTGTTTTAAGCTAATGAGGGCATGTGGTGTTCAATTGGCCCACACACGTCAAGGCTAGTTGAAGGAAGCTGCAAGTCCATGGACCCCATATGCCAGTGCTGGGCAATAGGGCAGGGCCTCCTGACCAGCCCTGAGTTCCTGGCTTAAGGGGCATGGTATTTTCTAACGGTACAGGACTGGTGTGAAGGTGGAAGGCCCTGAGTTCCTGGCTTAAGGGGCGTCTCATTTTGTAATGGCACAGGACTGGTGTGAGGGCGGAAGGCCCTGTGATCCTGGCTTAGGGGGCTTGGCAGGGCTGTGTGGGGGACTGGTGTTGGAGTGGATGGGGTGGCAGGTGGGAAGGGGAAGGAAGTGCTCTGCGCTGTGAAACTCTTGGGGGGAGGAGTTATTTTGCCTCCACCGTAGGTTAGAAGCTTGCACTTAACTTTTGAGGTCTGATGTCCTTCCTATTTGGTTCTGGAGGTGCGTGCAGATTCACTGCTGCTTGGCTGCACCGAGTGGAGGGGGGGATCATCTTTGGATATTGTGCTTGCCTCAGCCCGAGTGTGCTGTGAAGACTCAGCTAGCAGAGCGCTGGCGATCTCGCTATCTGTACTTCTCCATAGCTTTTGAATTGTCTGTCTTCCACCTGCTGCTCAGTCAGATTCTTCAGCTTTGTTTTTGATGCTTAGGGTTCCTAGAATGTCACAGATAATCAATTTACTTGTTTTTTTGGGGTCTTTGTTGTAAGAGGGACAACAGGAAGCATCTGACTATTTTGCCATCTTGGCCCCATCTCAGAAGTGGGTGGCTTTAAAGAACAGAAATTTATATTCTCACAGTTCAGGAGGCTAGAAGTCTGAATTCAGGGCATGGCTCTAGAGAGAGGTCCTTCTTTGTCTATTTCAGCTTCCAGTAGCTAGCAATCCTTGGCATTCCTGTGCTAGTAGATGCATCTGCCCTGTGTCTGTCTTCACATGGCAACTTCCCCCTCTGTGTGCCTCTCTGTCTATTCTGTTCGTTTAAACTCAGATGTGATTAGGTTTAGGACACAACTATTTGGGTCTGACCTAATTAACATAACAAAAATCCCTACTTCCCTAGCTGGATCACATCCACATGTATAAGGGCCAGGACTTGAATACATATTTTGGGGGGACACAATTTAATCCACAACAACACCTAAAACAGTGTCTAATTCAGTAAAAGTATTTTGAAATTTTTATCACTATCATTATTAATTCATTCTTTCTCTAATTGACAAATCTTCTTACCTTTTTCTGTTTTTGCTTGTTTCTGTTTCCAAAACCCATTCCAAAGGTATTCTTATATTATCTCTCCTCAACTTCCAGTCATCAATAACTATGTGGTAAAGTCATAATGAGTCTAAAAAATATTATTTTAACTCAATTGTACTTTTGTATTTTAAAAGGAAAAGCATGACACCATGCCTGCCTTCTGTGACTAGCATTGTGACAGGACTTGGATTTTGTCTTTCTATGGGATACAAAAATGACTATGCTGAAATACAGGCTCCAAGGAGCTCCTAATCCAGTGAGGATGATGGGTGGTAGATATTAAGTATGTGCTCAGAGATGACTAAAAGTGCTTTTCATTTTCATTGGCATGTGTTGGGACTCTCACACACCTGAGGGGTTTTACTATGTGTGTAACTCCAATTGGAAGGAAAACAGCCTCCTCATTTCTAAGAGCAGTTGGTGAGGAACTCCTGCCTGCCTCCTTGGCTGATCACTCCCCACTAAGGTGGTCAGTGGGTGCAAGACAGGGGAAGGAGACATGTAAGTAAGTAAGAGTTTAGGTACTGTGGACACAGGCTGTCAGGGAGTGAAGAAGGGGAAACAGGCAGTAGGGGAATGTTTGTTGGCAGGAGTGTACATGGTGGTTTCGGGTCCAGGCTCTGGAATCTTAATGCCTGGATTTATATCCTGGCTCCCCCATCTACTAACTCTATGACTGTGGGAAAACCTCTTGATTATGACTGCCCCATTTTTCTCATCTCTAAAATGAAGACAAGGTTGTTATGTGGATTAAATGAGATAATGAGATATACACATAAAACAGAGCCTGGAACAAGGCAAATGCTCAGTAAATGTTGGCTCTCATTATTCTGGTGGAAAATGTCTAGGAGGATGCTCTTTGCCTTGGGCGTAGATAGTCTTATAAGACAAGAGCACACTGGGAGGACATCTGTGACACAGCCACCCAAGGGACTTGGACACCACACTGCTCTTTCACAGCTCTGCTTTTCTTCTTCCTCCAAGACAGCAGAAGTGTTATTTGCTTTGCTTCTTGCTCTATATCCTGCAGCTAGAATAGTGTCCAGCACATTGTCAATATTGAATAGATAATCGTTGAATTAATGAGGAATGAGTGCATGCCTGGAATGTACTTTAATCCTTTATTTGCCAGGAAAACTCTTAGTATTCCTCCAAGACTTAATTTAAATTCTGAATTGAATTTCCTCTCACTTATCCCTCAAGTACCCCAAGAAATGTTAGGCACTTCTGCATGTGTCTTTATGTACCCATATATCTTCCATTATATTTTTATTTTAATTTCCATGCCTGCATTCCCCATTGAAAAAAGAAAAGAAAAAAAGAAAACCGTTAACAGTGGAGTCAATTCTGATTCATAGTGACCCTATAAAACAGAGTAGAACTGCCCCCAAGGGTTTCCGAGGAGCGGCTGGTAGATTTGAACTGCCAACCTTTTGGTTAGCAGCCAGATGCTTAACCACTGCACCACCAGGTCCCTATTAGGCAGGAGAATTCACAGAGGCACAGACTGTACTTCAGAAATATATATTTTAGAAGAATGTCTTGCAAGGAACTAAACTTGTAATTTTTGCTTCTGCTGTGGGAGGCCTTGAAAGGATGAATAATTGAAGCACAAAAGCTATAGCCTCTCAAGGGGTGATAGACAGGATTTCTGGGATTTGAAGTTCTAGGATCCATGATAAGCTTTCTAAGTCATATTGCCCAGGAAGGACCTTTAGTGTTCAAAGGTCAACAGGGAACAGCTGCCAGGAGAGTGCTGGCCCTGGAGACCATCAAGGTTGTCACTTTCGCTGAGGGCATGAAAAGGTCTGTTGTTTCAGAGAAGAATGAAAATAGCACTTTATATTTTTATGGTTGAGAAGGAAAGTGGACTGGCCTCTGGTGGGACCCCTGGGACTGGAATGGCAGTGATTTTGCAGACTGTGAAGTGTTGACACCTGAGCTGGTCTGAACGAAGTGTCACTGGCTTGATGGTGAGTCTTGAAGAAGAATGTTTGTATGTGATGGGAAGGACTGAGCACTAAATGCTGCAGACTGGGAGATCCAGCAAAGGACACGCTCTGACGATCACAGCATCAGGAGAATGGAATCTCTCATGAAGTCAACCATTCAAAGTACCATACTGGCCTGTGCCATGACCTGGATCAGCAGTAGCTTCTGACAGCAGAGCTGTTGCAGGACCAGGCAGAAGTGGAGGACCAGCATTTAACAGCAACACCACGAGGCATCAAGGAATAGCAGTGGACGCATGTATACCAGGGCTTATCTTAGCTTAAAGTGGAAGTTAAATGGACTTCCTAGTTGGACAGCATATGTCCTCCAGATTCTCAGAAAATCCAGAGGAAGGGGAAGGGGCCCTAAGAAAGTGACACCAGATTCCCACTACTCTGGCATTAGAGGACTCAAGTCATTTTTCATTTAATTAGGAGAACTGAATACCTTGAGTGTTGAGGAGCAGTTTACACCACTTACACTTCAGTGGATCTGCTTTGGTTTTTAATGTACTGCTTGGCATATAATTGGATTCAGTACATGATTACTAAGTAATGAATAAACAATATGACTATAAAGTAAACAACATGATTTCCATAAATTTGTTTGGGAACCCATTTTAGGGATGCTTTAACATGTATTCCATAAACTTTATGGTAAGCAGGTTACTAAGGTAGAAAGACTATATTTTACAGTGTGTTGCAGATACATATATCCAGTCTATCCAGACCTCACCAGACTGTGATTAAAAATTAGGTCAAGTTTAACCTGTAATGTCCAAATTACTGTGGCTCAAACCTTCATTTTATTTGATGACAACAAGTTTCATTTTTTATGAGGCTTCTCTCCCCCAAGTAGGTCTCTGCATCTCCCAGTTGCTCACATGTTCCACAAATCCATACTGGCCTAGCACCTGTTATGGATTGAATTGTTTCCCCTTCCCCCCAAAAATATGTGTTGGAATCCTAATTCCTATACCTGTGGATGTAATCCTGTTTGGGAATAGGGTCATATTAATCAGTGTGTGGTATTCCCTAAACCTAATCACTTCTGAATTATAAAGAGCAGCATAAACACAGAGAGGTGTGAGCACAAGCAGAAGAAGATAGACACTGTGTGAAGATCGCCAAGGAACCAAGGATTGCTAGCTACTAGAAGTTGAAATAGACAAAAAAGGATCTTCCCCTAGAGCTACACTCTGAATTTGGATTTATAGCCTCCTGTACTGTGAGAAAATAAACTTTTTGTTCTGTGAATCCACCCACTTGTGGTATTTCTATTACAGCAGCACTAGGAAAGTGAGGCATCCTTCCTCTGGTTCCAGATTGCCAATCACAGCTCCACCACTGCTGCCTCTCACTGTGTGACTGGTCACCTACTGCAACTCCAGAATTGGTGCCACCACAGCTATGCTGGCCTCAGGGGGAGGGGAAAGGCATTTCTTCCCTTTCCTATATGCTCCAAAAGATGGACACAGACCCTTTGTTTAATTTCTCACAGCATGACAGAGACCAGGCTGTAACAATTAGCCAAATTTTGCACAATGCCTACGTTTAAGAGAAAGAAATTATAAAATTGAGAAACTTAAAAATGGCTAATTCTGAGTATTCTCAACAGTTCACAAGCCAAAGTACAGGCTGCCTTGGGGCTTTGGAGGGTGACTTCCTGCCTAGTTCCCAGGCTTGGGCAATCTGGCAGGGCCTGCTTGTCTCCTCCCTTTGGGGATGACTTTGAGTGAGTTCATCTTACTGAAAGTCCTGGTCTCAATCTCCAGAAGCCTCAAGAGAAGAAGAAATTTCTCCCTCTAGTCCCTCTAGTCTCAGGCCTGCCTCTTCTACCCTCATTTCCTGTCCATTCCGTCTGGGGAAGCCAGCCCTCCTCCACTCATGGGGTGAGGTCTGTCCCTATGGCCTCTGTGAGATCACCACGTAAAAGCAAAATATCCAAAGTGAGTACATTCTCCAAACTCTGAGTCTGAGTAGTACCACGTGTGAGATAACAGGCTAGTCATTTTGCACTAAGCCTAGCCCAGTCTCATTTCTTTTTACTGCATTTCATCCAGCAAGGGGTAAAAATCAGAACTGTAACTTCTCTGCAGTCCCTAGGGTCTCCATTCCCAATCTCCTGTGTGAAGTTGTTGAAACAGGAAGCACACACATCTCCACTAAAATAAACAGTACCATACAGGCTAGGGTAGTCTACCAAACCCCAAAACCAAACCCACTGCTGTTGAGTCTATTCCAACTCATAGCGACCCTGCAGGACGGAGTAGAACCACCTCATAGAATTTCCAAGGCTGTAAATCTTTATGAAGCAGACTGCCACATCTTTCTCCTGCTGAGCGGCAGGTGCGTTCGAACTGCTGAGCTTTCAGTTAGTAGCCAGGTGCTTTAACCACTGCACCACCAGGGCCTCCCAGGGTAATCTAACAGCCATACTTTAAAAGAAATATTTCTCTAAAAGCATCATCATCTGCAGAGATGTAGCGCTGCCCATAATAAAGACAACTTTTTTAATTTTATTAGGCAGAAAAGTTTAGCCCTCTGGAGCCACAGCTGTCAAATTCCCATTCCAGAAGGGGGTCTTGTTAAACTCTTTGCGGTCAAGTCAATTTCAACTCTTAGCAACCCTATAGGACAGAGTAGAACTGCCCCATAGGGCTTCCAAGCAGTGGCTGGTGGATTCAAACTGCTGGCCTTCTGATTAGCAGCCCAGCTCTTAAACACTGAGCCACCAGGGCTCCAGAAGAGGGTCCAGCTTAATATTTTCATATTTAACTGTTTTAGGATTTTCTAGAGAACCGGTAGATTATATATACATATGGAAACCCTGGTGGCGTAGTGGTTAAGAGTTACGGCTGCTAACCAAAAAGGTCGGCAGTTTCAGTCTACCAGCCACGCCTTGGAAACCGTTTGGGGGCAGTTCTAGTCTGTCCTATAGGGCTGCTATGAGTCGCAATCAACTGGATGGCAACAGGTTTGGTGTTTTTCCCCTGGTTATATATATGCACCAAAAAAACCTATAGCCGTTGAGTCAATTCTGACTCATAATGACCCTATAGGACAGACTAGAACTGCCCCATAGAGTTTCCAAGGAGCTTCTAGTGGATTCGAACTGCCGACCTTTTTGGTTAGCAGCTGTAGCTCTTAACCACTGTGCCACCAGGGTTCGATATATATATATATATATATGTGTGTGTATATATATATGTATGTATGTATATACATACATACACAGAGAGAAAGAAAGATGAATTCTAAGGAATTGGCTCACAAAAGTGTGGGGGGTGACAAGTCAAAATCTGTAGGTCAGGTAACAGGCTAGAAACTAGCAGTCTTGGTTCCAAAATCAGTAGGCCAGACGGTGGGCTGGAAACTCTGGCAGCATGTCTATTTACAGTCTCTAGGCAGAATCCTTTTCCTTCAGGAAATCTCAGTTTTGGCTCTTCAACAGTTTGGATGAGGCCACCCACATTATGGAGGGTAATCTGCTTTACTTAAGATCAATTGGTTTAAATGCTAATCATATGTTCATAGAGACTGCTAGACTAGTTTTTGACCGGGTGCCTGGGTGGTACGAACCCTTAATGTGCTTGGCTGCTAACCGAAAGGTCTGAGGTTAGAGTCCACCCTGAGGTGCTTCGGAAGAAAGGCCTGGTGATCGACTTCTGGAAAAATCAACTATGAAAAACCCTATGGAACACAGTTCCACTTTGACACATATGAATCAGAATCAACTCTTCAGCAACTGGAAAAATGAATCAAAAGTGTTTGACCAAACAACTAAGCACCATAGCCTAGCCAAGTTTCACATAAAATTAACCATCACCCTAACCTACTTCCTTTTACATGATTTTCCTCAAACCAAGGATGAGTCTGCCTCAAGATATTGCAAAAACTGCTTGAAGCTCTGAAATTATGGGGTTCAAGCCACACTTCCCACCCCAGCCTTCATAAGTCTCAGCCCAAATGGTTGCACAACTTGAAAAATGTAATCAGTGTCACTGAATTATACGTATAGAAATTGTTGAATTGACATTATGTTTTGTTGTGTAGATTTTCACCAAAATTGAGGAAACAAAAGCCCGTTTTTAGTCAGGACTCTAGTGATATGTACTGTGTATCTGTCTACCTCCAGGAGTTTCTGCTTTTCTGAGAGTATCACTCAGGAAGGAGAGTCCAGCCCTAAGATGAAAGCAGAAGGGAAACTGTTTCCTCCTTCCAGGGGACACAGCCTTTCCCCTGCCACATAAATATGCAACTAATTTTATTTTCTTTTTCTTGAAACTTACATACCTGGTTTGGCAACAGTAATTCAAAAAGAGTTTTATAAAGGTTAAAGAATTAAAGTTAGCTAAATTGTGAAATTGAGGTTCTTTAGGGACTCAATTTCTGTAGTCATGGGTCATACAATATTAAATGAATTTAGAGGTATGGATTTTAGTGGGCTCAGGTTGTAAAGACTGTTGACTCAGAAAAATTGAAGCAAAAGGTGAACTTTCTCAATATATTTCTGAATAGACTTTAATATTTTATAATTAATAACAGCTGTCAAGTGCTTACATTGTCCATTTCTATTTATATTGGCTACTAGCCAAAACAACAGTAATAGATTTTTGCCAATCTTAAACTTAAAAATCACCAATGGCAAATGCTATTTTTCATTAAAAAACTCAAGAGGACATACAGTATACAGAAAGCAGTCATAGAGAAGGTTCATTAGTTACACTTATCTTGCCTTTAGTTCCATTCATTTATCAAGTATTTATTGCCTGCTATGTGCCAGACACTATGCTAGGCCCTGAAGTAGATATCAGGATGAATAAGCAAACCTGCTTTTGAACTCCTTACCACTTGGTTGGGGAGTAGAGATGAGTGGGCTGAGGGAAACAATGTTAAGTAAAATATTAAAATAAAAAATAAAATATTAAAATAAAATAAAATTTTATATTAAAATTAAAACAAAACAAAATATTTAATAAAATGTTAAAAACAACTAAAATATTAAAATTATACATAACAAAATATTACAATTACAATAAAATGTTAACTAAATACTAAAATTTTATCAACTGCTACCAATTGATAACAGAGTGTGAACCATGTATGGTGGGAGCACAGAGAAGACCAACTAACTCTACCCAGAAGGCTTCACAGAGGAGGTACATTTGAGCTGGATCTTAAAAGAAGATCACCAAAAGAAGGGGAGCAAGAATTAAATATTTGTATGGTGCCTGTCCTTCTTATTAGACTGACTGTTCCATGAGGGTAGGGACTGGGTCTTGTTCAACATTGTATTCCTGGTACCCATTGTATTCTTCTGCACTTGGCCCACATCAAGTAGTCTAAAATATTTGTTGACCAACTGGCTAAAGAGTATTTCAGGTACAGAGAACCATATGTACAATAACAAAAGAAATAAGATAACAGAATGATCTTCCTAGACTATTGTTTACAATATCAGCACCAGTAGCTTATGGAAAGGAAAGCAGTATATCCTAGACAGCTGAAAAGAGCAAGCATTGAAGAAGCCAGAAGACCTGGGTTCTAGCTCCAGCCCTGTTATTAACTAACTAGTTATCTGACTTTGAATAAATGATTAGCCTGTACCATCCTTGGTTTTCTCACTTGTAAAATAGCCTTGGAAGGGCATACTGTTAAAACTTTAAATAGAAGGAGAAAGGAAGTAGCACTGTGTCTTTTCCTAAATGCAAAATTAATAAGTGCATCCTAGCTTTAAGCTGGCTGACTGAGTACCAACTGATCATCTCCATCCCTCACCAAAACTATAAGACTGATTAAAAAAAAAAATAGATTAAAAAAGGTTCAGTAACAGGAAAGATCACAAGTTGTGATCAAATGAGAAATCCGAGCAGTGAGCTCCTTCCACCCCAAAGCTGCTGTTCTCAATCATGTGCTGCCCTGATGGGGGAGGGGCTTGCAATTCTTTCTAACCTAACCAAACAGATGAAGAGATAGAAAAATTGAAACTATGAAGGAAAAGTTAAGAGGCATGGAGGTTACAGAAGTATTTTTAAATGTTTATGTGCCATGGATTTGTTTGGCAGTTTGGTGAAGACTATGGTCCCATTCTCAGAATGCTTTTAAATGCCTAAGATAAAATACATAGGACTACAAAAGAAATCAATTACTGTATATTAAATGTAGTTATCAAAATTTTGACATTTTATGATATATTAACATATCAACAAATTAAATAACAAGATCTGGTGAACAGTCTACTAAGTATCATTTTTCAGATATCTGCCATAATTGTAAAGTAATACGAAAATGTCTGTGAATTCTATCGGTAATAAAGTCACAGATACTGCCAATACTACTGTGGTTTACTGCCTACATTTAAATGGTTGAAAATAGTATATTTCAGTTAAGGTTTAGTGAATATAAAAATGCAATTTTTTTCCTATTAAAATTAATGGACCCCCCTGAATTCTATCCACAGACCCTAGATTAAAAAACTCTGGTCTAATAGATTTTCCAGGAGATTTCCCAAGGACAGAAGCGATACAATATTTTAATTTTGTAGAACTGAAAAAAAAGACATGATAATTCAGATGAAAAGAGTTCACTAAATGCTAGCAGAAAAATATAAAATATGATAAGGAAACATGACTAGAAACATATAGTAAAACACCAGAAACATCAGAGATAAAGAGAAACCCTAAAAGCTACCAGAGCAAAAAGACAGATAACCTACAAAGGAAGAATAAACAATAACATTGAACATTTAATTAGCAAAGTTCTATGCAAGAAAAACCTGAAGAAATATTTTTTAAATGCTGATGGGAAGTTTACTTTGAATCTAGAATTTTATACACAGCCAAATTATCCTAAATTTAAAGTAGAAAACCCAAAACCTGCTGCCGTCAAGTCAATTCAGACTCAGAGTGACCCTTTAGGACAGAGTAGAACTGCCCCATAGGGTTTCCAAGGAATGGCTGGTGGATTCAAACTGCCGATCTTTTGGATGGCAGCCGAGCTCTTAACCTTTGCACCAAGTATAGTGAGGGTAAAATAATGACACATCTAGACATATAAAGATTCAGAACAATTAGCCCTCATGACCTAAAAATAAACTCTAGCAAGAAAAAAATTAATCTAAGCTGGAGAAAAATGTAGTAACTCACAAAAAAGAAAAAGAAAAAGAAAAAAAAAAAAGACCAGACTTACTGGTCTGACAGAGACTGGAGAAACCCGTGAGAGTATGGATTCCAGACACCCTTATAGCTCAGTAATGAAGTCACTCCTGAGGTTCACCCTTCAGCCATAAACATGAGACTGAAGGTGCACACCAGTCCAGGGGCAAGGAACGAGAAGGCAGGAGGGGACAGGAAAGCTGGTAATGGAGAACCCAATGTTGAGAAAGGGAGAGTGTTGACATGTCAAGGGGTTGGCAACCAATGTCATAAACAGTATGTGTATTAATTGTTTAATGAGAAACTAGTTTGCTCTGTAAACCTTTATTGAAAGTATGATAAAAAATAAATAAAAAAAACAATCAAGTAAATGCTTCTATAAAAAAAAAAAAGAAAGAATAAAATTAATCTAGAAGGAAATGTTGGAATGCAAACTTAATGTATACTTGTTGGGAAGAAACTATACATCTACTCCTCACTTATCGACTATCTCATTATCTGACATTTTGCTTTTACAACAGTAAAAAATCTACTTAAATCACCTTAAAGCCAGGTAAGAACCCGTATGTTTTTTGTGAGTGCCTCCCTCCTAAGCCCCAAGTCCTAGATCCCTATCATACCTCCTTTTGCCTCAATCTCTTTTTGTGTTGTATTCTCCTACATTTTTTCAATGCCTATTTAAACATGGATACAAGCACATGTACACAAAATAACTTTTACTCTTTAAACAATGAGCTCACTCTATATAAAAGAGTTTGTGCTTTTTTTTCATTCCAGGAATGTCATCAACATCCTTCCATATCAGCACATGCAAATATACCTTATTATTATTATTATTTTACTACCTATATTCCACAATATAAGCTAGACTACATGAAGGAGGAAACCCTGGTGGTGTAGTGCTTACGAGCTATGACTGTTAACCAAAAGGTTGTCAGTTAGAATCCACCAGCTGCTCCTTGGAAACCCTCTGGGGCAGTTCTACTCTTTCCTCTAGGGCCGCTATGAGTTAGAATCGACTCGACAGCAATGGGTTTGGTTTTTGTGGTTTTATATGAAGAAGAATGTGGCATTAGGATTGGAAGAAGACTTGTTAACTATCAGTGATATGCAGATGACACAACCTTACTTGCTGAAAGCAAAGAGTATCTGAAGCAGTTACTGATGAAGATCAAAGACTATAGCCTTCAGGATGGATTACACCTCAACATAAAGAAAACAAAAATCCTCACAACTGGACTAATAAACAACATCATGATAAACAGAGAAAAGATTGAAGTTGTCAAGGATTTCATTTTACTTGGACCCACAGTCAATGTTCATGGAAGCAGCAGTCAAGAAACCAAACAATGTATCATATTGGGCAAATCTA
Organism: Trichechus manatus latirostris; assembly: GCF_000243295.1. Lineage (NCBI taxonomy): Eukaryota > Metazoa > Chordata > Mammalia > Sirenia > Trichechidae > Trichechus > Trichechus manatus. The sequence goes on from NW_004444076.1 coordinate 5,314,064, forward strand.
CTGCAAAAGACCTCTTTAAAGTGTTGAAGAGCAAAGATGTCTGAGGACTAAGGTGTGCCTGACCCAAGCCTTGATATTTTCAATTGCCTCATATGCATGCAACAATAAGTAAGGAAGACAAAAGAAAAAATTGATGCCTTTGTTAGCAAAGAATATTGAATATACCATGGACTGCCAGAAGAACAAACAACTCTGTTTTGGAAGAAGTACAGCCAGAGTGCTCCTTGGAAGTAAGGATGGCAAGACTTCATCTCATGTACCTTGGACATGTTATCAGGAGGGACCAGTCCCTGGATAATGCCATCATGCTTGGTAAAGTAGAGGGTCAGCAAAAGAGAGGAAGACCCTCAATGAAATGGATTAACACAGTGGCTGCAACAATGGGCTCAAGCACAGTAACAATTGTGAAGATGGCGCAGGACTGGAAAGTGTTTTGTTCTGTTGTACATAGGGTTGCTATGAGTTGGAACTTACTTGACAGCACCTAACAAGAACAACAAATTCCACAATATGAATGTATCATAATTTATTTATTTAACCATGCCCCTAACATGAATATTTGGATTATTTTTAATATTTTTGGTCTTATAAATAATGTTTGGAAACTTTTTTTTACCAGTATTTGTATAGGATAGAGACCTAGAATTAGAATTGTTGGGGCAGAAGATATGAACATTTAAAATGTTGGTAGATCTTGACAAAATGACTTCCAAAAAGATTGTGCTCATTTATAGTCAGACTAGAAATATATATTATACAGTATTTTAAGAAAGAAAATCTTCAAACATGAGAACAGACACAAAATGGAAAGAATTTTGTTGAGAGTTTTTTTAAAAAAAAGAGAAAGAAAATACACATTATTTTGAGAGCATGTGGAAAATAATTTTCCAATAGATACCACAAATTAATCCAAAAAGAAAATTTGATAAGGATGTTGTTATTGTTGTTAGGTGCCGTCGAGGTGGTTCTGACTCATAGCAATGCTATATACAACAGAATGAAACACTGCCTGGTCCTGCACCATCCGCACAATCATTGCTATGTTTGGGCCCATTGCTAAAGCCACTGTATCAGTCCATTTTGTTGAGGGTCTTCCTCTTTTTTGATGACCTTCTACTTTACCAAGCATGATGTCCTTCTCCAGGGACTGGTCCCTCCTGATAACATGTCCAAAGTACATGAAATGAAGTCTCACTATCCTTGCTTCTAAGAAGCTTTCTGGCTGTACTTCTTCCAAGACAGATTTATTTGTTCTTCTGGCAGTCCATGGTACATTCACTATTCTTCGACAACACCATAATTCAAAGGCATCAATTCTTCTTTCGTCTTTCTTATTCACTGTCCAGCTTTCACATATATATGATGTAATCTAAAACACCAAGGCTTGGGTCAGGCGCACTTTAGTCCTCAAAGTGATATCTTTGCTTTTCAACACTTTAAAGAGGTCTTTTGCAGCAGATATGCCCAATGTAATACATCATTTTATTTCTTGACTGCTGCATCCGTGGGTGTTGACTGTGGATCCAAGCACAAAGAAATCCTTGACAGCTTCATTCTTTTCTCTGTTTATCATTATGTTGCTTATTTGTCCAACCGGTAAGGATAGAAGACTTCAATTATCCAGTTAGGTTTTATTCTGTTAAAAGCAGATCATCAAATAAATTATTGCAGATAATTTCACCTTTAATAAAGTAATCCTAAAGAGGAAAACTCCTGCTCTGGATTTGACTCTAACCATCACGAACACTGATTTGCACTGTGAGAGTTACAAGATCCTTGATTAAAAGTATATGCATTATCAGACTTCTGGGCAACATGGCACTATAGACAGAAGCACCACGCTGTCCCTCCACAGCAAAGACCCAAAAAACTAAGTTAAACAGAGACAATCGTCAATCCTGGAAAACCTAAGCATCAAATGAAGAGATAAAGAACTCAGCCAAGTACTGAATGGAAGAAGAAACTAACAGAGATAAGGGCAGAGGTCCCCTATCAGCTAACGTAGCACGGATTCATCATCTTGGACTCCTGTCGGAGATTGGCAAACAGCAAATACGGAAAGCAGGTTCATGGAGCTCCTAGCAGGAGACAGAACAGCTGGTAACAAGTGATACATGCTTTCCCACCCCCCACCATTCTTCAACCCCATTCGGCCTCCTCTGCTTCCTGCAGCCACAGTCTCTTGGCCAAAAGGCATCAGCTTCAGCCCTGTGTTGCTTGGATTCCACCTGCCCACACTGGCTGGCTCTCTAAGTGCCATTTGTTTTTTGCTAGTGTTGCTTTTTTCTACTTCTTTTGGTTTCTTCCATACCTCTCACGACCTACCCTTCCTTTCTCTCAAATACCTGGCTCTGTGTGCGATCTTTGCTTCTTCTTGAAAGGCTATGAAATGCTGCTTGACTGTGGAGATGTTTCCCAGCCTGTGCCACCACGCTAGTGGGATCCCTGGGGTTTTCTGTTTGTTTGTTTTGATTTGTTTCTTTGTTTTCTTTTTCTTTTCTTGACTTGGGAGCCCCATCTAGCCAGGCTGTACTGTGCAGCTTGAGAGCTACTTCCTCAGTCTGGGGAGTCATGGGGTGGGATCACAGGGGCATTTCTTTTTTCTTTTTCTTTTTGTTTTTCTTTTCTTTTCTCTCTTTTTTCCTTTTTATCTTTCTTCATTTCTCAGTTTCTTGTCTCTCTATACTTACCTTCTCTTCCTATCTCCTGAATACCTGGCGCTGTGAGATACCTCTACCTCTTCTAGCCAGGCTGTACTTCGTGGCCTGGCAGCCACTTCCTCAGTCTTTGCAGCCATACTGGTGGGAACCCAGGGGACTTTTCTTTTCTTTTTTTCTAGTTTTTGTTTATTTATTTTCTTTCTTTTTTTCCCTTTTTGTTTTTCTCCATTTCTCAGCCTCTCATCTCTACACTCAAATGGCAAGCTCCCTTAGAACTCTTTTTTTTGTTGTTTGTTTTTGGCTTCTGTTTCTCTCTCCTCTTTCCCGTACCCATCTTAGCTCCACACATCACAATCTCCCACCTCCTTCCTGCCTACTAGCACTTTGCACTGAATATCACACCTCCGAGCAGCACAGGCATGGCCTACCAGAACCTCCCCTGCACTGATTCCCAGCCTGCACTGTTGACCCTAGTATGTGCCATAAAAAAACCCATCCCAGCAACTCCCCTTCAGCTGGACCTGCCCTGCTGCACCATAGCTGAGCGACTGACCCTACCTATTGCAGAAGAAGGTGAAAAGCATCATGCCCACAGACAAGCAAACAACAAAGAATGCACAGCCCACCTGCTCAGACATAACCAAATAAAACAAAAAAGCAGGACAACACAAAGAAATCTGCAATCAATAAACGAGGAAAATAATTACAGAATGTCCCAAAAACAGCAGACAGTATAAAAACATATTAAAAAAAACTGGACAGGATGGTTCCAGTAGGTGACCAAAATAAAACACTGGATGATTTTCCAGTAGAAGAAAAGGCAGTAGAAATACCTGACAGGGAATTCAAATCTCTAATATTCAGAGCTATCCAAGAGTTGAGGCAAAAAGCAGACAAAAAGAAGGAAAACATAGACAAATTCATGGAAAAGGCAGGCAAATTCATGGAAAATACAGACAAAAAAATGGAATAATTCAGAAAAACAATACAGGAACAAAATGCCAAAATAAAATCACAACTAGAAATCATACAAAAACAATTAGAAATCCAAAAGATAAACAATAAGATTTCAGAAATGGACGGTGTCATAGAAGGTCTGAGGACCAGGTTTGAAACAATGGAAGACAGGGTCAATGAAATTGAAGACAAACACCTGGGTACAACTCTGTTTGAGGAAAAATCAGAAAAAAGAATGAAGAAAAATGAAGAAACCCTGCGAATTATGTGGGATACAATCAAAAGCAAAAATCTGCGGGTGAACAGAGTTCCAGAACAGGGGGAGAAAACAGAAAATACAGGGAGGATCATTGAAGAATTGCCGACAGAAAACTTTGCCAATATCATAAAAGATGAAAATCTGACCATCCAAGAAGCTTAGCAAACCCTATATAGGATAGAACCCCAAAAGAAAATCACCAAGGCATATCATAATCACACTCGCTAAAACCAAAGACAAAGAAAGAATCCTGAGAGCAGCTCAGGAAAAATGAAAAGTCACATACAGAGGAGAAACAATAAGACTAAGCTTGGATTATTCAGCAGAATCCATCCAGGCAAGAAGGCAATGGGATGATATATATGAAACCTTGAAAGAAAAAAAAAGGCCAGCCAAGAATAATATATTCTGCAAAACTCTCATTCAGATATGATGGTGAAATTAGGACATTTCCAGATACACAGAAATTAAGAGACTGTGTAAAAATGAAACTAAACTTACAAGAATTATTAAAGGGAGTCCTTCGGTCTGAGAACAAACAATATCAGACCACAAGCTGGATCTAGGATGCAAGGTCATACCAGCCAGATACCAACCTAGGAAATGAATTCTTAAGGACTATCCAAAACAAAAAGAATTAAAACAGGGAACCAGAGAGGTTAATCTGTAAATGATAACAACATCAGAACAATAAAAAGAGGGAATAAAAGGTGTAGGTATAGAACCTTCTAAGGGAGAGGAAGGCAAGGTGATATCAAGTAATAATAGACTGGTTCAAACATAGGAAGATAAGGGTTAATTTCAAAGTAACCACAAAGAAAGTTAACAAACATACTCATCAAAACAAAAAAGAAAAATATAAAGTGTCAGTAAAAACAGAATCTACAACAACAAAAGAAATGAAAAAAATCCACAAACAAAAGGAATTCAGCACAGGAGAGTAAGAAGAACAAAGAAAATGTCTGCACCATAGAAAAAAGCACTACAAAATGACAGCAATAAACTCATACCTATCAATAATTACACTGAATGTAAATGGCCTAAATGCAGCCATAAAGAGACAGAGAGTGACAGAATGGATAAAAAAAACAGGATCCATCAATATGCTATCTACAAGAGACACACTTTAGAAACAAAGATGTAAATTTATTAAAAATCAAAGGATGGAAAAAATATATCAAGCAAACAGCTACCAAAAAAGAGCAGGAGTGGCAATACTAATCTCAGATAAAACAGACTTTAAAACAAAATCCACCATAAAAGACAAAGAAGGACACTATTTAATGATTAAAGGGATGATCCATCATGAAGACATAACCATAATAAACATTTATGCACCCAATGACAGGGCTCCAAAATACATAAAACAAACTCTAACATCACTGAAAAGAGAAACTGACAGTTCCACAATAATAGTAGCAGACTTCAACACACCACTCTAGGTAAAGGACAGAACACCTAGAAAGAAACTCAACAAAGATACAGAAGACCTAAAGGGCACAAACAGCCAACTTGACCTCATAGACATATATAGAACACTCCACCCAATAGCTGCAAAGTACACATTCTTTTCCAATGCACATGGAACGTTCTCCAGGATAGACCAAATCTTAGGCCACAAAGCAACCCTGAACAAAACTGAAAACACTGAGATAATACAAAGTGTCTTCTCTGACAACCACACCATCAAGGTAGAAATTAACAGGAAGAGCAGGGAAAGAAAATAAATTACATGGAAACTGAATAACACCCTGCTTACAAAACACGGGGTGTCATGGAATGAATCATGTCACCCAAAAAATGTGTGTATCAATTTGGCTGGGCCATGATTCCTGGTACTGTGTGATTTTCCTATATGTTGTAAATCTTGCCTCTATGATGTCAATGAGGGAGGATGGGTGGCAGTTGTGTTAGTAAGGCAAGACTCAATCTGCAGGATTGGATTGTGTCCTGAGGCAATCTCTTGAGATATAAAAGAAAGAAGTGAGCAGAGACAGGGGGGACCTCATACCACCAAGAAAGCAGTGTCAGGAGCAGAGCGTGTCCTTTGGACCCAGAGTCCCCGCGAGGAGAAGCTCCTAGTCCGGGGGAACATTGATGAGAATGCTGACAGAGAAAGAAAGACTTCCTCTGGAGCTGTCACCCTCAATTTGGACTTTCAGCCTACATTACTGTGAAGAAATAAATTTCTTTTTGTTAAAGCCACCCACTTGTGGCATTTCTGTTATAGCAGCACTAGATGACTAAGACACTGGGTAACAGAAGAAATCAAAGATAGAATAAAAAAATTCCTAGAATCAAACGAGGATAAAACACATCATACCAAAACCTTTAGGATACAGCAAAGGCAGTCCTCAGAGGACAATTTATAGCAACAGATGCACACATAAAAAAAGAAGGGACAAAATCAAATCATTAACTACACAACTTGAACAAATAGAAAAAGAACAGCAAAAAAAGCCCACACTCACTAGAAGAAAGAAAATAATAAAGATCAAAGCAGAAATAAATGAAATAGAGAATAGAAAAACAATAGAATCAACAAAACCAAATGTTGGTTTTTTGAAAGGATCAACAAAAATCGACAAACCATTGGCCAAACTAACAAAAGAACAACAGGAGAGGACGCAAATAACCCAAATAAGAAATGAAATGGGGGACATTACAACAGACCAAACAGAAATAAAAAGGATCATAACAGAGTATTATGAAAAACTATACTCCAACAAATTTGAAAATCTGTAGGAAATGGATAAATTTCTAGAAACACACTACCTACCCAAACTAACACAAAGTGATGTTGAAAATCTGAACAGACCCATAACAAGAGAAGAGATTGAAAAGGTAATTAAAAAAAC
>NW_004444076.1:5321409-5346955 GCF_000243295.1 Trichechus manatus latirostris
ACTACAAAACTCTACTGCAAGAAACCAAAAGAGAGCTACATAAATGGAAAAACATACCATGCTCATGGATAGGTAGACTCAACATTGTGAAAATGACCATTCTACCCAAAGCAATTTACAAATACAATGCAATCCTGATCCAAATACCAATAACATTCTTTAAAGTGATGGAAAAACTAATCGTTAACTTTATATGGAAAGCAAAGAAGCCCCAGATAAGTGAAGCACTATTGAAGAAGAAGAATAAAGTGGCAGGACTCGCAGTACCTGACCTCAGAACCTACTATACAGCTACGGCAGTCAAAACAGCCTGGTACTGGTACAACGACAAATACACTGACCAACGGAACAGAATTGAGAACCCAGATGTAAATCCATCCACCTACGGTCACCTGATCTTCGACAAGGGCCCAAAGTCCATCAAATGTGGAACAGACAGTCTTTTTAACAAATGGGGCTGGCAAAACTGGATGTCCATCTGAAAAAAAATGAAACAGCATCCATCCCTCACACTGTATATAAAAACTAATTCAAAATGGATCAAAGACCTAAGTATAAAGCCTGAAACCATAAAGTTCATAGAAGAAAAAATAGGATCAATGCTAGAGGCCCTAATACACGGCATTAACAGGATATAAACCATATCAACAACATACAAACTCCAGCAGAAAAGCTAGATAACTGGGATCTTCTAAAAATTAAACACTTACGCTCATCAAAAGACTTCACCAAAAGAGTAAAAAGAGAACCTACAGACAGGTTAAAAAAAATTTTGGACATTACAAATCAGACAAAGGTCTAATCTCCAAAATCCATAAAGAAAATCCAACACCTCTACAACAAAAAGACAAATAATCCAATTAAAAAATGGGCAAAGGAAATGAATAGACACTTCCCCAAAGAAGACATTCAAGCGGCCAATAGACACATGAGGAAATGCTTGAGATCACTCCGCATTAGAGAAATGCAAACAAAACCACAATGAGATACCATCTCACCCCAGCATTACTGGCACAGATAAAAAAAACAGGAAATAATAAATGTTGGAGAGGCTACAGCGAGGTCGGAACTCTTACTCGCTGCTGGTGGGAATGAAAATGATACAACCATTTTGGAAAATGATATGGCGCTTCCTTAGGAAGCTAGAAATAGAAATAGCATGCCATCCAGCAATCCCACTCTTAGGAATATATCCTAGATAAACAAGAGCTGTCACACGAATAGACATATGCACACTCATGTTCATTGTAGCATTGTTCAGAATAGCAAAAAGATGAAAACAACCTAGATGCCCATCAACGGATGGATAAACCAACTATGATACATACACATAATGGAGTATTATGCAACGATAAAGAACAATGATGAATCTGAGAAGTGTCTCATAATGGATGAATCTGGAAGGCATTATGTTGAGTGAAATAAGTCAGTCACAAAAGGACAAATATTGTATGAGACCATTACTATAAAAACTCATGAAAAGGTTTACACACAAAAAGAAACAATCTTTGATGGTTACCAGGGAGGCAAGGGGTGGGGGTGGGGGAACACTAAATAGACAATAGATAAGTAGACACTTTGGTGAAGGGTAAGACAGTACACAATACTTGGGAGGCCAGCACAACTTGTACAAGGCAAGGTCATGGAAACTCCGTAGACACATCCAAACTCCCTGTGAGACCAAATTGCTAGGCTGAGGACTGTGGGGACCATGGTCTTGGGGAACATCTAGCTCAATTGGCATAAGACAGTTTATAAATAAAATGTTCTACATTCTACCTTGGCGAGTAGCGTCTGGGGTCTTAACAGCCTGTGAGCAGCCATCTAAGATACTTCACTGGTCTCACCCCTTCAGGAGCAAGGGAGAATGAAGAAAACAAGATCCAAGGGAGAGATTAGTCCAAAGGACTAATGGACCACAACTATCACGGCCTCCACCAGACTGAGTCCAGTACAACTAGATGGTGCCCGGCTACCACCACTGACTGCTTTCACAGGGATCACAACAGAGGGTCCTGGACAGAGCTGGAGAAAAACGGAGAACAAAATTTTATCTCACAAAAAAAGACCAGACTTACTGGCCTGACAGAGACTGGAGAAACCCTGAGAGTATGGCCCCTGGACAGCCTTTTAGCTCAGTAATGAAGTCACTCCCTAGGTTCACCCTTCAGCCAAAGATTAGACAGGCCTATAAAACAAAATGAGACTAATGGGGCACAACAGCCCAGGAGCAAGGAGTAGAAGGCAGGATGGGGCAGGAAAGCTGGTAATAGGGAACCCCAAGTTTGAGAAGGGAGAGTGTTGACATGTTGTTAGGTTGTTAGCCAATGTCATAAAACAATATGTGTACCAACTGCTTAATGAGAAGCTATTTGTTCTGTAAATCTTCATCTAAAGTATAATAAAAAAACAATTAAGAAAAAAAAGTATATGCATTACCTTAGGATTTGTAATATATGTAATATGCAAACATGTGACTGCTCAGTATGTTTTGTCATATACTTAAGATTCGGGGATACAGATATTCAGAATTTTAGAGAGAGAAAAAATATAAATGGTTCATTACTTGAGTCTCCAAATGAGAGTGTAACAGTAAAATGCTACCACAGAGTTTTAATTGTAAAGGTAATTTTTTTTTTTTTTTTGCTAATTCAGCAACTATTTGAATATGTTTATGTACTAGATACTGGATTAGGCACCAAAGACATTGTCATCTATTTTGGAGGAAGTTGCAGATTTGTGGAACTTAATGCATTTGACATATATTAATTCTCTAAATTATTTTAAAGTAAAAATGTATCTCCATTTTGCAAGTGGGTAATAACAGTTGCAGAGAGGCAAACAATAGTATTTATTTTAAAACATTATATTGACAACCTACTATGAGTACCATCTGGTACATGAAGAAATACACGAGATGGTCTGGGTCGTGTCTTCAAAGCACATGCAGTTGTTTTGAATTCCAGAATTAAAAAAAAAATACTGTTAAAAAAAACTAGTAGAACCATTACGAAGAAAATAAAATGCTGCTACTATAGGTCATGCATAGACTTTCAAAGGGCTTGTGCAATGTTAGAAAAAGAGGCACTTAATCAAGGAATGACATGCGTGAGTAACAATCAGGGGCGGATTACCCAATAAGCAAGGTAAACATGGGTTTACTTGGATTTATTACTAATCTGAAGTGGACAATTTCATGATAAATTCTGTGAAATAGGATGTTATGCGATTTGGACATTGTATGAACACCATATTATATACAGGCAGTCCCATACAATCCATAGTTAAATCCCTGTAAAGCCTATTATATTAAAACCTTAAGAGAGCCAACCAGACAAAGCCTGAGAGCTGTATCCACCGGATATAGGAGGCCAGCCTTGCTAGGTGTGTGGCTGGGCTGGGCAGGGTGGAGCTGCACCTGCAGCGGGAAGGTAGTTTGTGCATGTCAAGGGTCGGGGGAGGGTGGCTTCAGGACTGGGCGGGATGCGGGTTGCGGGTGCCGGGAGCGTGGCTGTGGGTGGTGGCCCTGGCTGCTGCCGCCCTGTTAGTGTGGCTGCTTCCTTATCATGTGCAGCCGCCACTAGGAGTCAGGAGCCCGCCAGCGTCAGCACCCTGGCCCAGCAGGCGCCGCCAGCGCCAGTGGCAGCAGTGGAGGAGCCAAGGGTAGGTGCTGCCCTGCGCTGGGTATGAAAGGCTGCGGAGTTGCTGGGCAGGTGAACGAAGCCAGGAGGAGGAGAAGAACGAGGCAAAGGAAGAGGCGCTGTGGTGATTGGGATGCCCCATGGAGCCCCTCTGCTCCTTCACTCTGGGGGTTTGGGGTCTTAAAAACCATCGTTGCTGTTGTTATTAGGTGTCATCGAGCGGGTTCCAACTCATAGCGACCCCGTGTACAACAGAGCGAAACACTACCCAGTCCCGTGCCATCCTCACAATAATTGCTATGCTTGAGCCCATTGTTGCAGCCACTGTGTCAGTCAATCCACCTCATTGAGGGTCTTCCTCTCTTTTGCTGATCCTCTACTTTACCAAGCATGATGTCATTCTCCAGGGACTGGTCCTTCCTGATAACAATTCCAGTGAGACAAAGTACGTGAGACAAAGTATTGCCATCCTCGCTTCCAAGGAGTACTCTGGCTGTACTTCTTCCAAGATAGATTTGTTTGTTCTTCTGGCAGTCCATGGTATATTCAGTAATCTTTGCCAACACCATACTTCAAAGGCATTAATTCTTTGGTCTTCCTTATTCATTGTCCAGCTTTCACATTAATGTGATTCTACTGATAATACCATGGCTTGGGTCAGGCACACCTTACTCCTCAAAGTGACATCTTCGCTTTTTAAAGAGATCGTTTGAAGCAGATTTGCCCAATGCAATATACATAGTTTCATTTCTTGACTGCTGCTTCTGTGGACATTGGCTGTGGATCCCAGTAAAATGAAATCCTTGACAACTTCAATCTTTTCTCAGTTTATCATGATGTTGCTTATTGGTCCAGTTGTGAGGATTTTTGTTTCCTTTACGTTGAGGCGTAATCCCTACTGAAGGCTATAGTCTTTGATCTTCATCAGTAAGTGCTTCAAATACTCTTCACTTTCAGCAAGCAAGGTTGTGTCATCTGCATATGGCAGGTTGTTAACGAGTCTTCTTCCAATCCTGATGCCGTGTTCTTCTTCATATAGTCTGTCTTCTCGGATTATTTGCTCAGCATACGGATTGAGTCAGTATGGTGAAAGGATACAATCCTGACATATACCTTTTCTGATTTTATACCACACAGTATGCCCTTGTCTGTTCAAACGACTGTCCCTTGGTCTATCTACAGGTTCCGCATGAGCACAATTAAGTGTTCTGGAATTCCCATTCTTCACAATGTTATCCTTAGGATCCACACAGTCGAATGCTTTTGCATAATCAATAAAACACAGTTAAAACCATTAGGGGGAAATAATAAGCAAAAGGAAAGCTGCTTTCCTTTAAAAAAAAAAAAAAAAACACCTTATGGGACCATGGACATATATGCTGTTGGATGTTGCCCAAACTTACATTAAGTGGTGGGTACCTGTATATGTCTGTCCCACAATCTAGCAATCTCATTCCTAGATGTATGCCCAGAGAAATGAAAGCACATGTCTACAAAAAGATAAGTAAAGGAATGTTTATAGCAGCTTTATTCATAATTGCCCCAAACTTGCAAAATCCAATATACATTAACAGTAGAATGGAAAAATCATGCTGTATTCATGCGATAGGATATTACACAGTGAGAAAAATAAAGGAACTACTGCTATACACAACAATATGCACAAAATCTTAAGTGAAAGAAGCCAGACACCAAAGTTTACTTATTGTATGCTTCTATTTATCTAAATTTCAGGAAAAAGCAAAATGAAACTATGATGATAATAGTTGAAATAATGGTTAACTCTATTTGCGGGACTATTAACTGGGTAGGAGTATATGAGATAATTCTAGGGTGCTGGAAACATTCCTTTTCTTAATCTGGATAGGAGTTTCCGGAGTATATGCAAATGTGAAAATTTATCAAGCTGTACACTTACATTGTGTGCATATCACTGGACACAAAACAAAAACTGAGCATAAAAAATGCGCCAAAAAAAAAAAAAAAAAAAAAATATAAAATGTTAAAAAAAAAAAAAAAAAAAAGGAAAGAAAAGCTACCATGAAGGCCGAACATGAAGTTGCAGGAAGCTGAATCTCTGAGAAACAACTTAGAGGAAATCATCCTGAAGAGTTGGCTAACCTGCTCTGGATTTTGTGTGAACACAAAACAAACTTTTATTATTTTAAGCCCCTGAGATTTAGGGGTTTCTTTGATATCTCACATAGACTAACCTTTCTTGTCTAAAACAGTATTCATCACCTTGGAATTTAGCATGATCCAGACTCTAGCCTACAAACTGGCAGGGTCAGAAACCTGGTTTTGTTGGCACCACAGAGGAAGATCTGTCTCTCACAGGCTAAGTGACCCAAAACAAGCTTATAAATGGATATATAAATCAGAATGCCAATTTCTGAAATGACAGGGAGAAAAAAACTCTCATACAAACTAGAAAATCTGTGTTACCATGATTAAGCCCATTCTCTAACTCAAGGCAGACCTGTCTGGCAAGCCAAACCATAATAAATGCTGGCTTGGTGCATCTGTTTTCAGGAAAAGAGCATTAGATGAATTAAATCTTTAATGACATACGTCCAAGACAGTCTGTGAATCGATTTTAGTAGCAGAGACAGTTTTGTCAATGAATTCAGAATACCTGAGGTATCTGGGCTGCCATTTCTTCTCCTCTAGGTACATGCCTGACTTTCTTCAGTGACTCTTCCTTTTTTGTTTCCAATCCTATCAACACACTTTTCTTCTTTAGACATTGTTTTAGTCATCTAGGGCTGCTGTAACAGAAATACCACAAGTGGATGGCTTTAACAAAGAGAAATTTATTTTCTCACAGTCTAGTAGGCTAAAAGTCCAAATTCAGGGCATCAGCTCCAGGGGAAGGCTTTCTCTCCCTCTGTCGGCCTTCTCATCAACCTTCCCCTGGATTAGGAGCTTCTCCGCAGAGGGACCCTGGGTCCAAAGGACACGCTCTGCTCCCAGCACTGCTTTCTTGATGGTATGAGGTCCCCTCTCTTTGCTCGCTTCCCTTTCCTTTTTATCTCTTGAGATAAAATGTGGTGCAGCCCACCCCAGGGAAACTCCCTTTACATTGGATCAGGCATGTGACCTGGGTAAGAGTAGTGCTACAATCCCACCCTAATCCTCTTTAACGTAAAATTACAATCACAAAATGGAGGACAACCACACAATACTGGGAATCATGGCGTAGACAAATTGATACACACATTTTTTGGGGAACACAATTCAATCCATGACAGACATGTCGTTGCATTCAGTCTATTTTTTAGTCAGATATCGCTGGTCTCTGAGGTAGGTGGTCCTTTTATATACTTACTCCTATCTATTATATATGGATTATGTATTTTTCCTTTCAAAGAATAATCATAAACATTTTACTTTCAAGTTTTGTGGTGGGTGTGGTAGGGATTCAAAGCAAGTAGTAATGGTGTGCTTAACCATAGCCCCCAAACACTGATAAAATCATCAAACTAGTATAGACACTAAGCCTATTTATTAACGTTATTTGAAAGTGGTTTGTGTAATCCTTGAAGGCTTGAAGGACAGTGAGGAAACTGTTATTTGAGACTGGAGAAAAAGGCTTCTGTATTATGTAATGGAGGAAAGTTTACAACACTGTTGCCTGTTGAAATGTGGAAAATAGGAAATATATCTAATGAATTGGTACATTTGGTTAAAAGAATTTCCAGGCAGAGTGTTGAAAGTGCCAATTGATTTTTGAAAACTATCTGTGATAAGGTACAAGTATAGAAAAAAATAAACCAAACTTACTGCCATTGAGTTGATTTTGGCTCATCATAACCCCACGTGTCAGAGCAGAACTGTGTACCATAGGGTGTTCAATGACTGTAATCTTAGGAAGTAGATCACTAGGCCTTTCTTCTGAAGTGCTGCTGGGTGGATCTGGACCTCTAACCTTTTGGTTAGTAGTTGAGAGCAAACTGGGACATTCAGAGACTGATGAGGTAAAAAGGAACAACTCAATTTTTAAGTAGAATTTAGAGAAAATATAAAAAACCTAGGAATTTTGGACTAAAAAAAAAACAAAACAAAAAACCTGTTTTTCATTCCCAGCCTTTCCAGATGGGAAAAGTTTCTCAAAGTAAGAAATTATTCTAAAACAAAGATTACATCCAGCATACCAGCTGCAAGACTCTTTGTTAAGAAGGTAGAAAGGTCTAAGGCTGTTCTCCCTAGACTCTTTCAGCTACACAAAAGGGCATTGCTCAGTGGCACAGGGTTTGGACAGGGTAACCTACTGCCCTTTCCTCACACAGAAAGTGTATGAACATGGCTGAGACTTGGTTAGCCTTCCCAGGTACCACAGATCACAGAAAGCCCTGCAACTGGGAGCAGTTCAATTTCAACCAGCAGATTTAGTTACTGCCTGGCACTCCAGTGGAGTAAAAGTATAGTAAGGGTATTTTCCAACAGTTCCCTGACTTTCAGTGCTAAATGGAAAGTGTTTATCTCAAAGAGATTTGTGGATGTGTCTTCTTCCTAGTGGAGTGGATTATAATTTGATACATAAGCTCCCCAAATTTTTAAGTATATTGGTGGAAGCACTACTTGCTTGGATAGAAAGATCTTATGTATCTCTCAATACAACACTTTTCAATGTTTCTATGGAAGAAATTTATATTTACATTCTAAAAACTGAATATAATATTTTAAATAAATTGAGGTACGGAAAAATCTAAAGTTATGTTGCAACGAAAATTGGTAGAAAATTGGAATCACGTACTGTTATTTTGAAAATCTTGCCTAGTATCAACAAAGAGAATGTGTGTCTTAACTCTTGCTGGAATTAAGAGGTACCACAGTGTCATACTTAGTGTGAGCCATACTCTGCCATTGTGCACTTTCCAGATATGCATTTCTACCATGATTGTATGTAGAGCTGAACAAGTTCCTTTTGTTAATTCCTCAGCATGAGATCTTAAGAACTCTTCCATTCTTTTTCATCAACATCTTCAAAGCCAGACTCTTGGAAGAGCAACAGTCATCAGCTTGGTATTAACCAAAGCCTTTGAATTAGGCCACAAATTGCTGGATTAGTTTCCTTCATTCACTGTTCATCTCTGTGGAGAGGCCCTTTGCTTCACCTTGTTGATGAACTTTTCATATTTTTTTTTTTTTTTTTAACGAAGAGGTAACAATGAAGGCCCAAAACAGTATCCAGTCAAGCCACCGGTCATAGCCACCCTAAAAGATTAAAAGGCCCATGCAGATGTAATGTTTAACATAACCTTTAAACTTAATTGTGGCATGATGAGAAATCTTTCTTTAAAAAAAAAACATTCTGATGTATCTTATAATAACATATAAACAAATTTACACATGTAAACTACTGAAGTGTGAGCAAAGCTCCACTTTGCAATTTTTCTTTTTTATCTAAAAGCATGTATCACCTCCCCTGAAGATTTATTAATGCCTTCCAGTTCCAGGGAAGATTTGCACCAAGCTCACTAGGCAAGGTTGAGTTCTAACACACCACTGCTGTCTGCTGTGTCTACTACTTGGTTGACTATCACCTGTCTAGGTTGTTGTGACAGGATTGCTCAGTGGCTTAGCGTTTGGACAGGGTGACCTACTCCCCTTTCCCCACACAAAGTGTATGAACATGGCTGAGATTTTGCAAGCCTTTCCAGGCACCACAGATCTCAGAAAGCCCTGCAACTGGGAGCAGTTCAATTTCAATCAGACGGCAGCCTCAGTTATTGCCTGGCACTCTAGGGAAGGGAAGCTGGCAGTTGTGGGGACTACATTTGTCCCAGCTGTCCTCTGGCAACCCTCTTCCTCCACCAGCTCCCAACAAAGACATTTAATCCCTTTCTTCCACTACCCTCAGACCTACTTGGCCGGGCTTTGAGACGACAGAGACTGGAGTACAATCCGACCTAAGTCACCTACCATTGAGCAACCGCCAGAGCACTTGCGCTCCAGTGCCGGGCCCGGCGTGCGGCGGGTAGGCAGACGCGTCCGGAGCGGCGCTCCCAGCCCGTGAGGCGCGCTCTCGGGGCGATGGTTCTTAAAGCCTCCGCTTCCTTAGCGCTTCTTGTCTTGAGGCGTGGGCGCGCGCCGAGCCCGCGGGAACCCGCTCCCTGACAGGCCCGCTTGAGGGAGCGCGCACGCTCCGCCTCTTCCCGCCTCCTCGGTGCGCGTCCCGCCCCCTTGAGCTGCGATACGTCGAGCGCTCAACGTCGGAGGACTTTGTCCCAGAGTAAGCCCTCTCGCGTGACCTTTACCCTCTATTCCGCACCTCCAGCGGCCGGCCCGGAGAGCGTGCGGCGGTTGGGTGTCAGCTCCCCTGCTGCCCTCATCCCTCCCTACACCCGGCTTTCCCTCTCCTAGCCCCTCCGCGGCTCTTAGTCATGGCGGCTTTCAGCAAGTCCATCCCTCATAACTGCTACGAGATCGGCCACACTTGGCAACCTTCCTGCGGGATCTCCTTCCTGCAGATCACCGGGGGCGCCCTGGAGGAGTCCCTGAAGATCTATGCCCCTCTGTACTTGGTGAGACCCCTTCAGCCTCTCCTCCAGGACGAGTTTTGTTTGGAGGGTGGGCTGGGCCGTGCTGTTGGGGTTCCCGAGGAGCCCTGGGGTACGGGCGTTCTGCCGGTTTCTCACTTTGAAGGATCAGAGTGTTTTGGGGGACGGGATCCCAAATCCTACACGGGGGAAAGGGGAGGGAATTAGAGGTTTGACCTGGCCTCCGATTGCCTGTTACTGGGAAGAGGATGGGCTCCCAACTTTAGGATTAAGTTCAGGACACTTAAAAACGTGTATTCAGGGACCTGCGTTATTTTTCCTCTCCCCTGCCTAGTGATGGAGAGGTGTTTGTAGGTCAGCGAGGCGATGAGAATGGCCTGCAACCTTTCCTCATCTAATTCTCCCTCTTTTTTCTTCTTTTTTTAAACTGCAGATTTGACAGTAAGTCCCTGTGGTCTCAGGTCTGGTCGCAGTTTTGGATGACAGTGTTGTGACTTGAGGGTTTTGCAAATATTTTTGCAAGTTCACAAAATAGACTCCTGTTTGAGATTTTGCTGGTGATTAAAAGGGCAGTTCCAGTCTTAGAGTCAATGAAGGTGATTAGAAGGTCTGACTTAAGGTTCTTTTATTACATAGTTTTATGTGAGATAATCTCTAAGTTTGTAGAGTTTTTAATAGAGAATATTTGGAGCTATATGTAACACTGAAACTATTAAAGAAGCTTGTTCTTAAATGTTCTCATCTTCTTTTCAGTTACCTTGTCCTTAGTATTAAACACGTACTACTTTGGTTACTGAAATTCATTTATCTTATTTTTTTGCCTTATATAATCTGTGTCCTAAGAACACAGAGATCGTATTTTTGTATAATTCTTAAAAGTTTCATTGTGTTCAGTGGATGATTAATTAATTCTTCTCATTGAAATAATGATTTGGATTTATACTCTTAATATGCCTGAAAGTGTATCATGGCCATATCTAGTACTACTTGAAAAGTCTGATCATTTATTACATAGATAACACAGTAGATGATGGGGACCTTCTTTGAGATTACGGATGACAGTTTCATTTTTATCATATATACCAGTGCTTTGATGTGTGTTAGGAATCACCTGGGGATCATATTAAAACGGGGATTCTGATTCGGTAGGGCTGAGTAGAGCCTGAGATTCTGCATTTCTAACAAGCTCCCAGGTAATGTTGATGCTGCTAGTAGAGGCTGATCGTAAATTTAATTTTGGAGGTGGAAATTGCTGGCCTAATTTTCTATGGCAAAGATCCATGTTTATCTGCTTTTTGACGTGAATTGGCCAGTCTTTGGCCCAGTTTTGTTTATTTTTTTAATAGAATATACAAACATTATTATGTTTTTGACATATTCAACTATACAAAAGAACGTTCCCACCCTCAGGGGATTATGATCTAGATGGGGAGAGAGTTTATGCTATGTAATTTCTCCCTTTGAAAATCTGTAGCATTTATATTGTGCCTCATTTCATTCATTCAACAAATATTTGTTGAGTGCCTGGTATTTGCCATATATACAGTCTAGTGGCGGTCTGTACAGGGAACTAGACAGTTTATTGGGTACGTTCCATGGTAGAGGGTTCAGGGGAGCACAGGAACGTAGGTTCTCCTATTCCAGCAAGGTGTGGTGGGGGTGGGAGTGAGGTCAGGAAAAGCATAGAGTTTGCGTTTTACTATTTTATCTCTAACTAGATTAAATACTTCTTTTTAAATTTTATTTTAACAATTTTTAGGTTTACAATTCAGTAACACTAATCACATTCACGGCGTTGTGCAACCATCACCACTATCTAGTTCCAAAGCTTTTTCATCTTCCCAAACAGAAACTTTGTAGCCATTGAAGAATCACTCCCCTTTCTCCCTTCCTGCCATCCTCCCATAACCTCTGTTCTACTTCCTTTTTGTAAAATTTTTTTAAAAAAACTTATTGTTCTTTAGATGAAGGTTTACAGAACAAGTAGTTTCTCATTAAACAGTACACATATGGTTTTATGGCAATGGTTAACAACCGCACAACATGTCAACACTGTCCCTTTTCAACCTTGGGTTCGCTATTACCACTGTCCTGTCCCCTCCTGCCTTCTCGTCCTTGTCCCTGGACTGTAGTGCCCCATTAGTCTCGTTTGTTTATGGGGCTGTCTAATCTTTGGCTGAATGGTGAACCTCAGGAGTGACTTCATTACTGAGCTAGAAGAGTGGGGGCCATAGTCTAGGGGTTTCTCCAGGCTCTGACAGGCCAGTAACTCTGGTCTTTTTTTGTGAGTTAGAATTTTGTTCTACGTTTTTCTCCAGGTGTGTCCAGGACCCTCTGTTGTGATCCCGGTCAGAGCAGTCAGTGGTGGTAGCTGGGCACCATCTAGTTGTACTGGACTCAGTCTGGTGGAGGCCATGCTACTTGTGATCCGTTAGTCCTCTGGATTAATCTTTCCCATGTATCTTGTTTTCTTCATTCTCCTTTACTCCCGAAGAGGTGAGACCAGTGGAATATCTTAGATGGCTGCTCACAGGCTTTTAAGACCCCAGACGCTACTCACCAAGGTAGAATCTTTTATCTGTGTTATGCCAATTGAGCTGGATGTTCCCCGAGACCATGATCCCCACAGCCCTCTGCCCAGCAATTCAGTCCTTCAGGGAATTTGGATATGTCTAGCTTCCATGACCTCTCCTTGTACAAGTTGTGCTGGCTTCCCCAGTGTTGTGTACTGTCTTACCCTTCACCAATGTTACCACTTATCTGTTGTCTATTTAGTATTCCCCCCCCACCCTCATCCCTCATAACCAACAAAGATAGTTTTTGTGTGTGTGTAAACTTTCTCATGAGTTTTTACAGTAGAAGTGTCATACAATATTTGTCCTTTTGTGATTGACTTATTTCACTCAGCATAATGTCCTCCAGTTTCATCCATGTATGAGATGCTTCACAGATTCATCGTTGTTCTTTATCATTGCATAATACTCCATTGTGTGTATGTACCATAGTTTGTTTATCCATTCATCTGTTGATGGGCATCTAGGTCGTTTCCATCTTTTGCTATTGTGAACAGTGCTGCAATGAACATGGGTGTGCATATGTCTATTTGTGTGATGGCTCTTATTTCTCTAGGATATATTCCTAGGAGTGAGATGGCTGGATTGTATGGTTATTTCTATTTCTAGCTTTCTAAGGAAGCGCATATCATTTTCCAGAATGGTTATATCATTTTGCATTCCCACCAGCAGTACGTAAGAGTTCCGATCTTCCCACAGCCTCTCCAACATTTGTTATTTCCAGTGTTTTTGATTTGTGCCAGTAATGCTGGGGTGTGATGGTATCTCATTGTGGTTTTAATTTGCATTTCTCTAATGGCTGGTGATTGCGAGCATTTGCTCATGTGTCTTTTGGCCACTTGAATGTCTTCTGTGGTGAAGTGTCTGTTCATTTCCTTTGCTCATTTTTTAATTGGATTATGTGTCTTTTTGTTGTAGAGGTGTTGGATTTTCCTGTAGATTTTAGAGATTAGACCTTTGTCTGATCTGTAATGTCCAAAATTTTTTTCCCAGTCTGTAGGTTCTCTTTTTACTCTTTTTGGTGAGGTCTTTTGATGAGCGTAAGTGTTTAATTTTTAGAAGATCCCAGTTATCTAGCTTATCTGCTGGAGTTTGTGTGCTGTTGGTTATGGTTTGTATCCTGTTAATGCTGTGTATTAGGGCCTGTAGCATGGATCATCCCTTTAATCATTATATAATGTCCTTCTTTGTCTTTTATTGTGGGTTTTATTTTAAAGTCTGTTTTATTTGAGATTAGTATTGCCACTCCTCTTTTTTGGTGGCTGTTTGCTTGATATATTTTCTTCCATCCTTTGATTTTTAATAAATGTACATCTTTGTTTCTAAGATGTGTCTCTTGTAGACAGCGTATTGATGGATCCTGTTTTTTATCTATTCTGTCACTCTCCGTCTCTTTATGGGTGCATTTAGGCCATTTGCATTCGGTGTAATTATTGATAGGTGTGAGTTTATTGCTTTCGTTTTGTAGTGCTTTTTTTTTGTGGTGCTGACGTTTTCTTTGTTCCTCTTCCTCTCCTGTGCTGAATTTCTTTTGTTTGTGGATTTTTTTTTCCTTCATTTTTTCTGCTTTTGTAGGTTTTGTTTTTACTGAGACTTTATGTTTTTCTTCTTTATTTTGATGAGTAGGTTTGTTAACGTTCTTTGTGGTTACCTTGAAATTCACCCTTATCTTCCTAGGTTTGAACCAGTCTATTATTACTTGGTATTGCCTTGCCTTCCTCTCCATTAGAAGGTTCTATACCCACACCGTTTATTCTCTCTTTTATTGTTCTGATGTTGTTGTCATTTACAGATTAACCTCTCTGGTTCCCTGTTGTAATTCTTTTGGTTTTGGATAGTCTTTAAGAGTTCATCTCCTAGGTTGGTATCTGGCTGGTACAATCCTGCATCTTAGATTCAGCCTGTGGTCTGATGTTGTTTGTTCTTGGACTGAAGGACTCCCTTTAATAATTGTTGTAAGTTTGGTTTGGTTTTTACATAGTCCCTTAATTTCTGTTTATCTGGAAATGTCCTAATTCACCATCATATTTGAATGAGAGTTTTGCAGAATATATTATTCTTGGCTGGCAATTTTTTTCTTTCAAGGTTTTATATGTATCATCCCATTGCCTTCTTGCCTGCATGATTTCTGCTGAATAATCCGAGCTTAGTCTTATTGTTTCTCCTCTGTATGTGACTTTTTGTTTTTCTCAAGCTGCTCTCAGGATTCTTTGTCTTTGGTTTTAGAGAGAGTGATTATGATATGCCTTGGTGATTTTCTTTTGGGGTCTATCCTATATGGGGTTCGTCGAGCTTCTTGGATGGTCAGCTTTTCATCTTTCATGATATTGGTGAAGTTTTCTGTCAGCAATTCTTCAATGATCCTCTCTGTGTTTTCTGTTTTCTCCCCCGGTTCTGGAACTCCTATCACTCACAAATTTTTGCCTTTGATTTTATCCCACATAATTCTAAGGGTTTTTTCATTTTTCTTTGTTCTTTTTTCTGATTTTTCTTCAATCAGAGTTGTATCCAAGTGTTTGTCTTCAATTTCGCTGATCCTGCCTTCTATCATTTCAAACCTGCTCCTCAATCCTTCTGTGATACTGTCCATTTCTGAAATCTTGTTTATCTTTTGGATTTATAGTTGTTGTTTTTGTATGATTTTTGGTTCTGAATTTTTTTTAGCATTTTGTTCCTGTATTATTTTCCTGAATTCTTCCATTTTTTTGTCTGTATTTTCCATGAATTTGTCTTGCCTTTTCCATGAATTTTTCTATTTTTTCCTCATTTTTGTTTGCCTTTTGGTTGAACTCTTGGATAGCTGTGTGACATCTCTACCCCTTCTAGCCAGCCTGTACTTCATGGCCTGGGAACAACTCCCCCAGTCCTTGCACCCACACTAGTGGGATCCCTGGGGGCTTTGCTATTAGAGATTTGAATTTCCTGTCAGGTATTTCTAGTGCCTTTTCTTTTACTGAAAAGTCATCTGATGTTTTATTTTGGACGCCTACTGAGACCATCTTGTCTTTTTTTTTATATGTTGTGATATTGTCTCCTGCCTTCAGGACATTCAGTAGTTATTTTCCTGGTTTATTGATTGTAGATTTGTTTGTTTTGTTCTGCTTTTTTGTTTTATTTGGTTATGTCTGAGCAGGTGGGCTGTGCATTTTTTGTTGTTTGCTCATCTGTGATCTCGGTACCTTTCGTCTCCTCCAGTGGGCAGAGACAGTTGCTCAGGTATGGTACAGCAGGGCAGTCCAGCTGAAGGGGAGTTGCTGGAATGGGTTGTTTGTGGCGCGTACTAGGGCTGACATGGCAGGCTGGGAATCAGTGCAGGGCAGGTTCTGGTAGGCCGTGCCTGTGCAGCTCAAGGGTGTGATGTTCAGCATATGGTGCAGGTAGACAGGAAGGAGGTGGGAGATTGTGATGTGTCTAGCTAAGATGGGTATGGGAAAGAGGAGAGAGAGGAGAGAGAAACAGGAGCCAAAAACTATAAACAAGCAAAAAAGAGTGCTAAGGGAGCTTGCCGTTGGAGTGGAGAGATGAGAGACTTTGAGAAATGGAGAAAAACAAAAAGGAAAAAAAAGAAAGAGGGTAAAATTAAAAAAATGAATAAAGAAAAATTAGGAAAAACAAAAAAGAAAAGCAAAGCCCTCAGGGATCCCACCAGTGTAGGTGCAAGGACTCGGGAAGTTGCTCCCAGGCGATGAAGTACAGCCTGGCTAGAAGGGGTAGAGGTGTCACACAGTGCCAGGTATTCAGGAGACAGGAAGAGAAGGTAAGTATAGAGAGATGATAAACTGAGAAAGAAAGACAAAAAGGGAAAAAGAAAAGAAAAGAAACAAAATAAAAACAAACAAACAGAAAACCAAGAAAAAAGAAATGCTCTCTGGGGTCCTACTGAGCATCTGTGCAGTCTGAGGGAATAGCTCCCAAGCCACACAGCACTGCCCAGCTAGAAGGAGGTCCCAAGCTGAGAAAAGAAAAAGAAAACAAACGAACAAATCAAAACAAACAAAGTCCTGTGGATCCCACCAGCCTGGTGATGCAGGTCAGGAAGCAGTTCCACAGTCAAGTGGCATTTCACAGCCTTTTAGAAAGAAGCAAAGATGGCGCATGGAGCCAGGTATTTGAGAGAAAGGAGGGGTAGGTGGTGAGAGATTTGGAACAAACCCAAAGAAACAGATAAAAGCAACACCAGCAGCCAATAAAAGGCACTCAGGGAGCCAGCCAGTGTGGGCGGGTGGCATCCAGGCGGCACCGGGGTAAAGCTGGTGCTTCCCGGCCAAGAGACTGTGGCTGCAGGAAGCAGAGGAGGCCGAGTGGGGGTGAAGAATGGTGGGGGGTGGGAAAGCGTATATCGTTGGTTACTGGTTGGTCTGTCTCCTGCTGGAAGCTCCGTGAAGCTGCTTTCCCATACCCCCTGTTCGCTGATCTTCGATAGGAGTCCAAGATGGCTGATCTGTGCTGCGTTATCTGATAGGGGATGTCTGCATGTATCTGTCCTCACTCTCTGCTCTCTGTCAGTTTCTTATTCCATTTGGTGCTTGGCTGAGTTCTTTATTTCTTCATGTGATGCCTAGGGTTTCAGGATTGAAGTGTGTCTCTGACTTAGTTTTTCAGATCTTTGCTGTGGAGGGACAGTGTGGTGCTTCTGTCTATAGCGCCATGTTGCCCGGAACAGATTCTATTCTACTTCTGTCTCTATGATTTGCCTAATCTAGATATTTCATGTAAGTGAATTCATATAATGTTTGTCATTTTGTGTTTGGCTTATTACACATAACGTAATGTTTTCAGGGCTTATCTGTGTTGTAGCATGTATCAGAACTTCATTCCTTTATATGGCTAAATAATAGTCTATTGCATGTATATACCACATTTTGTTTATCCATGTATCTGTTGACAGAAATTTGGATTGTTTACACCTTTTGGTTATTGTAAATAATGCTGCTGTGAACATTTGTGTACAAGTATCTATTCAAGTCCCTACTTACAATTCTTTTGGATATAAACATAGGAGTGGAATTGCTGGGTCACATGGAGCAGTTCTACTCTGCACACATGGAATTGCCACGAGTCAGAATCCACTCGGTGGCAACTAACAACAAGGTAATTCTAAATTTAACTTTTTGAGGAACCACTAAATGGTTTTCCACAGTGGCTA
The DNA here is from genome assembly GCF_000243295.1 of Trichechus manatus latirostris. NCBI lineage: Eukaryota > Metazoa > Chordata > Mammalia > Sirenia > Trichechidae > Trichechus > Trichechus manatus. The sequence continues at coordinate 5,339,273 of NW_004444076.1, forward strand.
TACCATTTTACATTCCCACCAGTAGTACATGAGGGTTCTATTTTCTTCACATCCTTGTCAGCACTTGTTATTTTCTGTTGTTTTAATAATAGCCATTCCCCTTTGAGTGAAGTAGTATCTCATTGTGGTTTTCATTTGTATCTCCCTAATGATTGATTGTGGGGAAGGCACAGGACTGGGCAGTGTTTATTTTCGCTGTGCAGCAGGTTGCCGTGAGTTGGTGGCCAACTTGATGGCAGCTAACAACAGTGATGACTAATGATGTTTAATATTTTTTCACATGCTTGCTGACCATCTGTATATTTTTGAGAAGTGTCTATTCAAGTCCTTTGCCCATGTTTTAATTGGGATTCTTTTGTCTTTTTTTATTGAGTTGTAGGAGTTCTTTATATATTCTGGATATTAAATCCTTATCAGATATATGTTTCCCAAATATTTTCATCCATTCTGTAGGTTGTCTTTTCACTTTTTTAATAATATCCTTTGATGCACAAAAGTTTTTAATCTTGATAAAGTCTGGTTTATCTGGGACAGGTTCCTTGGAGGAAGTGGCATTTGATTTGGCCCTTGAATATAGGAATGAATACATCTTGTAGTATATATTTATGAAGTATCTGTTCTTAATAGAAGGAGTCCTGGTGGTGCAGTGGTTAAAGCACTCACCAGCGAACCGAAATGTCAAGGTTTGAACCCACCAGCCACTCCACAGGAGAAAGATATGGCAGTCTGTTTCTGTAAAGATTTTTGGAAACCCTGTGGGACAGTTCTACTCTGTCCTATATAAGGTTGCTGTGAGTCAGAGTTGACTCAATGGCAATGAGTTTGACTTTGAATTCTTAATAAAGAGAAAGGGGAATAGTGTGAACCAAGGTAGAAATGTAAGTGGCTGTGTAAGAGAAACACTGTGTTTATCAGTTGGCTAAAACAGAGGGACTTATGAGGGATAATAACTCCTGTTCATTGAACACTTACATGCTTAATCCATAACATATTTTGTTTTATTTAATCCTTACACAGTTTCATCTATCATTCTCATTTCATATGTAAGAAAACTGAAGGTTAGAGAGATTAAGAGATTTACAAGATTCAGATCTAGTAAGAGAAAGGGACAGGATTCAGTTCTAGGTCTTTTTGCCTTAAAGATAGGCTGAAGTCCAAGTTAAAGGAGCCATTGACTTTTTTTTTTTTTTGAGCAAAAGGGTTATGAGTATACAATGATGCTTTAAGATGATGACTCTAGTAGCACTTGGTTGACTGGATTGGAGAAACTGTGTAGGAGTTGATGTAGTAGATTCACCCAGTGGTAGAAAACAGTCAGAGCTCCTGTGGAATCCCTGCTCTGCAATTTACTAGCAGTGTGATCTTGGGAAACTTACTTCACCTCTTTGAACCTTATTCTCCTTGCTTTGCAGAAAATAATTATACCCATACTTATAGGGCTGTTGTGAGGATATAAATGGGATAATGGTGTGTAGGAATAGCAGTAGTCACATAGTAGGCCTTAATAAGTGAAATGTTGTTATAATTGAAATAGTGTGTTATGATCAGTGCCTCTATCTCTTATTAGAACGGTTCATATTCAGAACTAGTATAGTACTTCAGTAAGTGCTTAGTAAGTATCTGAATGAATAAATAAATGAATGAATGAATGAGTGAGGAGATATTTGGCAGGTCTAAGGTTATGCCAAAGAGAATGGAAGGGCAGTTCTGTTCAAGTTCTTAGGTGTCTTCCCTAGAGAAGGAAAATTTCACTAACCTAGGCAATGCCAAGATCTTTCTTAATTACGTTTTACCTAGGTAGCTTTCTTTAGGGCCTCCAGATTTAGGTATTGGCCTTCACCTTTTAGCTGAGTCCATAGAACCTTTTGTATTTTGGGGAAGGAATGATTGAACAAATCTGACTTTTCATTGACCTGCAGATGTTTAGGCCATTTTTCAGGGAATGAAAATGTTTACTCAGTATTACCGTATAATCTAACAGGTTTGTTAGATTATACAGGGTTAGTTCCATCACCTCTCGGCTCTGAATAAACATTTAAGCAAGAGTTCGAATTCCTAGGAATAAAAAAGAATTTATCTACAGTCTTCAGTTAGTTGCCAAAGACTTGAAAACCACTGACTATGAGGAAATCAGTTCAGTGATATGGATTGAGTTTTTTTTGAGGCAGTGGTTTAGCAAGTTTTCTAGAGAAAATGAGAGAAACCAGCAATGAGACTTTTCAAAGTTCTTGGTAATGGACAGTTGTTTTTGTTTTTTTGTTAAAAACAACCAAAAGCCAAAAACAAAACAAAACAAAAAAACAAACCACTGAAATCGTTAAGAATACAAAACTGCTGAAAATATCTGCCTGGATTGTGTGACCTTTGGAGACCATGGAATTATTTATCTGTGTACTAATTCCCTTTTGATTTTTGCCCGAGGCCTAGTTTAGGGGGTGGAATTGAGGGGCTCACTTTATCTCTATTCAGTGGTTGTACATGATTTGTTTTTAATCCCTTTGGAGATAAAACAAGTCATTTGGTCTTTTTTCCTTTTAAATGAGTAGTTAAATGATGAATTTTCCTATTCATTAACATATAACATTTTGAGTTTGTTGAGCTTGTTTCTCACATGACTTCTTGTTATTCTTTGGTCTCTGTTGAGTGCAAAGTACAACTTTCAGCACATCATTTGGAGTTGAAGGTCGAGGATTTACAATTGCACTAAATACTTGCCTCAACTCATTCTCTTCTGTAGCAACTCTCTCTGTATGTAGCGGGCCAAATCTGGTATACTATTATTTGCTCCTTTAGTTATCACAGGTCAGGAATAAAAATAATAAATATTGGAGTTTAGCATCTAAATGATTGTGATCCATTGCTGTTCATGTTTCTGGGTCAGTATATCCTCATGAAAACAGATATTTGGCTGAGTAAGAAAAGTTTAAAAAGCTTTCAGATCATCAATAAGTATCTTTCAATGGCAGCGTTTTTTCCTTTTCATGGTTACTACAAAATTCTCTTAAAATCAAAAGGAATGGTCCTCTACCTGGGAAAGTTTATCCTCTTCAATAAAATGTGTTTTGGTAGAGAGACACCCACCTGTAGGAGTGAGCGGCCAAATCCATACTGGTAATCCCTGTGGTGACAGATTTTTCATCAGATTGCCTTCATACTCAACTGTAGTTGATTTCATTATAATACGCATTATTTATAATCACACTTTTTATTTATTTCTTAGAAAATTATATTTGTCATAAAATTTTTTTGACTGTTTAGTTAAATATTGATAGAAATACATACACTAATATACTGTGAGATTGGATAATTAGGTTTAGTAATATCTGAATGGTTTAAGTGCTCGACAGCTAACTGAAAGGTCAGCAGTTCGAACCCGCCAGCTGCTCGAGAAAGAAAGATGTGGCAGTCTGCTTCCGTAAAGATTAAAAAAAAAAAATACCAAACTTGTTGCCATTGTTGCCGTTGAGTCAGTTCGATTCCCACTCATAGTGGATTCAAACTGGTGGATTCAAACTGCCGGCCTTTTTGTTAGTAGCCAAGCTCTTAACCACTGCACCACTAGGGCTCCTTGTAAAGATTACAGCCTTGGAAACCCTATGGGGCAGTTCTACCCTGTCCTGTAGGGTCACTATGAGTCAGAATCAATTAGACAGCAGCAGGCTTTTTATTCATTTTACTGTGGAGTCCCTGGGTCGTGCAAATGGTTAATGCACTTGCTGCTAACCAGAAGATTGGTAGTTCGAGTCCACCCAGGGGCTTCTTAGAAGAAAGACCTGGCAGTCTCCTTCCGTAAAACAGCCACTGAAAAGCCTATGGTGTACAGTTCTACTGTGACACACATGGGGTCGCCATGAGTCTGAATTGACTTGACGGCAGCTGGTTTGGGTTTTAAGTTTTTTATTCATTTACTAGGGGGAAGTGGTTGTTCTGTGGTAGGATTCCTGCCTTCCATGCAGGAGATGCGGGCCAATGCACTTCATGCTCACCACCACCTGTCTGTAAACGGAGGTTTGCGTGTTGCTGTGATGCTGTACAGATTTTCAGCGGAGTTCAGGAAGAAAGGCTTGGTGATCTACTTTTGAAAATCAGCCAGTGAAATCTGTGGATCACGCTGGTCCAGTCCACAACTGATCATGGGGATAGCACAGGACTGGGCAGTGTTTTGTTCATTTTTTTTTTTTTTAAATTTCATTTGCTTTATTCTTTTTTAACAGATTTATTGAGGTGTAATTTGCATACTTTATAGTTCACTCATTTTAGTGTACAATTCAGTGGTTTTTAGAATACTTACAGAATTTTGCGACCATCATCATAATTTAATTTTATAACATTTCCATCACCCCAAAAAGAAACCTTATGTCTGTTTGCAGTCACTCTCCATTCCCACCCCAGCATCCAGTAAACCAATAATCTGCTTTCTAAAGTACTTTGCCTTTTCTGCACATTTCATATCAGTGGAACCATGCAATGTTTTATTTCTTAATCTGGATGATAGATTATTATTTATGGTTTAGATATATTACATAGAGTTCTTGGTTCCTAGTAAATGAATGAATAAAAACTTGAAAAACAAAGAAAATCTAAGTACCTGTATAGAGAATTTTCTTATGAGTTCCGAATTTTAAAATTAAAAAAAAAATTTTTTTATTGTACTTTGGATGAAGGTTTACAGAACAGTTTCTCATTAAACGGTCAGTACACATATTGTTTTATGACATTGGTTAACAACCCTACAACATGTCAATACTCTCCCTTCTCGACCTTGAGGACCTTATTTTGGTGAAAATATACATAGCCAAAGTTACACCTTTTTGAAAGTTTCTATGTGTACAATTCAGTGACATCGATTACATTCTTCCAGTTGTGCTGCTATTCTCACTATCCTTTTCCAGATTATTCCATCACCATTATCTTCAACTCACTGTCCCCTAGGCTTCCCATCAAGCCTTTTGAATTGCTTTGTCAATTTGATCTCACATAGGTAATTCTTTTTTTTTGTACCTTAGATGAAGGTTTGCAGAACAAATAGTTTCTCATTAAACAGTACACATATTGCCCTATGACAATGGTTAACAACCCCGTGACATGTCAACACTGTCCCTTCTCAACCTTGGTTTCCCTATCATCAGCTTTCCTGTTCCCTCCTGCCTTCTAGTCCTTGTCCCTGGCCTGCTGTGCCTCATTAGTCCTGTTTTATTTTATGAGGCTTTCCAGTCCCCGAGTGAATGGTGAACTTCAGGAGTGACTTCACCACTGAGCTAAAAGGTTGTCCGGGGGCTAATACTCTTGGGGTTTCTCCAGTCTCTGTCAGGCCAGTAAATCTGGTCTTTTTTGGTGAGTTAGAATTCTGTTCTACATCCTTTTCCAGCTCTGTCCAGGACCCGCTATTGTGATCCCAGTCAGAGCAGTCAGTGGTGGTAGCCAGGCACCATCTAGCTGTACTGGATTCAGTCTGGTGGAGGCCGTGGTAGCTGTGGTCCATTAGTCCTTCGGACTAATCTTATCCTCATATCTTGTTCTCTTCATTCTCCCTTGCTTCCGAAGGGGTGAGACCAGTGGAGTATCTTAGATGGCTGCTCAGAGGCTTTTAAGACCCCAGACACTACTCACCAAGGTAGAATGTAGAACATTTTCTTTATAAACTGTGTTCTACCAGTTGAGCTAGATGTTCCCTGAGACCATGGTCCCCACAACCCTCTGCCCAGCAATTTAGTCCCTCAGGGAGTTTGGAAGTATCTATAGAGTTTCCATCACCTTTCCTTGTACAAGTTGTGCTGGTTTCCCCAGTAGTGTGTACTGTCTTACCCTTCACCAAAGTTAACACTTATCTATTTAGATCCCCCCCCAACCCTCCCATCCCTTATAACCAACAAAGATTGTTTCTTTTTGTGTGTAAACTTTTACATGAGTTATACACTAAAGGCCTCTTACAATATTTGTCTTTTTGTGATTGACTCATTTCACTCAGCATAATGTCCTCCAGTTTCATCCATCTTATGAGATGCTTCACAGATTCATCATTGTTCTTTATCTTTGTATAATACACCATTGTGTGTATGTACCATAGTTTTGTTTATCCATTCGTTGATGTGCATCTAGGGTGTTTTCATCATTTTGCTATTGTAAACAGTGCTTCAATGAATATGGGTGTGCATATGTCTATTAGTGTGATGGCTCTTATTTCTCTAGGATATATTCCTAGGAGTGGGATTGCATTTTGTACTACTTTTTTTTTTTTTGGTGGTGGTGACATTTTCTTTGTTCTTCTTACTCTCCTGCGCTGAGTTCCTTTTGTTTGTGGATTTTTTTTTCATTTCTTTTGTTTTTGTAAGTTCTGTTTTTACTGAGACTTTATGGTTTTCTTCTTTATTTTGATGAATAGGTTTGTTAATGTTCTTTGTGGTTACTTGAAATTTACCCTTAACTTCCTAGATTTGAACCAGTCTGTTATTACTTGGTATCGGTTGACTTCCTCTCTATTAGAAAGTTCTATACCTACACCATTTATTCCCTCTTTTATTGTTCTGATGCTGTGGTCATTTACAGATTAACCTCTCTGGTTCCCTGTTGTAATTCTTTTGGTTTTGCATAGTCCTTAAGAGTTCATTTCCTAGGTTGGTATCTGGCTAGTACAATCCTGTGTCCTGTTTTCAGCCTGTGGTCTGATGTTTGTTCTCAAACTGAAGGACTCCTTTAATAAGTCTTGCAAGTTTGGTTTGGTTTTTACATAGTCCCTTAATTTCTGTTTATCTGGAAACGACCTAATTTCACCATCATATTGGAACGAGAGTTTTGCAGGATATATTATTCTTGGCTGACAATTTTTTTCTTTCAAGGTTTTATATATGTCATCCCATTGCCTTCTTGCCTGCATGGCTTCTGCTGAATAATCTGAGCTTAGTCTTATTGTTTCTTCTCTGTATGTGACTTTTTGTTTTTCACGAGTTGCTCTCAGGATTCTTTGTTTGTCTTTGGTTCTAGTGAGTGTGATTATGATATGCCTGGTTGATTTTCTTTTCAGGTCTGTCCTATACAGGGTTTGTTGAGCTGCTTGGATGGTCAGCTTTTTATCTTTCATGATATTTGGGAAGTTTTCTGTCAGCAGTTCTTCAATGATCCTCTCTGTGTTTTCTGTTTTCTCCCCCTGTTCTGGAACTCCCATCACTCACAGATTTTTGGTTTTGATTGTATCCCATATAATTCTCAGGGTTTCTTCATTTTTCTTCATTCTTTTTTCTAATTTTTCCTCAAACAGAGTTGTATCCAAGTGTTTTTCTTCAGTTTCTGTGATCCTACCCTCCATTGTTTCAAACTGCTCATCAGCCCTTCTATGACACCGTCCATTTCTGAAATCTTGTTGTTTATCTTTTGGATTTCTAATTGTTGTTTTTGTATGATTTCTAGTTGTGAATTTGTGTTAGCGTCTTGTTCCTGTATTATTGTCTTGAATTCTTCCATTTTTTTTGTCTGTATTTTCCCTGAATTTGTCAGTTTTTTCCTCATTTTTGTCTGCTTTTTGCTTCAATTCTTGGATAATTCTGAATATTAGAGATTTGAATTCCCTATCAGTTAGGTCTAGTGCCTTTTTTTCTACCAGAAAGTCATCTGGTGTTGTATATTTGACACCTACTGGAATCATCCTGTCCTGTTTTTGTAAATGTTTTGATATTGTCTGCTGTCTTC
>NW_004444076.1:5347539-5370026 GCF_000243295.1 Trichechus manatus latirostris
AAAAAAAAAAAAAAACCCAAAACAACAAACAAACAAAAATCAAGAAAAAAGAAATGCCTCCAGGGATGTCCCTTTGCGTCTGCGCAGAGTAAGGGACTAGCTTCTAAACCGCATGGTACTGCCTGGCTAGAATGGGCTCCCAGCCAAGAAAAGAAAAAGAAAACAAACAAACAAATCAGAACAGAACAAATCAGAGCAAACAAACGAACAAAAAAGCCCCAGGGCTCCCACCAGCATGGCGGCATGGGCCAGGAAGCAGTTTCACAGTCAAGTGGTGTTTCCTAGCCTTTCAGGTAGAAGCAGAGATGGTACATGGAGCCAGGTATTTGAGAGAAAGGAGGGGGAGGTGGTGAGAGGTAAGGAGGAAATGTAAAGAAGTGGAAAAAAGCAACACCAGCAGCCAACAAATGGCACTCAGGGAGCTGTCCAGTGTGGGTGGGTGGAATCCAGGCGGCACTGGGGGGAAGCTCGTGCTTCCTGGCCAGTAGACTGTGGCTGCAGGAAGCAGAGGAGGTTAAGTCGGGGTGAACAAGGGTAGGGGATGGGAAAGCCTGTGTCGTGGGTTTCCGGTTGTTCTGTCTCCTGCTGGAGGCTCCGTAAAGCTGCTTTCTCGTACCTCCTGTTCGCGGATCTCCGATAAGAGTCCAAGATGGCAGATCCGTGCTGTGGTAGCTGATAGGGACCTCTGCATGTATCTCTCCTTGTGCTCTATTCTGGGTCAGTTTCTTATTCCATTTGGTGCTTGGCTGAGTTCCTTACCTCTTCATTTGATGCTTAGGGTTTCAGGATTGATGTGTGACTGTTCGACTTAGTTTTTCTGATCTTTGCTGTGGAGGGACGGCATGGTGCTTCTGACTATAGCGCCATGTTGCCCGGAAGTCTCTGTTTTGTTCATTTGTACTTGAGGTCATCATGAGTTGGGGGTCAACTTGATGGCAGCTAACAACAGCAACATTCATTTACTCAGTATTTATTGAGTCTACTATTTGTAGAGTACTGTATGTAGCAGCTATATGCTATTTGATATGGTGGGGAATAAAAAAATGAATAAGACATACTTCTCACATTGAGAGATTATGTATGTGTGGCTCCTGTAATACAAATTCATTGAGATAAATACCTTAAGGGAGGTGTAGATACAGTGCTTTGAGAGTTCAGAGGTAGAAGATCACACAGTATTTGTCCTTTCATGACTGATTTATTTCACGCAGTGTAATATTTTCAAGGTTCATCCATGTTGTGGCATGCATCAGGACTTTATTTCTCTTTATGGCTGAGTACTATTCCATTGTATTTTTATACTACATTTTGTTTATCCATTCATCTGTTGATAGACATTTAGGTTGTTCCCATCTTTTGGCTCTTGGGGAAAGTGCTACAGAGAACCTTGGTGTACAGGTTTCTGTTTGAGTCCCCATTTTCACTTCTTTTAGGCATATACCTATGATTGGGATTGCTGGGTAATAAGGTAGTTCCATGTCAACCTTTTGAGGAACTGCCAAACTGTTTTCCACAGCAGAAAACCATTGTACCATTTTGCATTCCCACCAGCAATAGATAGGGGTCCAGTTTCTCCGTATCCTCTCTAACACCTCTTGTTTTCCATTTTTTGATCATTTCCATTCTCATGGGGGTGAGGTGATATCTCATGGTGGTTTTGATTTGCATCTCCCTAAGTATTTCCCCAAAGGAGCCCTGGTGGTGCAGTGGTTAAAGAACTTGGCTGCTAATTGGAAGGTCAGTGGTTTGAACCCACCAGCTGCTCCAGGGAAGAAAGATGTGGCAGTCTGCTTCTGTAAAGATTACAGCCTTGGAAATCCTATGGGGCAGTTCTCCTCTGTCCTATAGGGTCACTATGAGTTGGAATTGACTCGACAGCAGTGCGGTTTTTAATTTTTTCCCTATTGACTAATGAGAGATCCTAGGGTGGTGCAAACAGTTTGTGCTTGACTGCTAACCTGAAGATTAGTGGTTCGAACCCACCCAGCAGCATCGTGGAAGAAAGGCCTGGCAATCTACTTCTGTACAGATTACAGCCAAGGAAACCCTGTGGAGCAGTTCTACTCTGTAACACATAGGGTTGCCATGAGTTGTAATCGACTCTACGGCACCGGGTTAATTTTCTTTTTTTTTTAAATGGCTGATGATGTTGAGCATCTTTTCATGTAACCTTGAACAAGGTTCTTTTTTATTTATTATTATTATGGTAAAAATATACACAGCAACACATTTGCCAATACAACTCTTCCTACATGTACAGTTCAATAACACTCTGTGTTGTACAACCCCGATCTGTATTTTTTTCCTAATTATTTCACCGCCATTAATATAAATTCAGTGCCTCCATTTAAATACCCTCTTTGGTGAAATGTCTGTTGAAGTCCTTTGCCCATTTTTTGATTGAGTTGTTTGTCTTTTAGTTGTTGGGTTGTAGAAGTTTTTTTAAAATTTTTATTGTACTTCAGGTGAAGGTTTACAGAACAAATAGTTTCTCATTAAACAGTAATGCACATATTGTTTTATGACATTGGTTAACAACCCCATGACATGTCAAGCCTCTCCCTTCTCGACCTTTTTTTTTGTTGTTGATGAAAATATACATAGCCAAAGATACACCATTTCAAAAATTTCTATATGCACAGTTCAGTGACATTGACTATGCTCTTCCAGTTGTGCTGCTAGTCTCACTTTAGATGAAGATTTACAGAACAAAATAGTTTCTTATTAAACACTTAGTACACATGTTGCCCTATGACAATGGTTAACAACCCCACTACACATCAACACTGTTCTTACTCAACCTTGGGTGCCCTGTCACCAGCTTTCCTGTCCCCTTCTGCCTTCTAGTCCTTGTCCTTGGACTGCTGTGCGTCATTAGTTCCATTTTGTTTTATGGGGTTGTCCAACCCCGGCTGAATGGTGAACCTTGGAAGTGACTTCACCACTGAGCTAAAAGGGTGTCTGGGGGCCATACTCTTGGGGTTTCTCCAGTCTCTTTTAGGCCGGTAAATCTGGTCTTTTTTTTTGTGTTAGAATTTTGTTCTACATCCTTCTCCCGCTCTGTCCAGGACCCTCTGTTGTGATCCCGGTCAGAGCAGTCAGTGGTGGTAGCCGGGCACCATCTAGCTGTACTGGACTCAGTCTGGTCTGATCTTTTCCTTGTATCCTGTTCTCTTCATTCTCCCTTGCTCCCGAAGGGGTGAGACCAGTGGAGTTCTTAGATGGCTGCTCACAGGCTTTTAAGACCCCAGATGCTACTCACCAAGGTAGAATGTAGAACATTGTCTTTATAAACTGTGTTACGCCAGTTGAGCTAGATGTTCCCCGTGACCATGGTCCCCACAGCCCTCCACCCGAGTTGTAGAAGTTTTTAATGTATTTTGGATAGTAGACCCTTATCAGATATATGATCGCTTAACATTTTGTCCCAATCTGTAAGTGTTCTCTTGAGCAAGATTCTTAACATTTGTCAACTTCAGTATCCTCATTTTTAAAAGAATGGTAACGTATTTATCTCATATTCTTCAAAATGTAAGTCAGCTGTTTTTATTCTTCTGCTCAGAACTCTCCAGTGGCTTTCCATCTCAATAAAATGTGAATCTGTACCATTGCCTGCAGACCCTTATGTGATCTAGCCATTGCTTCTTTGCATCTCATACCATTTTCTCCCTTGCTTATTTACCTCCAGCTAGAGTTAATTACATAATTTATTTTATATTTTTGAATCTAAGTTTTATGTTATTTGGAACAGAGAGCTCTTGAATATCTTAAATTGGACAACAGTCAGATTGTTTTTCTTACCTTTAATTAATTGTAATGTTTCTCTTACAGCAGTTCCTTTTAATTTACGTTGGAATGTAAATGACTGCTATAAATAATGTCGTTGAATTGTTTTATGTTTTGCTTTATTTTACCACATACTTTTTGTTGTTGTTGTTGGGTTGTTGCTAATGGTATAATTGTGGAAATTAGTATTAGTTTAGGTAATTGTCTAATGTAATGTTTTTTAATGTTACTAAAATGTCCATGACATTATCACAATTTTACATAAGTGTTGCTTCTCAAATGCTTATAGGTATTTTGTATTTATCCATTTTCCCTTTGAGAAGGTACTCCCCACCCTCCATTCAAATTTGTTTTTAGCCAACTTGAATATATGAAGTTTTAGAGATGTGGACGAAGTAGTTGGATTTTTATATTTACTTTAGTAAGTTAGCTTTATATATTTATTTAGAAATCATATTACATAAAATACATTTATAAATAATACTGTTTTCTACTCTTATATTTTATGAAATTTTGTTTTCTTCATTCTAAGTTAAAAGATAGCATTTTTGTTCTGCATCCCACTTTGGTGAGTGGTATCTGGGGTCTTAAAAGCTAGTGAGTGGCCATCTAAGATGCATCAGTTGGTCTCAGCCCGCCTGGAGCAAAGGAGAATGATTAACACCAAAGACACAAAGAAAGTATTAGCCCAAGAGACAAAAAAGGCCACATAAACCAGAGACTTATGAGATCAGAAGAACTAGATGGTGCCTGGCTACCACAAATGACTGCCCTGACATGGAACACAACAGAGAGTCCCTGACGGAGGAGGAGAAAAATGGGATGCAGAACTCAAATTCAAGTAAAAAGACCAGAATTAATGGTTTGATTGAGACTGGAGGGACCCTGGAAGACATGGACCCCGGACTCTCTTTTAGCCCAAAACTAAAACCATTCCCAAGGCCAATTCTTCTGACAAAGATTAGACTGGACTATGGGACATAAAATGATACTTGTGAAGAGTGTGCTTCTTAGCTCAAGTAGATAGCTGAGACTAAATGGGCAACTCCTGTCCGGAGGCGAGATGAGAAGGCAGAGAGGGTCAGGAGCTGGTAGAATGGACATGGGAAATCCAGGGTGGAAAGGAGAAGTGTGCTGTCACAGTATAGGGAGAGCAATTAGGGTCATGTAACAATGTATGTATAAATTTTTGTATGGGAGACTAACTTGAATTGTAAACTTTTCACTTAAAGCACAAAAAAAAAAAAAAAAAAAGATAGCATTTTTTGTCTCTGTATTGATGTTGGTGATGTACTGACAATATCACCCCAGGGATAAGTCCCAGCTATTTATGTAAATTTAGGAGCTTTGGTTATTTGTCAAGTAGGTGCAAGTTAGTGATCTGCAAAGTAATCATTCGCTGTGTTGCTGTTTAAAGTGATTCTTATTTGAACTTATTTCCTATGACTTCCAGCATTTTACAATTTTGAGGTTAGACTCCCAGGAATCTATATTACATTTCTTGATATTCCTTCATTTATTTTTTTAAAACTGTTAACCTCAGATACCTCATCTAACTATACAAAACTGATCGAAATTATTATTTTTGTGGTTCAAATGAAGTAATGAGAGACTTTCTATGGAATGAATTTAATGTAACTTCCTCTTTTTATGAGTAATTACTTTGAGTAAAAAATTCTTGCCTCATATTTGGCTATAAACAATATATATGTAAGTAATTGCTTTTATTGATGATGACAAGAGATCCTGCATTGAAAGCCTGGAGCATGAATTTATGTTCCATAAATCTATCTGTATAATCTTTGGAAGTGATCAACAATGTGGCAAAATCTTTGTAATAATAGATTGATCATTTATTCATCAGATATTTATTGAATACCTACCAGGCACTGTGCTAGTTGGTAATTAGGGAAGAGAAGTTAATTGAAGTGACTGCTTAACAAACAGCTAAATAAAATTTGAAAACTCTTTCCAAAATGTATTGGTACAATTTCTTGTGTTACTTTGTGTAGTTTAAAAAAACCAAACCAAACCAGTTGCCATCGAGTCAATTCGAACTTATAGCAACCCTGTAGGACAGAGTAGAACTGCCTTATAGGATTTCCAGGGAGCTGTTGGTGGATTTGAACTGCCTGCCTTTTGATTAGCAGCCAAGCTTTTAACCACCAGGCCACCAGGGCTCCTTGTATAGTATAATGAATGTGAAATATTTTCACATCCTCCAGGATTGTACTGGGGGCATAGTAATGCATAATACTGGTTGATGCTTTAATGATTAAGGGCCTTATAATATTCTAGCTATGTTATTCTTCAATGATCATAATATAATGCTGTATAAGAGATTTGTTTAAATCTCTATTGACCCCCTGTCAAACTTTTAAATTGCTTTTTTGATTAATCACTAATCTTAGCTTCCTTTCTTCTAATTGATTCCTCTAAAAGGGAGTTGTGATTTATGTATTTTTTTCTTTCATGTTTAATTTGAGATTGATCTGTTTCATTCTGGGGTACTAGGAGCATAGTTCATAAGTATTTGTTGAGTGAGCCTCACTCAACAAAGTATAAACAATGGTTAAGAGTGCTAGGTTAAGTATCACCAGATTTGAGCAGGTCCTCTTATCAGGATACTGAATTTATAGTGTTTTCGAGCTTGTTACCATCTATTTTGTATATGTAGTCTTTTGACTCATTACAGTTACCAGATTGTTTTAGTTTCTTGATTTCAACTGTTAAATATTTGGGCTTTGGATTGCAATTAGTCCAGTTGGGAGTTTCCTTGAAAAATTCTCTATCTGTTGACAGAGATGGATAAAGTCTTGTTCTGATCATCCTTGGTTTTTAAAACTTGAAGAAAGTAGACACGGGGCCATTTTTTCCAGACGTTCATATCAGAAACTCCCAAGTACAGGAGACATTGACTTAATCAGGACCAGCTGAATTTTGGAGTACGTTTGTTCATAGTTCATTTAGAGCCCATGGAATGTTATTGTAACTGTATTTACCCTGAATCTTCATTTCCTCTTTTACTCTCTCGGCCCTCATTTCATTCATCAAATATTATAGATTGCTTACATTGTGTCAGAAATACAGGAGGGGTAAAGGGGAGGAAAAATATGGACATGGAAATTACAGTTAAAGGGGAAGATAAACTTAAATATTTACACAAATAATTATCTCAACTGTGATAAATGCTATTAAGGATAACTACAGGGTGTTACCAGAGTGTATTATAAGAGGAATCAATCTAGTGTGGAGAGTTTGGAAGGACTTTCCCAAGGAAATGACACCGTGATTATATAAATATATATTAAGTGAATATGTATTAGGCTTAACATTTATGGCACAAAAATTTTTTTTAGTGTGAGGAAATTGAGAGAAATAAGAAGCAATTACTTTATTACTTTATAAAAAGATTATTTGATACTTTCTTAAATCTAATACCCTGGCCAAGAATTTGATTTCTTTCCCTTTGAATTTGTCATTTACCTACCTAAAGTTCAAGCCAGATCAGTAAGAAAACTTTATTTTAGTCCATACAAATGTCTTGATTAACAGATTTCTCTGAAATCAAAGCTCCCTTCTAATAAAATCTATATTTTAAATTATAGTAGTCAGGAATTTTCAGGTACAAATGTTATAAAAACTTTCTTCAGCAACCGTATTTGTCTTCACCTATTTAAAGGTAAATCAGTATTGCTTTCAGACCAAATTGTGAAGTCTTGAAAATTAAGCATCTAAATTCTTAGCTTTCTTTTTCTGTGCTCTTTTATCTTTTCCCATGGTAGTATTGTAACTCTTTTCTGGTTCAATGTTACACCTGTCAAAAAATAGTAAGGGATGTTGTATCTACCAATTAATTGATAGTCTAATTATTAGATTTCAGTATGAGTGAGTTTAGCAAATGTGTGAGCTGAAGTATAGTTTAAACCTTTGAAAATAGTTTTGTCTTCTGTTAATGGAATTTTATGTATCAGCAAATAGTGAGACTTTTTTCTTTTTTCAGTCTAAGTAGTCCTCTGTTTTAGTTATCAAGTGTTGCTGTAATAGAAATGCCACAAGTGGTGGATGGCTTTAACAAACAAATTTATTCTCTCACAGTCTAGGAGGCTATAAGTCCAAATTCAGGGCACCAGTTCCAGGGGAATGCTGTCTGTCTCTGTTGGCTCTGGGGGAAGGTCCTTGTCATCAATCTTCCTTTGGTCTCGGAGTTTCTTATCACAGGGACCCCGGGTCCAAAGGACACGCTGTGCTCCCAGCTCTTCCTTCTTGGTGGTATGAGGTCCCTCTCTTCTCTGTTTGCTTCTCTCTTTTATATCTCAAAAGAGATTGACTCAAGATACAATGTAATCCTGTAGATTGAGTCCTGCCTCATTAACATAACTGCCTCTAATCCTGCCTTGTTAACATCATAGAAGTTAGGATTTACAACATAGTATAATCACAGCAGATTACAAAATGATGGACAACCACACAGTACTAGGAATCATGGCCTAGCAAAGTTTACACGCATTTTGGGGGGACAAAGTTCAGTTCATAACATCCTCTCGTATCTTGTGATTTCTTCTTTTATTCAAGTTGCCTGTACTTCTCTGGTTTGAAGAACTCTTAATTTGCTTGAGTTCTGTTTTAAAAATGCAGTTCATTGCACCCAATATTCTTATTGGAGAGGCTGGAATATATGTGCATACCTTGTATTTTTCATCTGAACAAAGTTCTTCTATAAAAAGTGTATTATTAGGATTTTTTTTTGACTATGGTATTTCATATTAGAGCAAAAGTACTCATAAGTATACAGAAGATGGCAGAGTATGAAAGAGTTTTAAGGTTATAGAATTGTATGGTGAGTTACATCAGTAAAAGTTGAAGTGATAGGTATGTGTTTTCAAGACTGCCCCTACAGTACCAAAAATATTGATAGTACTTAGTTTGGAACATGGATATAATGTACTTAGGACTCAATATTAGTCTTGTCCTTGATCACATTTTGTTTCAGCTTTATATCTTAAGTACATTTTTAGGTTTATCTTTAAAACCCATCTCAGCTTCCTTATAAATTTGAAAAGTGACCTCTTTATTGTGAGTAAGGATATTATAGGTTCTGTAATATTTAATGGTCATCACTAAAACTTGATTTTCATTATAGGGAAGCTTTACAGTAAGTATATACCTAAGGAAAACAGTTGAAGATATGTTTGTATTTTTCCAGGTATATTATTAACAAAGTTGCCCTAGTTTTTTTTTTTTTTTTTTAAATTTGTTTTTAATAAGCTGGTTGCCTTGTACCTGATGAGACAGCATGGTGTAGTGCATTGGGTTAAAGTTACAAGATATGAATTCTTGTTTTGCTCTATAATTTAAAGTTTAACCCTTAGTTTCCTCATTTATATATAGGTAATAATCCTGCCTTAACTACTTCATGGCTTCTTGTGGGAATCATATGAGATAGTGCATAGGAAAAAGCTCTTTGAAAACTGTTAGAAGATATGTAAATATTGGTGTATTGTATTTGATTTCTTGTAATTGTTTTAGATTCTTAAATTTGACTTTTGTAGGTTATAATTTTAACCTTAAAAATGAAAATGTTAGAAACAATTCAAATGCAATATAAATTTATTCGTGGCACCAAAGTAATTCTACCTTCTTAATTATGCTAAATATTTTTTAAAAAGATTTCTTTTTTTACAAGAGTTTTGAAATTCATTAGAGAAATAATACAAAATGTTTTCTGACTATAGATGAATATCCTACTTTAGTTCTGCTCATTGAAGTTCTGTTTTTGTTTTACATCTGTGGGTGCTACAAAAATATGGTTAGTTTTGATTCTTATCAGGACCACTTAACCTGTCTGAATAATGCTATACAGCTCTTTCCTGACCATTTAACAATGAGCTTATAGTGAACACGCCTGATACGTACTGATCCTGTTACAAGAAAAGGGTGGAGGAGGACCTGAAGCTGAGTTCTTCATAGTTCTTTTAATTGCTGTGTCTTTTTCAAACATCTTGATTACCAAAGACAAATCTCTTCTAAACATTTAATAAAACAAAGCTGCATACCACACACACAAAACAAGGAGGCATGGAACAGGGAGTTAATGTGGAGAATGAAGGAAACATTTTACAAGTGCCTACGATGTGCTCATTATTCTCCTAAATACTTATATTTGTCATTTCATTTATTTAAAAAGGTACTGAGATGTTGGAGGAGGGAAGAAAATTGAATAAAGTTAACCACACAACTGGTCGGTTCCACTCTCTTCTATTGGGATTTGTTGTTGTTGACGTAAATACCAAACCAAACCCGTTGCCGTGAAATCGATTCCGACTCATAGCGACCCTATAGGACAGAGTAGAACTGTCCTATAAGGTTTCCAGGGAGCAGCTGGTGGATTTGAATTGCCAACCTTTTGGTTAGCAGCCAAATTTTTAACCACTGTGCCACCATGGCTCCCCACCCCCCGCCTCCCCTCTCTTGTAAGCATCAAAGATTTTTTTTTCCGTGTATAAACCCTTTCTTGGGTTTTTATAATAGTGGTCTCATACAATATTTGTTCTTTTGTGATTGACTTATTTCACTCAGTGTAATACCCTCCAGATTCATCCATGTTGTGAGATGTTTCGTGGATTTATCAATGTTCTTTATTGTTACATAGTATTCCATTGTGTGTATGTACCATAATTTATTTATCCATTCATCTGTTGATGGGCATCTAGGTTGTTTCCATCTTTTTGCTATTGTGAACAATGCTACAGTGAATATGGGTGTGCATACATCTGTTTGTGTGATGGCTCTTATTTCTCTAGGATATATTCCTAGGAGTGGGATTGCTGGGTTGTATGGTATTTCTATTTGTAACTTTTTAAGGAGGCACCGTATCATTTTCCACATTGGTGGTACCATTTTACATTCCCACCAGCAGTGCATAAGAGGTCCAGTCTCTCCGCAACCTCTCCAACATTTGTTACTTTATTTTTGATTAGTGCCATTATTGTTGGGGTGAGATGATATCTCGTTGTAATTTTGATTTGCATTTCTCTAATGGGTAATGAGGGGTGCTGGTGGCACAGTGGTTAAGATGTGTCATTGCTAACCAAAAGATGGGCAGTTTGAATCCATGAGCCGCTCCTTTGGAAACCCTAAGGGCAGTTCTACTCTGTTCTATAGGATTGCTATGAATTGGAACCAACTCAATGGCACCTAACAACAGTGTTATACCTATTTTTTCTTCTATGATCTTTATTGTTTTAGGTTTTGTATTTAGGTCTTTGATCCATTTTGAGTTAGTTTTTGTGTATGGCATGAGGTATGGGTCCTGTTTTATTTTTTTACATATGGACATACAGTTTTGTTAGCACCATTGACTGTCTTTTCTCCACTTAATGGACTTTGGTCCTCTGCCAACGATCAGCTTACTGTAGGTGGATGGATTTATGTCTCGGTTCTTGATGCCGTTCCATTGGTCTGTGTGTCTGTTGTTGTACCAGTACCAGGCTGTTTTAACTATCGTGGCTGTTTTAACTATCGTATAGTAGGTTCTGAGAAGAGGAAGTGTGAGGCCTCCTACTTTTTTCTTTTACTTCAGCAATGCTTTGCTTATCTGGGGCCTCTTTCCTTTCCATATAAAGTTGATTAGTTTTCCATGTTATTAAAGAATGCTGTTAGTATTTGGATTGGGATTGCATTATATCTGTAAATCACTTTGGTTAGATTGATGTTTTCACAATGTTCAGTCTTCCTATCCATGGTATGTTTTTCCATTTATGTAGGTCTCTTGCAATAGTGTTTTTTAGTTTTCTTTGTATAGGTCTTTCATGTCCCTGGTTAGATTTATTCCTAAGTATCTTATCTTTTTAGGGACTATTATAAACAGTATTGTTTTCCTGATTTCCTTTTCAAAGTTTGCTTTGTTGGTGTTTAGGAATCCAACTGATTTTTATATGTTAATGTTTTATCCTGCTTCTTTGCCGAATCTTTCTATTAGTTCCAGTAGTTTTCTTGTGGAATCTTCGGCGTTCTGTATTTATAGGATCATATCATCTGTGAATAGGAGTAGTTTTACTTCTTTCTTTTCAATTTTGATGCCCTTTGTTTCTTGCCTTATTGTCTAGCTAGGACTTCCAGCACAATGTTAAATAGGAGTGATGATAAAGGGCATCTTTGTCTTTTTCCTGTTCTCAGATGGAATGCTTTCAGCCTCTCTCTGTTGAGAATGATATTAGCTGTTGATTTTGTATAGATGCCCTTTATTATGTTGAAGAATTTTTCTTCTATTCCTATTTCATTTAGAGTTTTTTTTTTTTTTTTTTAATCAGGAATGGGTGTTGGACTTTATCGAATGCCTTTTCTGTGTCGATTGAGGTGATCATGTGATTGTTTTTTTTGGTTCTATTTATATGGTGGATTACATTGATTGGTTTTCTAATGTTGAATCATCCTTGCATACCAAATCTGAATCCCACTTGGTTGTGGTGTATTTTTTTTTTTGGATGATGCTGAATTCTATTGGCTAGAATTTTTGCATCTATATTCATGAGAGATACTGGTCTGTAATTTTCTTTTTTTGTGGTGTCCTTGCCTGGCTTTGCTATTAGGGTTAGTTCTTAGCATTTTTATTTTCAATTAATATTTAGTCATAGGAACAAAGTCTTCCACTTGCTAAGTCCTGTTTCTGTAGAGATGAAAGCAGCAGAGATGAAACAGGAAGAAATAAAACTTTTATTCAAACTTAGATGCTATTTCTTTGTCTTTAATAGAATGGTAACTTTTTCCTGCAGTTCGTCTCTGTTTCATTTTCCAAACATATACAGGTATTATTTACCAAATAAACAAACATAAATATAATAAAGAACCGTACCAAAAAAAATGGACGGTCATAAGTTCAGTTTGTCATAAATCGAATGCGTCTTAAGTTGGGGACTACCCTTGTATATAAAATTCCTGAATATCCAATTAGGGTTTTTTTTTTTTTTTTTTTTAAATCTTAGTTGTACTTTTCCTGTATTTGTACGTTTTTTCTTTTAGGATGGGTAACCCTAACTCCTTTAGGGGCTAATAAGCTGGAAGTAGTAATGTATTTCGTTTCTCCTTATTTAGAATATTTCAGGTGATGATTAAGAGCGTGGACTCTGAAGCTACTTGCCTGGGTTCAGTCCCAGCCCTGCTACTTATTAGCTGTGTGACTTGGGCAACTTAATCTCTCTGGGCCCACGTTTTTTCTCATCTCTAAAATGGGAATAATAATCGTGACTGTCTCATAGATTGTCATGCAGATAAGTTAATTAACGTATGTATGGTGTTTAGAACAGTGCTTGGTACAAAGTAAGTGCTATATAAGTGTTTGTTAAATAAAATTTCTGCTAATAAACTATTTTAAAAAATCATAAATTTACTATTTTCTTTTAAGCAGCTGTTCTCAACTAGGTGTGATTTTGCCTTCTAAGGGGCATTTGACAATGTCTGAAGATATTTTTGGCTGTCTTAGTTTGGGGAATGCTACTGGCATTTAGTGAGTAGCGGCCAGGGATGCTGCATAAGCACCATGCCGTACACAGCTCCCCACAACAATGAATGATCTGGCCCAGAATGTCAGTAGTGCCAAGGTTGAGAGACCCTGCTTTAAAGACATCATTATTTGCTAGTTATTACTTTAAGAAAGATTAAATAAATAAATATTGTGAACCTTTTTATTTCCCAAACTTAACTAGATTTGTCAGACCTTCTAGAAATGGAGTCTTGTAGAAGAGTTTAATGATCAAACTCTGGGGCTAACAATGACTTCTGAATTCTTAAGAATTTCGTTTTAATGAGTTTAAGATCATGAGGTCAGCCCCTTTGAGGTCCAGTTAGCTTTGTTCTATTACATGACCATTGACTGCAATCCCGGTACTAGTCAACCGTCTCTATGGTAAATGTGCAGCACTAATTACATGGAGAAACAGACAAGGGGATAAAAATGAATAAGAAGAAGTGCATATATTCATGATGGATATATAATAGTGATAGTCTTGTAAAAGAGAAACTCCTCAATTGCAGGCCTTTCATTATAATTTTGCACCACTCTTCAGTCTGTAACCTTTGCATTATTCAGGTTGGTCTCCGTACTTCCCCTTATGAACTATGCTGTTGCTGCCTCTGTCTCTTGACTCATGCCTAGGATGTTCTCTCTGTCTCTGTCTCTCTCTCTCTCTCTCATCCTTACCCTCATCCTTAATCTCAGTTTCTCTAACTCTGTTCTAACTCTAACTTTCCATTACCAATTACCAACTCCTTCAGGAAACATTCTATAATAATTTCAGCCCACATTATCTATCCTTTAAATCAGTACCTTTTTTGTTTGTTGTATTGATTGTCGATTATTTTATTTTCGTGACTAGATAGTGAGTGAGGCATGGGCAGGGATTTTTTTTTCTTCAGTGGTGCTTAAAATAGTGTAGGTATGTGCTTATTTGGGTTGATAAGAATCAGAATTTTAGAAATGGAAAAAAGAATCTGTTGGTTGGATAGCATCATAGAATTCTTTCTGCTTTAGTATTGAGCTATGTTATTTTTAGATGCTGTCAAGTTGGTTCTGACTCGTGGTGACCTATGTACAACAGACTGAAACACCGCCCAGTCGTGCAGCATCCTCAGAGTCATTGCTGTGTTAGAGCCCATTGTTGCAGCCACTGTGTCAGTCCATCTTGTTGGGAGTCTTCCAGTCCATCTTGTTGGGAGTCTTCCTCTTTTACCCTGACCCTCTACTTTCCCAAGCATGATATCCTTCTCCAGGAAGTGGTCCCTCCTGATAAATGTCCAAAGTATATGAGATAAATTCTTGCCATCCTCGCTTCTAATTGAGCTATAACATACAATAAAGTTAACAAGTCCAAAATGTCCAGATGTTTATATATGTGTGTGTTGTATGTATATCCATCCATGCAACCACCACTTAGATGTAGATGTGGAGCATTGCTAGCACTGTAGAAGGCTAAATTACACCATTTCTAGGTAACATGCAAAGGTAATCACTTTTCTGACATCAGTCATTATAGATTAGCTGGGCTGTTCTTTAACTTCAAGTAAGTGGAATCCTAAAGTATGCTATGTACTCTTTTGTTGGTCCAGTTTCTTTTGCTCAACATTATGCCTGTGAAATTTATCCATGTGGTCGGGTGTAGTTTCTTTTTTTTATTACTGTGTAGTATTCCATTGTAGGAATATGTCACAATTTATCCGTTTTCCTGTTAATGGTCATTTGGGTTGTTTCCAGTTTTTGGCTGTTAGGAATAAGTTTCTCTGAACATTCTTCATTATGTGTCTTAGTGGACATATGCATTCATTTCTCTTGTGTATATATCTGGGAAATACTGGGTCATGAGGGTATGCATGTTTTTAACTTTGGTATTGTGTGGAAAATCAAATCCCTCTTCTCTGGCACCAAACTGTTGATCACTCCAAATCAATTTATTATCAGTTCTGTTCCCCTCTGTTCTGATACCAGCTGCCCGTGTTGTACTTCATCTTCTAACCCTAACCACCTGGAGCTAGGTAAGACCTCACATGTTAAAGGGCACATAGTCTTCCAGAGTGCCAACTCTGCCCGAGACCTCATACATCAACTGCAAGCTTGGGAATCTTCTCAGCACCCTCACTTCTGATCGGCTGGCTATAGATTCGGGATTTTCTTCTACTGCATCAGGATACCAGCTATAAACTTGTGAGTCCCCAGGCCCCTTTACTTCTAACCTGGTGGCTCTCACTACTCCCTTGGGTTTGATAATTTGCTAGAATCCCTCACAGAACTCAGGAAAGCACTATACTTAATGATTAAAGTTTTATAGCAAAGAGGATACAAATGAAGAGACACATAGTGCAAGGTCTGGAGGGTTCCCAACTTTGTGCTTTCATGTCCTCAAAAAAGATGTGGTACCCTCCCACATGTATCAATGTCTTTTGTCAACCAGGAAGCCCATGGAGCTTCTGTGATTGATTGAATCAGTTCCGCCCCCAACTGCACACCATCCGCTCAGGTTGGGCCGATATCACTTGGTGGTCCCTCTGACCTGGCTAGTCCCTACTCAAGAGGTACCTCATTAGCATAAACCCCTTAGTCTGGAAGCCTTATTACTCAAAACCCATTGCTATCAAGTCGATTCTGAGTCATAGCAACCCTGCAGACACTTTAATCACTGGGGAAATCTGAAGGTTTTAGAGTTTATCGCTCAGGA
The DNA here is from genome assembly GCF_000243295.1 of Trichechus manatus latirostris. Taxonomy (NCBI): domain Eukaryota; kingdom Metazoa; phylum Chordata; class Mammalia; order Sirenia; family Trichechidae; genus Trichechus; species Trichechus manatus. Next base: position 5,363,532 of record NW_004444076.1, read on the forward strand.
ACCAAGGACAAAGACCAAATTCTTCACCTAAAGTTAATTTAAACCCCACAGTACTATACATTTTGCTCATCCATTTGCCTTAGGCTGGGTTCTGTAGAGAAGCAAAACCAATGCAGCATATAAATATATATAGAGAGAGATTTACATCAAGGAAATGGCTCACATGGCCATAGAGGCTGGAAAGTCATAAGTCCGTGGGTCAGGCTGGAGGTTTCTCCTGACTCATGTAGCTGCAGGGACCGGCGAATCTAAGATCAGAATTTCAGACAGCAGGCCTCTGGCTCACAGGCTGTGGAGGCTGATAAATCCCAAGACTGGCAGGTAAGCTGCCAGCTCAAGCTCCAAGAACTGGAGGTCAGATGAACAGGAGCCAGCTGCAGGTTACAGAAGAAGCAAAAGCCAGTGAGCCTTGTCAGAAAGTCTACCTATATTGGATGCAGGCCATTCCCCCAAGGAAACACCCTTTCAACTGATTGGCTGCTCACAACAGATCTCATCATGGAGGTGATCACATTATATCAGAACTCATTATGGAGGTGATTACATAATTAAAAAGCTGCCAAACTACATCATAACTGCCAAACCACTGAGGATCGTGGCCCAGCCAACTTGACACACAAGCTTAACCATCACACCATTCATCTGTTGACAGATATTTGGGTTGTTTCCACCTTTTACTGTTGTCATATAGTACTACAATGAACGTTGGTATATATTCTTCTTTTTGAGACTGCTTTCATTTCTCTTGACTATATACTTAGAATTTGAATTGCTGGGTCATACGGCAATTCTATGGTTAACTGTCTGAGGATCGACCAAACTGTTTTCCGTAGTGGGTGTAACATTTTATATTCCCACAAGGGTTCCAATTTCTTTACATCCTTGCCAACACTTATTTTTCATTTTTCCTGATAATAGCCATCTAAGTAGGTATGAGGTGGTATCTCAATGTAGTATTAATTTGCGTTTCTCTAATAATGAGGTTGGAGCATCTTTTCATCTGTTTTTTGACCAGTTGTATATCTTCTTCAGAGAAATATCTATTCAAGTTCTTTGTCCATTTTAATTAGGTTATTTGTTTTTTGTTGTTCAGTTGTGGGAGTTCTTTATATATTCAGGATATTAAAACCTTATCAGCTATGTGTTTCCCAAATATTTTCTCTCCTATTCTGTAGGTTGTCTTTTTCTTTCTTTTTTTGGTCAGTAGGATTCTATGCAGCATTGTCATTTTTTAAAATTTGATTTATTTTGTTGTTCAGAATATACACCCTTTTTACTTTCTTGGTATACTCCTTTGATGCAGAAAGATTTTTCATTTTGATGAAATCCAGTTTATCTATTTTTTTCTTTTGTTGATTATGCTTTGGGTGTCATATCTAAGAATCCATTATCAAAAGCAAGGTCTTGAAGATTTACCCCTATGATATTTCCTAAGAGTTCTATGGTTTTAGCTCTTATATTTAGGCCATTGATCCATTTTGAGATAATTTTTATCTATGGTGTGAAGTTTTCATTCTTTTGCATGTGGACATCCAGTTATCCCAAATAGGGACAGTTTTATTTCTTCCTTTCCAGCCTTCCAGCACTATGTTGGATAAAAGTGATGAGACTTTTTTTTTTTTTTTTTAATCTTTAGGGAGAAGTATCCGGTCTTTCACCATTAAGTATGATGTTAACTGTAGGTTTTTTGTAGATGCTCTATCAAGTTGAGGAAGTTCTCTTCTATTCCTATTTTTCTGAGAGTTTTTATCATGATTGGGTGTTAAGTTTTGTCAGATGCTTTTTCTGCATTGATTGGTATGATCATGTGATTTTATTTCTTTAGCCTGTTAATATGAGACGTTGGTGGCTCAGTGGTAGAATTCTTGCTTTCCATGTGGGAAGCTCAGGTTCAATTCCCAGCCAGTGCATCTCCTGCACAGCCATCACCATCTGTCAGTGAAAGCTTGTGTATTGCTGTGATGCTGAACAGGTTTAGTGGAGTTTCCATACTAAGATGTACTAGGAAGAAAGGCCTGGTGAGCTACTTCTCAAAATCAGCCAATGAAAAACCCTATGGATCACAATAGTCTGATCTTCAACTGATCGTGGGGATGGTGCAGAACCAGGCAGTGTTTTTACTGTTGCGCGTGGGTTCACCATGAGATGAGGCTGACTCAACGGCAGATAACAACAAGCCTATTAATACGGTGGATTGCATTACTTGATTTTGTAATGTTGAACAAGCCTTGCATCTCTGGAATGTTACTCCACTTGGTTATGTTGTACAGTCCTTTTAAATTTGCTGAATTTTGTTTGCTAATATTTTGGTTAGGTTTTTTATGTCTATACTTATGAAGAATTTTGTTCTGTAGTTTTCTTTTTTTTGTACTGTCTTTCTCTGGTTTTGGTAGCAGAGTAATACTAGCTTCATAAAATAAATTGGGCTGTTCCCTGCTCTTCGTTTTTCTGTAAGAGATTTTATAGAGTTCGTGTTAATTCTCCTTTTAATGTTTAGTAGAAGTCTCTTCTACTATAGTAGAAACCATTTTGCCCTAGAGGTTTCTTGGTTGAGATTTTCAGAATTATGAGTTCAATGTAAGTATGTATGTGTTTTGATTATGAGAGAAGCATCTTGTGAGCAGAGATTTTTTTTTTCCTTGTGTTCTTTATTGCCTACGATAATGGTAGACATGTATGTACCAAGTGTGTTTTGAATGAAACAGTGCATAGTTTAGTGCAAATTTGTCTTTGTGAGAAAAATAATTCAGTGATGATGTTATAGGAAGTTCAGAGGGTGAACTACTGTGAACTACTCTTTGTAAATTTGATTAAAGCAGGACATTTAAGTGAAATTTGGTCAGAATGGAGATCTGCATAGTGAAAGTAGAGGGAAATAGGTTAAAAAAGTGAATGTCTGAGGATACTAAGTCCCAGAGAATGAAATGGAATTGAGAGCCCAAGTTGAGTGACTGGCCTTATACACCAGGGACTCCTTTTTCTTTTGAGCAGGAGAAAAGGATATGTATAGACCTTCACTTTAAGGTGAAAAGGAGAGAAGATGAGAGGGGTCTTTTCATCATTTTAGGGAGAACACTTTTGGTAGAAAGAGAGGCATAGAATACAACTTTTAAGGGAAATGGCACAAGAAGTAATACAGACCATGCATTCAAGGTACTTGACTGTAAATTGAAAGAATAACCTGTCTTTTTGTTCACTTTTAGGAAGGAGTATCTAAGTAAATATGAGTCTTTTAGAAAACTGGTTTTATTATTGTTCAGCTATGGTTTATTCTTGTTATTTTTCAAGTATGTTTTTCCTCACTTGCCAAATATAACGAACAGTGAGGGATTTTTTTTGTCTAACTGCTTGAATATATAACAGTACCAGGTTAGGTTTAAAATAGACGTTACATTTCAAAACCTGAAGATACTAGGGGACCATAAGAACTGATGAGGTGGCTAAGGATCAGGGAGGAATTGAAGACGACACCAGTGTTTTGTTCCTAAATAATTGGGTGAATGTGATGGTATTAGGAGTTCCTGGGTGACACAGACGGTTAGGTGCTCGGCTACTAACTGAAAGGTTGGTGGCTTGAATTCACCTAGAGGAGCCTCAGCAGAAAGATCTGGCCATCTACTTCTGAAAGATCACTGCCGTTGAAAACCTTATGGAGTGCAGTTCTAATGTGAAACACATGGAGTCACCATGAGTTGGAGTTGACCTGTGGGTGACTGGTTTGAAATTTTTTTTAGTGATGCTTTTACTTGAGGGAGGGAACTCAGAAGTAAAAGTATATTTGGGAAGTTCTACCTTGGACATGTTGATTCCTTTGGTGCCTCTAGGACATAAATGTTGGCATGCCCAATAGACATTTGAAGTGTGGATGTAGAATTTGGGGAAGAGGTTAGGGATATAATAGGAATGCCTACATTGAGATGATAGTTGATGCTAGAGGAGAGAACACATGTAGAATGAGTAGATATCTGAGGAAGAAATTCTAAAAAAGGAATAAGATTTAGAGATATAATGGGATGATAAGAACAATGCACTGATACTGAATCTATAGAAACTTCGCCAGCTGTCAAAATTCTACCTGTATGTCAAGATCCATCTTAGGAGGTTCAGGGAAATCTTCCTGACAGCATCACCTACCCATCTTCCTTTAATCATTCGCTTGTATATATTTATATATTTTTATACAGTTGAAGCCTAAGAAAATTAGAACAAGTCCACGGGAGCCAAAGTACAACCTTGAGTCTATCTCACCTGAATTTCCAGACTGTCTTAAGAATAGATTTGACACATTGAACACTAATGACCTAAAACCAGATGAGTTGTGGGATGACATCAAGGACATCATACATGAAGAAAGCAAAAAGTAATTAAAAAGACAGGAAGGAAAGAAAAGACCAAAATGGATGTCAGAAGAGACGCTGAAACTTGCTTTTGAATGTAGAGTAGCTAAAGCAAAAGGAGGAAATGAAATGAAAGAGCTGAACAGAAGACGTCAAAGGCCATCTCAGGAAGACAGAATGAAGTATTACAGTGAAATGTGCAAAGACCCGGAGTTAGAAAACCAAAAGGAAAGAACATGCTTGGCATTTCTCAAGCTGAAAGAACTGAAGAAAAAATTCAAGCCTTGAGTTGCAATATTGAAGGATTCTATGGGCAAAAATTGAACGATGAAGGAAGCATCAAAAGAAGACGGAAGGAATACACAGAGTCACTGTACCAAAAAGAATTAGTCGACGTTCAGACATTTCATGAGGTAGCATGTGATCAAGTACCGATGGTATTGAAGGAAGAAGTCCAAGCTGCACTGAAGGCATTGTCAAAAAACAAGGCTTCAGGAATTGACGAACTGCCAGTTGAGATATTTCAGCAAACGGATGCAACGGTAGAAGTGCTCACTCATCTATGCTAAGTAATTTGGAAGACAGCTACCTGCCCAAACAACTGGAAGTGATCCATATTTGTGCCTATTCCAAAGAAAGGTGATCCAACCAAATGTGGAAATTATTGGTCATTAATATCACATGTGGGTAAAATTTTGCTGAACACAATTCAAAAATGGTTGTAGCAGTACATCAACAGGGAACTGCCAGAAATTCAAGCCAGATTCAGAAGAGGATGTGGAATGACAGATATCATTGCTGATGTCAGGTGGATCTTGGCTAAAAGCAGAGGATAGCAGAAAGCTATTTACCTGTGTTTCATTGACTGTGCAAAAGCATTTGAATGCATGGATTATTACAAATTATGGATAACATTGTGGAGAATGAGTATTTCAGAACACTTAATTGTGTTCATGAGGAGCCTGTACATAGACTAAGAGACAGTGGTTCAGACAGAACAAGGGGATACTGCGTGGTTTAAAGTCAGGAAAGATGTGTGTCAGGGTTGTATCCTTTCACCATACTAATTCAATCTGTATACTGAGCAGATAATCCCAGAAGATGGACTGTATGAAGAAGAATGTGGGGTCAAGATTGGAGGAAGACTCATTAACAACCTGTGATATGCAGATGACACGACCTGGCTTGCTGAAACTGAAGAGACTTGAAGCACTTACTGATGAAGATCAAAGCCTACAACCTTCAATATGGATTATACTTCAACATTAAGAAAACAGAAATTCTCACAACTGGACCAGTAAGCAACATCATGATAAATGGAGAACAGAATGAAGTTGTCAAGGATTTTGTTTCACTTAGATCCATAATCATTGCCCATGGGAGCAGCAGTCAAGAAATCAAACAACGTATTGCAGTGGGCAAATCTACTGTAAAAGACCTTTTTAAAGTGTTAAAAAGCAAAAATGTCACCTTAAGGACTAAGGTGCACCTGACCCAAGCCATGGTATTTTCAATCATCTCATATGCATGTAAAAGCTGGACAGTGAATAAGGAAGACTGAAGAATTGATGATTTTGAATTATGGTGTTTGTGAAGAAGATTGAACATACCATGGAGTGCCAGAAATACGAACAAATCTGTCTCGAAGAAGTACAGCCAGAATGCTTCTTAGAAATGATGATGGCAAAACTGTCTCAAGTACTCTGGACGTGTTATTAGGAGGGACCAACACCTGGAGAAGAACATCATGCTTGGTAAGGTAGAGGGTCAGCAAAAAAGCGGAAGACCCTCAACGAGATGGATTGACACAGTGGCTGCAACAATGGGCTCAAACATGGCAAGGATTGTGAGGATGGCGCAGGACTCGACAGCACGTAACGACAACAACAAATAGCCATTTCTTCTTCCTGTCGTCTAGCATTTACCACCCGTTGCTGTCAAGTTGATTCCAACTCATAGTGACCCTATAAAACAGAGTAGAGCTGCCCCATAGGGTTTCCAAGGCTGTAAATCTTTTTTTTTTTTTCAATTGTACTTCAGGTGAAGGTTTACAGAACAACTAGTTTCTCGTTAAACAGTCAGTACACATATTGTTTTATGACATTGGTTAACAACCCCACGACATGTCAACCCTCTCCCTTCTCGACCTTTTTTTTTT
>NW_004444076.1:5370605-5381301 GCF_000243295.1 Trichechus manatus latirostris
GTAGCTGTGGTCCATTAGTCCTTTGGACTAATCTTTTCCTTGTATCCTGTTCTCTTCATTCTCCCTTGCTCCCGAAGGGGTGAGACCAGTGGAGTATCTTGGACGGCTGCTCACAGGCTTTTAAGACCCCAGACATTACTCACCAAGGTAGAATGTAGAACATTGTCTTTATAAGCTGTGTTACGCCAGTTGAGCTAGATGTTCCCTGAGACCATGGTCCCCACAGCTCTCTGCCCAGCAATTCAGTCCCTCAGGGAGTTTGGATGTGTCTATGGAGCTTCCATGACCTTTCCTTGTACAAGATGTGCTGGTTTCCCCAGTATAGTGTACTGTCTCACCCTTCACCAAAGATACCGCTTGTCTGTTGCCTTTTTAGTATTTCCCCACCACCACGCCCATCACTCGTAACCAACAAAGATTGTTACTTTTTTGTGTGTAAACTTTTTCATGGGTTTTTACAGTAGAGGTTGCATAAAATATTTGTCCTTTTGTGATTGACTTATTTCACTCAAGGCTGTAAATCTTTATGGAAGCAGATAGCCACATCTAGTGGGTTCCAACCACTGACCTTTTGCTTAGCAGCCGAGTGCTTAACCACTATGCCACAAAAGCTTTTTTGCATTTACCACACTGCCATATTTTAGTTTGTTGTGTATGCGTCTGTTTCCCTATAAAGATTTTATGTTCCTTGAAGGCAGGGAGCAGGTCTTACTCATCATTGTTTTTTTTCTTGTGTTTGGCATAAAGCTTGATAACAGTTTTTTTTATTGAATTGAAGTAGGTGATGATCATTTTCAGAAACTTCAAGGAGGTGGAATAAGATTAAGAACTGAGAGGAGGTGATTATTAGATTTTTTGATCACCAACTTCAGGAAAAATGTTATCTAGATCTAGGATGGTGGGAAATGAATGGAGAGTGCTCTATAGTTTTCCTTCTGTCATCAGTTTTGCCATTCTCATCTCTTCCCGAAAACCAAAAACCAAACCCGTTGCTGTTGAGTTGACTCTGACTCATAGCAACCATATGGAACAGAACTGTCCCATAGGGTTCCATGGAGCGGCTGGTGGATTCAAACTTTCCATCTTTTGGTTTGCAGCCATAGTTCTCAACCACCAGGGCTCTGTCCCTTCTGCATTCCCTAATCATGTTGCTCTGACTTTTATGTACTGTGTCTTCATGATGGACAAGTATTGTTTGTCTGTGATTTGTAAGAATCCTACTATTCTTTCAAATCCCTTTCATATTCCCTTCTCCATGAAACTTCTGCCCAACCCTATATTAAACTCACCCTTTGCTAAACTTCCATGGCACTTTATATCACCTTACTAACACTTAATCATTCTTCAATGTCTGTATGTGTATCTTGAACCTATTATGATTTATATTCTTTTGTATTTCCTATTGTATTAATAGTGTGCTTAATAAATACTTAGATTTCATGTCTTGATTTCTAAATATAATTACTAAATTATAGCAGGGATTTTTTTTGTTTGTTTGTTTTAATCTAGAAACCTTTCTTTTAAATTCAAAATTCACGAAAAACTCCAAATAGTTTCAAAAATTGTTTTTCAGATCTTTTTTTCATGGGCTCTCGGAGATCGAAAATCATTAATTTTAATTTTTACTGTTAGTATTCGTGGCATGGTTTGTGTCACACTGTAGGCGTGTTTGAATAACTGAATAAATTTCTCTGGTTTCTGTCACTGAGAGTCTCTAATATTTAGGCTGATAATGGAATCTATTATATAGTTTTTTTATAGCATCCAATTTTTTATTTGAATTGTGATTTACTTTTTCCATTTAAAAATACATTTCATTTTTTTCAGTTTAAAACTGTTTTTAAAGCATTACAAATATTTTATCTAAATATTTGAAGGTAACTCACCATATGATCCTTGTGGTGCTTTCTTGTTGTATGTTTTACCCATTATACCTTCAGTGAATTCAAATGTATTTATTTTTGTTCTGGAAAATGCATTTTTACAGAGGAGCCAGTAAAATATCAGAGTTTTTACTTTAGTATTTAAATGTATGCTGTTACTCAATCGCTCCATGTAGGAGCTAATTTAAGTGGGAAAATTTGGTTGGATTAAACAAAATAGCCTTTTTCTTTTCAGATTGCAGCAATTCTCCGGAAACGAAAATTAGACTATTATTTACACAAACTACTTCCTGAGATCCTACAGTCTGCTTCATTTTTGACTACTAATGGGGCCTTGTATATGGCTTTCTTTTGCATTTTAAGGTTGGTACTCATCATCACCATTGAAGGTTGATAAAAATTCCTTTATTGAAACTGAAACAGAGATGTTTACATAAATATTGCCCAGGTCACTGCCTGTTTTTTTTTTTTTTTTTAATCTCTGTGAAATGACATTTATATCAAAGAAAGCATGTAAAACCAGGAGCTGTGAGTCTCTTGACCCAAAGGCACGGTGCAGTATAAACTTCAGATTGTTGGTATGTTTAGATAGCAGGAGTATTTTAATGTATCATATATTTTCTTAGGCCTACTGTAGTTAGCAATTTGGTCATCAGTATTTCTTAACTTTTCAGTTTCATAGATTAGGAAATTAAAGCAACTGACCATGATATAGGTTAGCTCCATATGCAGTTAACATACTTCAAAAGGATTATAAAATGTACATATCGGATAGAGTAGAACTGCCCCATAGGGTTTCCAAGGAATGGCTGGTGGATTTAAACTGCCAACCTTTTGGTTAACAGCCGTAGCTCTTAACCACTATGCCACCAAAAAAAAAGAAACAAACCTGTTGCCATCGAGTTGAATCTGACTCATAGCAACCGTATAGGGCAGAGTAGAACTGCCCCGTAGGATTTCCAAGGAGTGGCCGGTGGATTTGAACTGCCGACCTTTTGGTTAGCAGCCAAACTCTTAACCACTACGCCGCCAGGTCTCCATTTAAAACTGTAACTCCTGGTATACCCTACTGTTGAACCTTTTGGTCCTGATTCAGTCTTATATACATTACCTGTGCCACATGCTTCATACAATTAATAGTAGTAGATGCAATTAGAGTCTACTGTTTTGAGTGCGGTGATGTGATTAACATGTTAATTAGATATTTCCTTCTTTTTATCTTTTTCCCCACTGATTGTTGAAAACCCAAAGTAATGTCTTTTTATCTGTCAAGTTAAAATATTAACTTTATATTATTAAAATTTTATATAGCAGCTGTTCAATTATTTGAAATAGTAAGCTGGGGGAAACAAACAAGTTAAATAATATATTCAGACTCACAGTAACGTGATAATAGTGATTGTTCATAAGTTTTTGATCTTCACTTCTATCCTCATATTAGTGTTACTCAGTGTTGCCCGAAGTAGTTTTGCAGGTATATTTTATCTGCAGTTAAAACACAATTTCCAAAATGTCTTTTATAATTTTTTTTTCTTCAGAGCATTAATATTTATAAACTTTTAAATTTTGCAGAGAATAATTGATAAGATTTTTTATGCTATGGAGAAAATCATACCTCTAAATTGAGATGAAAATCTGTGTAACAAACTTTCTTTATCATGTGGTCTCTGGAAAGTTTTTAAAACTTGTTGAAACTCTAAAAGTTGTAACATTTAAGTTTAAAAAAATTGCATTAATGATATACCTTGCTATTAACAGCGTATTTCCTTATGTTCTATGGGCCTATTTGGTTAAGTTGTTGAAACATAAAATATTTACAATTTAGGTAACATCATGTTCCTCCTGTAACTGATTGACTCCTTTTTTCCCTTAGTTTTTACATTTAATAACTTAAGTTCTTTGTAGATTTTATATTGATCTTCTTAGGCAGAAGATTTTTGATAATTATTTCAGAAATATCCACATTATGTTTCCTCAATAGCTTTTCTAATCCTTTTTAAGCTGGGCATAAATTTAAAATTTTTCATCTGTGACTCTTGATCCTTATCTGTATGTGTGTATATACATATATATATAGTTTTCTTCCTATAAAACCTCATTTAGCAATTGACCAAGTTTGTTCAGAGAATTTCTTACAATATTTACATGTTGCTTCTCCCTTTCTTAAGAACATACTATCTTTCAAAGGAAAAAAAAAATCTCCCTAACATGTCTAATTTTTTTTTTCTTTTTTTAAAAATCAAGCAGCTAATGGCCATAATGTGTGAGGCACTATGCCAACTCCTACCTTCTAGGAACATATTTAGTAAATGAAAAAGAGTTATACTCATATAATTAAAAATATAAAATACTTTAAAATAAGCACTATAAAAAAATTACCAAGTGTTATAGAAACAAAGGAGAAAGAAACATATGTTGAATGTCTGTCATGTGTTACAAATTAGTAATGATAGTAATAGTAATAACAATTGTAATAACAGCCTACATTTTCTGGGTGTTTACTATGTGCCACGCATGGTGCTGGGAAATAACTCATATAGTCCTCATAACAAGCATGCGAGACAGTATATTATTGTTCCCAATTGATAGATAAGGAAATTAAGAACACAGAGGGTTTGCATAGTGAGCAAGGGATCTAGGGAATGTCTGAATGAACATGATTGGCTAAATTACTGGAAGGAGAGATACCAGTTAGTTTGCTGTTGTAGTAGCCTGAGTGAGAGATGCTGAGGGACTTAACTAAGGCAGGGACTAGATTGGAGAAGAATTTGAGAGATTAGATTGCATATGGAATAACTTGAGGGAATGATTTGATATATGGGGTAAGGGAGAAGGAGAAACTGAGAATGAGTCTAAGTGTCAAACATAGGTATAGAGGTAGTTGTTAATGCCATTAACCTAGGAAAATAGAGGAGCAAGAACAAATTTATGGGGATGGGGGAGAGAAATAATGAGTTTGGTTTTAGACATGTTGAATTTGAGGTATTGTGGGACTTTTAGCTAGAAGGTGGATTGAGAAGGGGAACTTCTATTTGTAATAACTGAAATGACCAACTAGGATTTTCATATGAACATTCCAAATTTGAATTTCAGGAAGATACTTGGAAAATTCTACTTATGGAGCCCTGGCTTTGGTGCTGCTTTGCCAGCGTCTTATGTGGCCATTCTAATTGAAAGAAAAAGCAGGTAAAATTTTATATGTCTACATATTTAATAGAACTAGGTTACTGTCTGCTACCCCAACTAGAAATTATTTTTGCTTATTGATTATTATAGACCAGGGGTGAGAAATATTTACAGGTATATTTTTCAGTCTTGCAAATATTTGATTGAAAATTTAATTTTATACTAATATGACTTTTATTTATTAAGCCTATAGAGGAGCCCTGGTGGTGCAGTGGTTAAGAGGTACAGCCGCTAACCAAAAGGTTGGCAGTTTGAATCCACAAGCTGCTGCTTGGAAACCCTGTGGGACAGTTTCTCCTCTGTCCTGTAGGGTCGCTATGAGTTGGAATTGACTCAATGGCAACAGGTTTGGTTTTTGGTTTTTTAAGCCTATAGAAAATACAAATATTGACATTATAGAGCAATAATATCCATTAGTGTCTGTTTACTAAAAATTTAGAGAGTTCTGTCTCTGATGTGCCTAACTGAAACTTAAAAAAACAAAACAAACAAAAAAACTCGTTGCCATCAAGTTGATTCCAACTCATCTTCCCCATAATCATAATACCATTATCACACCTAAGGAAATTAACAGTAGTTTTCTATTATCACCTAAGTCTGTACTTTGCTTCAGGCTAAATTGAGTGACTTCTGTTAAATTCATTTTTACTTTTAAAGCATCTTCTCATTTCAAAAAAATATTTTGATTGTACTCTGCCTGAAAATGTTCCATGTGAATTAATAAGATGTCTATAAAATACCGCAAACTACTCAGGTAGACAGTTGAAGTTCAAGCTTTTGCATAAGAGAAAATTTGCCATCCCATGAATAATTATTTTTGTTGCTGAGAACTGCTTTGATTCCATCTTTAACCCAGAGAATCAAAATGGAATCATGTATTAGAATCTTTCAGTTTATGAAGATATTTATTATAGTCATTTAACCCCTACTAAGAGTATGGATAAATCTTATCCGATAACCAAATATTCACTTAATTCATCTGAAGCCAGACTTAATGCACTGTTATAAAGGTAATAGTATCTGAATTTTTGTGGCTCCTTGATTCTATGATGATACTTTTGGATTATTAGAATTACTAAACTCAAAGAACTGATGGATATTATAACCCCAGCATAATCAAATCAGTAGATTATCCCACCTGAGGAGAACTGTATCTAGAGAACTGTAGAAGGAGCTGTGCTGTCTGGCTTAGGATCTTAGCTCTGCCATTTACTATATGGCTTATTCCTTACCTGAAAAATGGAGATATAATAATACTACTTATAGAATTGTTCAAAGAATTAAATGAGCTAATATATATAAAAATGCTTAGAACAGTGCCTACCACATAGTAACTGTTATGTACGTGTTAAGTATTACTGTTGCTGTATTTTGTTCATAAGTAATGAAAGAGTTACTCTGGTTATTGTAACTTTTACTGATCAGTTTCAAAATGTGAATATTGGTTTTGAAAATATACTAATATTTTCAAAATATATATTACTCATATATGAAACTTTAAAGATGTTTTAAATCAAGTATGCTACTATTTACTTATTTTTAATACTAGGACAATAAGATATCATTTTTGATGTTGTCTTCCTAATTTTCAGTAGAAAATGTTGAACACCTGATAACTACGATCTGCAGCCAGCAGTTGTTAACGTTTTGCCATTTTCACTTTACCTGTATGTGTATGTATATATGGTTGTATGTGTGTCTATACCATGTGGAAGTAAGTTGTAGACATCATGACATTTTACCCTAAATACTTCAGCATGCATCTCCTAAAGCAAGGATATTCTATATATCTACAACACCATTATCACAAATAATTCCGATACCATCCAGTCCATATTGTCCTAAGATAGATTTTATAGCTGCATTCTTGAAGCAGAATATAGTCAGAGTTTATGTATTTTGTTATATTTCCTTATTCTCTTTTTCAGGGCTTTGAACTAGTTCTAAATGGTTCAGTCTTGGCTGAGGGAAACAAGACAGGGCTTAGAACCGGTTAGAAGCGGTTCAGTCATGGCCAAAGGAAACTAGGGCAGCATATGCGTTGCATAGCAAGCACATCTGTTCGTTCAGCTTGTGATTCAAGTAGGAAACAGGCAGCTTCAGCTTTTGACCCGAGTAGGAAACAGACAGTAGTACCCCACACAAAGATGACACCCGACTGTGTGGCTTCAGTTGTGTGTTTCTCTCCACAGTCCTGCCAATAATCCAGTCTCCCATATCAGGAAACTTTCAGGAGCCTAATGCGGGAGATTGGATCATTGGCAGGACTGTGGAGAGAGACACATTCAAAGTGGTGCATTTGGCCGCTATCTTTGAGTGGGGCACCGCTGTTTCCTACTCAGGTCATAAGCCTATCAGCAAGAGATTTGGTTGCTGTGCAGTGAACGCTGCCCTGATTTCCTTCAGCCGACCATGACTGAACCACTTTGGACTGGTTCTGAGCCCTACCTTGTTTCTGTTGGCCATATCTGGACCATTTAGTAGTAGTTCGAAGCCCTGCTTTTAATCTAGGATAGTCTCCCAACTTTTTTCTCCATGACACGTTGATTTATTGAAGAGACCAGGCCAGTTGTCTTGTATGCAGCACATTTCTGGTTTTGTTTGTATTGCTTCCTCATGGAGTTGTTTACTTCACTCATTTATCTTGTGTATTTCCTGTGAACTGGAAGTTAGGTCTAAAGGCTTGATCAGATTCATATTAAACATTCTTGGTAAGAATATACTTCATAGATTATGCTGAGGCCATCAAGAGGGCTATAGCTTAGTGGTTCCAAGTTTGAATACGTGATTAAGGAGGTGATCACCAGTTCTTTCTAATAAAACTATTACTTATGATGAATGAGATTAATGGAGTTCCTGTAGTCCACAATCCTTGCTTTGCTGGAATAAATCTTAACAGATTATGGCATATTTTTAGTATCTTATATGATTTGGATACTGATGTTTTATTTAGGGTTTCTGCATAAATATTTGTGAGATTGATGAGTTTGTGTGTCTGTATGTATTTTTTTATTTTCTTTTTTCCCATATAAAAATTTACACATACGTTGTTATATGACTCTAATTGCTCTCCCCATACTGTGACAGCACACTCCTCCTTTCCACCCCTCGTTCCCCATGTCCATTAAACCGGTGCCTAACCCTCTCTGCGTTCCCATCTCACCTCTGAACAGAAGCTGCCCGTTTAGTCTCTTGTATCTACTTGAGCTAAGAAGCACAGTCCTCACAAGTATCACTTTATGTCCCACAGTCCAGTCCAATCACTGTCTGAAGAGTTGGCCTTGGAAGTTGTTTTAGTTCTGGGCTGATAGAGAATCCAGGGGCCATGCTTTCGGGGGTTCCTCTAGTCATAGTCAGACAATTAAGTCTGGTCTTCTTACTAAAATTTGGGTTCTGCACCCCACCTTTCCCCTGCTCCATCCGGGACTGTCTGTTGTGTTCCCTGTCAGGGCGGTCATTGGTGGTAGCCAGGCTCCATCTAGTTCTTCTGGTCTCAGGCTGATGCAGTCTCTGGTTTATGTGGCCCTTTCTGTCTCTTGGGCTAATACTTTCCTTGTGTCTTTGGTGTTCTTCCTTCTCCTTTACTCCAGGTGGCTGGGACCAGTTGATGCATCTTAGATGGCTGCTTGCAAGCTTTTAAGACCCCAGACGCCATTCACCAAAGTAGGATGCAGAACATTTTCTTAATAAGCTTTGTTATGCCAATTGACCTAGATGTCCCCTGAAAGCATGGTCCCCAGACCCTTACCCATGCTACTCTGTCCCTCAAAGTGTTTGATTGTATTCAGGAAATTTCTTAGCTTTGGTTTAGTCCAGTTGCACTGACTTCCCCTGTAGTGTGCGCTATCCTTCCCTTCACCTAAGATAATTCTTATCTACTATCTAGTTAGTAAATAACCCTTACTGTCCCTCCCCACTCTCGTAACCATCAAAGAATGTTTTCTTCTGTGTTTAAACCTTTTCTTGAGTTCTTATAATAGTGGTCTTATACAATAATTGTCCTTCTGTGACTGACTAAATTCACTCAGGATAATGACCTCCAGCTTCCTCCATGTTGTAAGATGTTTCACAGCTTCATCGTTGTTCTTTATCATTGTGTAGTATTCCGTTGTGTGGATATGCCATAATTTGTTTATCCGTTCGTCCGTTGATGGGCACCTAGGTTGTTTCCATCTTTTTGCTGTTGTGAACAGTGCTGCAGTGAACATGGGTGTGCATATATCTATTCCTGTAACGAATCTTATTTCTCTAGGATATATTCCAAGGAGCGAGATAGCTGGATTGTATGGTATTCTATTTCTAGCCTTTTAAGGAAGCGCCAAATCAATTTCCAAAGTGGTTATACCATTTTACATTCCCACCAACAGTGTGTAAGTGTTCCAGTCTCTCCACAACCTCTCCAGCTTTATTGTTTTGTGTTTTTTGGATTAATGCTGGCCTTGTTGGGGTGAGGTGATATCTTGTAGTTTTGATCTGCATTTCTCTAATGGCTAATGATCGTGAGCATTTCTTCATGTGTCTGTTAGCTGCCTGAATATCTTCTTTGGTGAAGTGCTTGTTCGTATCCTTTGCCCATTTTTTAATTGGGTTATTTGCCTTTTTGTTGTTGCGGTTTTGCAATATCTTGTAGATTTTAGAGATTAGACACTGATCGGATTTGTTGTAGCCAAGAATTTTTTCCCAGTCTGTAGGTTGTCTTTTGACTCTTTTGATGAAGTCTTTTGGTAGGCATAAGTGTTTGATTTTTAGGACCTCCCATTTATCTAGTCTGTCTTCTGGTGTTTGTGCATTGTTACTTATGGTTCGTATTTTGTTTATGCCATGTATTAGGGCTCCTAGCATTGTCCCTATTTTTTCTTCCATGATTTTTATTGTTTTTGATTTTATATTTAAATCTTTGATCCGTTTTTAGTTTTTGTGCATGGTGTGAGGTATGGGTCTTGTTTCAGTTTTTTGCAGATGGATATCCAGTTATGCCAGCATTGTTTGTTAAAGAGACTGTCTTTTCCCCAGTTAATGGACTTTGGGCCTTTGTCAAATATCAGCTGCTCATTGGTGGCTGAATTTATGTCTGGATTCTCAACTCTTCCATTTATCTATGTATCTGTTGTTGTACCCGTACCAGGCTGTTTTGACTACTGTGGTGGTATAATAGCTTCTAAAATCAAGTAGTGCGAGGCATCTCACTTTGTTCTTCTTCTTGAGTAATGCTTTCCTTATTCGAGCCCTCTTCCTTTCAATATGAAGTTGGTGATTTGTTTGTCCATCTCATTAAAAAATGCTGGTGGAATTTGAATTGGGATTGCATTGTATCTGTAGATTGCTTTGGGTAGAGCTGACATTTTCACTATGTTGAGTCTACCTGTCCATGAGCAAGGTATGTTTTTCCATTTATGCAGATCTCTTTTGGTTTCTTGCAGTAGTGTCTTGTAGTTTTAATTGTATAGGTCTTTTACGTCTCTGGTTAGATTTATTGCTAAATGTTTTATCTTCTTGGGGGCTATTGTAAATGGTATTGATTTGGTGATTTCCTCTTTGAGGTTCTCTTTGTTGGTGTAAAGGAATCTAACTGATTTTTGTATGTTTATCTTGTATCCTGAAACTTTGCTGAAATCTTCTATTAGTTC
>NW_004444076.1:5382211-5392659 GCF_000243295.1 Trichechus manatus latirostris
ATTCTTATATGGGTAATCTGCTTCCTCTCCTGTTTTTCTTTTGTCAGTTTGGCCAGTGGTTTATCAGTTTTGTTGATCTTTTCAAAGAACCAGCTTTTAGTCTTGTTAACTCTTTCAATTGTTTCTCTATTTCTCTATTTCATTTAATTCTGCTCTAATTCTTATATTTCCTTTCTTCTGGCGCCTGAGGGCTTCTTTTGCTGCTCTCTTTCTACTTGTTCCAGTTGTACGGTTAATGCTTTGATTATGGCCCTTTCTTCTTTTTGGATATGTGCCTTTATTGCTATAAACTGACCTCTGAGCGCTGCCTCTTGCTCTATCCCAAAGGTTCTGGTAGGATGTGTTTTCATTCTCGTTTGATTCTATGAATTTTTTTATTCCATCCTTAATTTCTTCTATAACGCAGTAGTTTCTGAGCAAGGTGTTCAGTTTCCATGTGTTTGATTTTTTTTCCTTACTTTTTCTGTTATTGATTTCTACTTTTATGGCTTTATGGTCAGAAAAGATTCTATGTAATATTTTGGTGCTTTGGATTTTGTTAAGACTTGCTTTATGGCCTAATATGTGGTCTCTTCTGGGGAATGTTCCACATGCACTGGAAAAGAAAGTATACTTGGCTGCTGTTGAGTGGAGTGTTCGGAGTATGTCTATGAGATCAAGTTGGTTGATTGTAGCATTTAGCTCTTCTGTGTCTTTGTTGAGCTGCTTTCTAGGTGTTCTGTCCTGCATTAAAAGTGGTGTTTTGAGGTTTCCTACTACTGTTGTGGAGCTGTCTATCTCTCTTTTCAGTGCTCTTAGAGTTTGTTTTATGTATTTTGGAGCCCTGTCATTGGGTGTGTAAATATTTATTATGGTTATGTCCTCCTGGTGTATTGATCCTTCAGTCATTATATAGTGTCCTTGGATTTTACTTTAAAGTCTATTTTGTCAGAGATTAATATTGCCACTCCTGGTCTTTTTTGAGTGTTGTCTGCTTGATATATTTTTTCCCATCCTTTGAGTTTTAGTATGTTTGTGTCTTTAAGTCTAAGGTGTGTCTCTTGTAGGCAGCATATAGATGGATCATGTTTTTTTATCCAATCTACCGCTCTGTGTCTCTTTATTAGTGCATTTAGTCCATTTACATTCAGCGTAATTATTGATAGGTGTGAGTTTAGTGCTGTCATTTTGATGTCTTTTTTTGTGTGTTGTCCAGTTTCTTTGTTGCACTTAATTTTTTGTGCTGAGTCATTTTTCTTTATTTTCTTTTCATCTTTTTCATTGTTGTTGGTTTTGTGTTTGCTGAGTCTTTATATTTTTCTAGTCTTTTATTTTGACTTGTAGGGTTGTTACTTTCCTTTCTGGTTACCTTAATATTTACCACTATTTTTCTAAGTTTATACCAGTCTTTTATTTCTTTATATCGCCTTGGCTTCCTCTCCATATGAAAAATCTATGTTTACATTTCTTAGGTACCTCTTTTTTATTTTAATGTTGTCATCTTTTTCATATTGACATTTGTTTCCCTATTTTCAGTGTTCTAGCTTTAATTTACTTTTGTGTCTTCCCTGTCTGGGTTCATATCTAGTTGCTCTGTCCTGTGTTCTAGGCTTGGGTTGTTATCTGATGTTACTGATTTTCTAACTGGAGGACTCCTTTTAGTATTTCCTGTAATTTTGGTTTGGTTTTTGCAAATTCTCTAAACTTCTGTTTATCTGGAAATGCCCTAATATCGCCATTATATTTGAGAGACAGTGTTGCTGGATATATAATTGTTGGCTGACAGTTTTTTTCCTTTAAGGGTTTATATATGTCATTCCATTGCCTTCTTGCTCGTATGGTTTCAGCTGAGTAGTCCGAGCTTATCCTTATTGACTCTCTTTTGTAGATGGCTTTTCGTTCATCCCTAGCCGCTCTTAAAATTCTCTCTTTATCTTTAGTTTTGGCAAGTTGATTGTAATATGTTTTGGTGACTTTCTTTTGCGATTTACGTTATGTGGGGTTCGATGAGCATCTTGGATAGATATCTTCTCATCTTTCATGATACCAGGGAAGTTTTCTACCAGCAAATGTTCAACAATTCTCTCTGTATTTTCTGTTATCCTCCCTGTTCTGGTAGTCTAATCACTTGTAGGTCATCCCTGTTGATAAAGTCCCACATAATTGCTAGAGTGTCTTCATTTTTTTTTAATCCTTTTATCTGATTTTTCCTCGTATAAGTTGGCGTCAAGTGCTTTATCTTCAACCGCACTAATTCTGACTTCCATTGCCTCGGTTCTGCTCTTGTGGCTTTCTCTTGTCCAATTCTGAAATTTTATTGTTAATCTTCTGGATTTCTGATTGCTGTCTCTCCGTGAATTCTTGCAGCCTGTTAAATTTGTCATTATGCTCTTCTCTAATCTTTTTAATTTCATCTGTTGCGTGTTCTGCGTTTTGCTTAATTCCTAATTTCTTGAAGAGTTCTGTATATTAATCTTTTGTATTCTGCCTCTGGTAATTCCAAGAAATTTTCCTCTTCTGGAAAATTTCTAGATTATTTTGGGAGCTTGCTGAAGTCATCATGGATTGCTTCTTCATGTGGTTCGATACTGACTGTTATATCTGAGCCATCAATAAGTCATTATATTTATTTATTTTATGTTTGCCTACTATGTCCTAGCTTCTTGTTTTGTTTTGCTCTGCCCAAATATGCCACTTGTATGAGCTATTTTGGTTATTGGCACCTTTGAAACTCTAACGTCCTGTCACCCGGTGGTTAGATCTGTTACTAGGTATGTGAGCTCAGGAGTCCGCCCACTCCTCCTGTATGGGTTCAGCTCAGGTGCCCTGGTAGATAGCCACCAACTGTGTGGTGTAGGCTCTCACTTACAGTTCTAGACAGGCATGGATGATTGGTGTAGGCACAGGCATCTGGTTGCAGGAGGGGGACACACTCTCAGCAAGGCAGGGGGTTGATGGCCACCCCTGAGTGTCCAGAAGGCATTTCCTTGTTCCCTAGAGTGCGTAGGTGAGTGGGTTTTGCAGCCGGAGTATGAGCATCTAATGCTGTTGGCTGTAAGGATTGGGGGGCAGCTCTTACTCGTGGGCCCCTATTGCAGGTGACTAGGTGGCGTGGGTGGAGCCACCAGTCCTCATGCCCCTGAGTTGGGTAGGTGAAGACCCTTCTTAATGGGCAGAGCAATGTCAGGTGTCAGGAATCTGCCACTTCACAGCTGAAACAGTTGAAGTTAGACTTCTGGTATATACCCTGTTGTACTGCAGTGATGAGGGCCTACGCTGTTGAGATTGGCCCACACAAGTCTATGCAGGGGGAAAGGCACTCAAAGTCTGTGGATGCCTTATGCCTGTGACTAGGCAACCTGTGCCTAGGCAAAGGAGCTGTGCCTACCCTGGGTTCCTGGCTTAGGGGATCCGGCAGTTTATTTTTTCCCGTTTGTTAATTTGTTCACTCTCCAAGGCAGGGAGAATGGCTCCGGGTGTGTGTCAGATCCTATTTCCTGCACAGGGGCTGGGCAATTGCTGAAGCTGGTCTGGGACCCAGTGCAGAGCAGGGAACGGGGAGGTAAATCGGAGAGAGGTTTTTCCCTAAGTGGGTTTTTTTTGATCTGTGCTGTAGGCCATACACAATTACTTATATTTCGCCTTATCGAGGGCTGCTTCTCACTGGTTCTTGGTGGCTATGTAGAGTCTGGTGCTGGGTCTCTCCCAGTGCAGAAAGCGTGCCTCCCGAGCACAGCTGCTGGCCTACCTCACTGCTCATCCCCAAGCTGATCAGGCCTGAAGGGCTCAGGCCCTCGCCGGGTCAGGTCTGGCAACTCCTCACTGCTTCCAAACTGTCTCTCCCTCCCCCGCCACTCAGTGTGGTTCTTTAACTCTGCCTTTGATGTTCAGGGCTCCAGGTTGCCATATATAATCAAATCACTTGTTTTTTCGGGTTTTTGTTGTAAGAGGGTCCACTGGAAGTGTCTGACTACTCCGCCACTTGGCCCCGCCTCTCGTGGTTATGTATTTTTTATTCAGTTTGATTATCAGTGCCATATACAGTTCATATAATAGGTTGGGAATTTTCCTCCTTTTTTCTTGCTGTGGGATAGTTTAAGTAGCAGTGAATTAATTTTTTGGCCTTTGAATGTTTGGTCTATTCCTCTATGAAACTTCCTGGGCCTGGTGGCTGTTTTGGGTGGTAACTCTTTGGAAAAGTTATCAATTTCCTTTGTGGAACTTGGTCTGTTTAAACTTTCTGTGTAGGTCCCTTTTAGAGGCTACTTACCATAGGATCTGCTTTTCTTTTTTCTTTTCTGGTGGACATTCAGTTGCTCCAGCACCACAAATTGGATATTCTGTTCTTTCTCTACTGATTTATAATGACCTTCTTATATGCTGATTTTTCATTTATGTGTGTATCTGTTATTTAGCTTTTAATTCTTTTTTGTTGATGTATTAGACTAGGTGTCAATTTTACATTCTTAGTTTAGAAAAAAGTCAAACTTTTCTTTGAAGACCAGCATTAATTCAAATACAATAGCACCAAAGTAAAATTATGTTACTGGTACAAAATGTTGTAACTACTTCTGGGTCCTGGAAGTGAGGTGATAGCATAGATTTTAGTTGCTAGTTTATTTCCTATTTTATTTTCACTTTTGATGGGTGAACTTTTTATTTTTTTAAAGCTTTCTGCTTTTATTTCTTGTAAGTACGCTTTTACACTAGTATTTTTTTCTTAGATGCTAGTTGTTTACAGAAAATGTGTGTTGTAGATTATGATCTGTTAGAAATAATTACTGAAGTAGTTTTGTTTTAAAGACCTAATTGAAATGTTAAGTCTAGCTTTGTTCAGCTTCTTTATAAATGATATCACATGGTTTCTAAAGAAAAATTGATCCTACCCTTGATTGTTATATAGTTGAACTCTTTGTAATGTATGTTGATTTGGTTCTGTTGTTTATTAGGTGATGTAGTTCACAATACTGTGAAATGGCTCTTTTGTTCTTTCCGTTGAGGGTTGTGTATTGTGTATGCATACCAATTACAAATTTTAGTTGGAATCTAATTAAAAAAACTTGGTTTTTTTTTTAGTATTGTTCAGAAGCTAGTCACTTTTTTTTAAAAGATAGGTTTTGTTTATTTTTTTTTAGCTAACCTTTAAAACAGAAACAAATCTGTATGTGTTATCTCTTTTCACTTTGTCTTATTTTAAGCAAGTCTGATCTATGTATATCTGGAATTGTGCAAAAGTTAGTGGTCTGATTTGTTCTGAAAGAGTAAATTTATATTTCTGTTTCATTAAATATCAAGATCCCCTGATAGAGTATAAGTAATTTACAAAGTTTGAAGTTTTGTATATTTTAAAATTATTACACCTAGTGCCAAAAATGAAACATATTAGTATTATAGTTGTATTTTAAGTAAAGGGAGTTTATAATTAAGCCTGTAATTCACACATACAAAAATCAGTGATATGCTGGAGGAGATAGCCAGTAGACAGCTGAAAATAGGAGTTTAAATTTAGGGGAAGGCTGGTAACTAGAAATAGAAAATTGGAAGTTTTCTTCATATAAGTGACCATTGTAGCTATGCGAGTGGTTTAGAGTGAGAAAGCCCAGAGTAAGAGGTTTCACGTTTGGTGTTGGAAAACAGCAACATTTAACGAGTCAGTTGTCAACATTGAAGGAGCCAGTTGTACAGTTCAATCTTTTTCCTACAAATATCTATAATAAATTAGAAAGTGTAGAGGAAACATAGTAAAAGGTTAGCAGTTTTCTTCAAATTAGCAAATAGTCCTAATTTTTAAATCTCTGAAGCTTTTTTTAATAATAAAATATTTACTCTGGTATTATTAATTTTGTACTCAGTTACATATCAATTTTTTGAAAAGCACTTAAGGTAAAAAAATATAACATGGATATATATGTGATAGATGTTTAGATAGATATAGATACATAGGTGCAGATCTTTCTATATCCACAAATACGTCTTCATCTATATTGGTTTAACTTTCTTTCCTCTCTTCTTTTTCACTCCCCCTCTCCAATCCATCCATGCATCTATCCATCCATCCATCCATCACTTTTTAGAATTAAGCATGCTCTGCCATCTAGCATCCTGACACTTAGTAAGTGGACATCTTACTTAAATCTTAATCGCATCACTGAGGGGGTTCTGAGAAAGCTTTGAAGTAGTTTCCAGGGTTGCTTAAAAAATTTGTGCCACAAAGAACTGTGATCATAGTAACTCAGCAGGAAGCATGGGTAACATCTAGTTTATCCCTAGGAGGGCTGTTAAGAACTAGTCTTCTCTTTTTCTAGGAAGTGCTTTGTTTGTGGTTCAAAAAGAAGTCGTTTGGATGGATTTTTGTTTTGTAGAATTGCTATGGAATTTACTTTGATATTTTGTAATAGTTTAGGTATGTTAAGAGGTGTGCAATGTATTAAACATGAATGTGGATTAAAATGTCAAAAATTGCATATTTATTCTAAGCATATTCATGGGTTGAATTGTTAAAATGCACGGTAATAAATATTAAATCCTTAAGCAGATATGACCAAAATGAATGAACTATACACTATGTGAACATAAATTTGCTCTGTAAACTTGGTATCTTCAAGTTTTAATGCTATGTTCACAAGAAAAAAGTTACCTTGCAGTCTTCTGAAAAGTGTACTATGTATTATGTACTGTATATAATAGAACGTATAATAGGATGATATATTTATAGAACGTATATATAAAATATATATCTATCTGTATTTTAAGGAAGTATTTTTATACTTGTCTAAAACATTCTCACAGATGAAAATATTTTACATCTTGAAAGAATTTCTGAGATGAATAAATAGCATCTCCTAGTAAACCATTACAATGTTTAGGAATTCTCACTTTGTTTTTCTTTTATATAAAACTTCTCCTTATTTGTATAGCATGTAATTATTTTTTATATGTATATTTTATATTTATATGTAGAATCGATAAATATTTAGAATTTACCATAGTCACACCTTTCCTATTGTACTCTCTAGTGACCTCAGCTGTGGAATGTGTTACATTCAGCATTGTCCAAAAGCCAGGCTAAGACATAAAATTTGAGAAGGTTATCTAAAGAATATATTCACTAAAATTTCCAGGAGGTAGAAAACCCCATTATCGTTCAACTAATTAGACATGAAATGTTGGTAGAAGATGGTAGTACTTGGAATTTCAGCAGGATGTGAAGATACTTTTTAATTTATTAGAATGTTAGAGAAAATTTAATTTTGTAATGTTTTACAATAGGAAGAATGATACTCAGATTAAGCAGTTCTTAACATTTTTTGAAGTAGTACTCCTTCATGTACTCACTTACCTTCATTTTGCATGCAGGCTTAAGAAAGTCACTTCCTTCCCCCCACTTCATGCCCACACTCTCCCCCATAAAGCTTATCCATGGTTTAAAGAAGTACCTGACTCACTTTGAATTGCTTATTTGCTGAACTTCATCAACTTTCCAGTCTAGTGATTCTTAGCAGAATGGGAATATCTGTGTATCAGAATCTCCTGTGAAGTTAAAACATTTATTGCCCCAGTACTTCCCCTTTAGGCCTGTGCAACCTACTGTTATAATTAGCATCTCCCATTTTCTCATCACTGTGGTTTCCAGAAAGGATTCACTCACTAGGAAGGGAGTGTTAACCCGTTTGTCTTCAGTCTTAGGCTAGATATCTAAAAAACAAAAAACCCACTGCCCTCCAGTTGATTCTGACTCATAGCGACCCCATAGGGTTTCCAAGACTGTAAATCTCTACGGAAGCAGACTGCCACATCTTTCTCTCGAGGAGCTGCTGGTGGTTTCAAACCACCGATCTTTCGGTTAGCAGACCAGCGCTTTAACCACTGCACCACCAGGGCTCTTCAGGCTAGATATAGTCAAGTGTTAAAAATAAAATGGCATTTTATGAACATATCAGTTTCTTGTGATAGTTAACATCACTGGGAAGTAAAATAAATCACCCTTCTGGTATTGTACAGCTGCAGGATTGACATTGAAATTGTATGAAGACATTGCACCAGCAAAAACCCTACAAAAAGAGTCTGGCCCTATATTCTAATGTTTGCCCTTGACAGATATTGTTCCCTCTTTCTTGAAGCTATTAGCCCTGGGTTGGAATTTGGATAAACCTGGGAAGGAGGTGATCTTCCTAATCTTTTTTTGGGGAGGATAAGTTGAACCTTGAGACCAGAATAGAGCATAATCTAATAATAATACACCTTCTGCCTTTTCAGACTAGTAAGAGTGTGTCAAGGCTTTATTTATCCTCAAAGCACAGAAGCCCTTTAAGACACCATATTAAAGAAGTCAGTGAATTGCAGAATTTTTTTTTTTTTTGGAACATTTTATTGTTGTTGAAGTGAAAGTTTACAGAGCAAATTAGTTTCCCATTCAACAGTGTATACACAGCTTGTTTTGTGACATTGGTTGCAAACCCCTGAATATGTCAGCATTCTCCCCCCTTCCTCCCTGGGTTCCCCGTGTCCATTCGCCCAGCTTTCCTGCCTCTACCTTTAGGTCTTGTATAGTTTATTGTTCTGAGTTATATATTCCTCACTGGTGTTATTGTTCGTTTTATAGGCCTGTCTTTTGTATGCCTATACTGTGATCTCTGGGAGTAATTTCAGTTCCAAGTTTAAAGGGTGTCTAAGGGCCATAGTCTCTGGGGTTCCACTAGTCTCTATCAGACCAGTAAGTCTGGTCTTATTTATGAATTTGAATCTTGTTCTACATTTCTCCCCCACTCTGTCCATGACCTACTATTGTGGTCCCAGTCAGAGTAATTGGTAGTTGTAGCTGGGCACCACGTAGTTCTTCTGGTCTCAGGCTAGTAGAGGCTGTAGTTCATGTGGTCCATGAGTCCTTTGGACTGTTTCCTTGAGTCTTTGGTTTTCTTCACTCTTCTTTGCTTTGGATGAGAAGAGACCAGTTGTTGAATCTTAGATGACTGCTTGAAAGTTTTTAAGACCTCGGGCAATACCAATATAGGGTGTAGAACATTGTCTATATGTATTATGATATGCGAATTGACCTAAATGTCCCCCAAGACTATGGTCCCTAGCCCTCAAGCCCACTATCTCAGTCTTGGGAGGTGTATGGCTGTGGCTAAGAATTTTCATGATAGTATCCCCTGTGTGGCATGTACACACATATACGTGTGTGGGTGTACTTCATATGCCCTCCCACTCTTGTTCAGCTTACCTTTGTACCTTTGTATCCACTCATACATTATTGTTTGTTATTACTGTTGTTGCAGGGTTGTCTATGTGTTATTGTTTACCTTTGTTGGCTTTTACTCTTACATACCTTTCAGTGTCTTCCTTTACCTTAATTATGTTGTGCTAACTTCCCCCGTGCTGTGTATTATCTTTCCCTTCACCAAAGTTAGTACACGTCTACTGTCTAGTTAATGGTTTTCCCTCCTCCCTTTCCCATCTCTGGTAACTATCAAAAAGTGTTTCTGTCTGTGTAAAAACCTTTTCTTGACTTTTTATAATAGTGGTCTCATAGAATATTTGTCCCTTTGTGACTGACGTATTTCACTCAGCATAATATCCTCCAGGTTCATGTGCGTTGTGAGATGTTTCTCGTAGATTCCTCGTTATTCTTTAACATTGCATAGCATTCCATTGTGTGTATGTGCCACAGTTTGTTTATTCATTCATCTGTTGATGGGCACTTAGGCTGTTTCCATCTTTTTGCTATTGTAAATAATGCTGCAGTGAACATGGTGTGTGCACGAATCTTATTTCTCCAGGATATATACCTAGGAGTGGGATTGCTGGATCATATGGTATTTCTATTTCTAGCTTTTTGAAGAAGCGCCGTATTGTTTTTCATAGTGGTTGTACGATTTTACATTGCCACCAGCAGTGTATGAGAGTTCCAATCTCTCCACAGCCTCTCCAGCATTTGCTGTTTTCTGTTTTTTTGATCAGTACCATTATTGCTGGTGTGAAATGGTATCTCTTTATAGTTTTTTTTTTTTAATAAATAATAGTTAAAATAGTTTATTTGAAACCTAATGAAGTATGCTTTTGATTATATGTATTTATTAATAGTTATATTAAATGTTAATATTTAGGATTCTGCATATATATTCTTTTTATTATAGAATGAAATATTTTGCAAACTATCAGAACAGATAATTTTTTTTCCTTTCTTTTTTTTTTTTTTAAATTGTACTTCAGGTGAAGGCTTACAGAACAAATAGTTTCTCATGAAACAGTAGTACACATATTGTTCTATGACATTGGTTAACAACCCCACAATGTGTCAACCCTCTCCCCTCTCGGCCCTTTTTTTTTCGGTGAAAATATGCATAGCCAAAGACACACTGTTTCAAAAATTTCTACATGCACAGTTCAGTGACATGGACTATGCTCTTCCAATTGTGCTGCCACTCTCACTTTAGTTGAAGGCTTACAGAACAAAATAGTTTCTCATT
>NW_004444076.1:5393436-5421743 GCF_000243295.1 Trichechus manatus latirostris
TATTCCCCCCCAACCCCTCCCATCCCTCCCATCCCTGGTAACCAGCAAAGATTGTTACATTTTGTGTGTGAACTTTTTTGTGGGTTTTTACAATAGAAGTCTCATACAGTATTTGTCCTTTTGTGATTGACTTATTTCACTCAGCTTAATGTCCTCCAGTTTCATCCATGTTATGAGATGCTTCACTCTCTTTGTAGTTTTGGTTTGCATCTCTCTAATGGCTAGTGATCACCAGCATCTCTTCATGTATTTGTTGGCTGCCTGGATATATTCTTTGGTGAAGTGTCTGTTCACGTCCTTTGCCGACTTTTTAATTGGGTTTGTTTGTCTTTTTGTTGTTGAGTTGTTGGAGTTTTCTATAAATTTTAGAGATTACCCTTGTCAAATATGTTGTAGCCAGAATTTTTTTCCCAGTCTGTGGATTCCCTTTTTACTTTTTTTGAAAAGTCTTTTGATGAACCTAAGTATTTGATTTTCAGGAGGTCCTAATCATCTGGTTCATCTTCTGCTGCTTGTGCTTTTTTAGTTATATTTGATAGTCTATTTATGCCGTAAATTAGAGCTCCTAAGTTTGTCCCTATTTTTTCTTGTATTATCTTTATGGTTTGAGGTTTTACATTTGGGTCTTTGATCCATCTTGAGTTAGTTTTTGTGTATGGTGTGAGGTAGGGATCTTGTTTCATTTTTCTGCAAATGGATATCCAGTTTTGCCAGCACCATTTGTTAAAGAGACTATTTCTTCCACATTTAATGGATTTTGACCCTTTGTTGAAGATAACTGTGGATGGTTTTATTTTTGAGTTCTCAATTCTGTCCCATTGGTCCATGTGTTTATTGTGTACCACTACCAGACTGTTTTGACTACTGTGGCTGTATAGTAGGTTTGAATTGCAGAATTTAAAGGTACCTGACTAGTCTAAAGATGTTCTGTTACAGAAGCAGTACAGTGCATTGGAAAGAACATGAAACTGAAGTCAGATGAACCATCACGTGTTTTTGTTACTTTTACATTTTTAAGAAAAACCCTTAACTTTTTGATAGTTGGTTTTCTTATAGAGTGAGGATAAAGTATCTGCCTTATACTTCCTAGGACTATTAACAGGATAAAATTTGATTTAATACTATTAATTACACCTTGTAAATTGTTAAATTTTATGCAAACATAAGGTAATGTGATCACTTCTTCGCTTGCTAATAAACTGGAATCATTAATTGGCCTCAGCCCTTTCTCCTAGTAGCTGTTTTTGGTGACTATATGTCTGTAAGGTGCTCCATTTTATAAGACTGGGGTCCTTATTAACACCTTGATGGTTATACCTTTTATATGCTTAGAATTCAACAGCCATTTATTTAGTACCTTACAGATGCCAGGTACTGTGCAGGTTTGTGGGGATGTAAAGATAAACAAGATAATCTCTGCCTTGTAGTTAAACATAAATAGTTAGATTATCAGATAGATGGAGACCAGTGATGAAACTAGGGCTGTTTTACTGCTGAATATTTATACATAGACTTAGGATACTGAAACAGCTGTTTTTAAAAATACCATACGTTATATTTCCTAATGAAATGTATTGTCAGGCACTACCACTGAAGGTACAGAAATATTTTTATTCTGGAATTTGTAATTGACGCTATTCTTCATACATAACCTGGAGCCCTGGTAGCACGGTGGTTAAGAACTTGGCTGCTAACCAAAAGATTGGCAATTCGAATCCACCAGCTGCTCCTTGGAAACCCTATGGGGCAGTTTTGCTCTGTACTGTAGGGTCACTGTGAGTTGGAATTGACTGGATGGAAAGGGGTTTTGTTTGGTTTTGGTTATTCATACATAACTAGCTTTTGGTAAAATGATTTTTGCTTGAAAAGCATTTAACTTTTCTTTCTTCTGTGTATGTGTGATTCTTGAATGTTGATGTTACCTTAACTTTTCTTTATGTAATTTATCTAAAATAGGTAATATTTGAACATCTTTAATTTGGAATTTGGTTAAGAACTGGTAAGATCGGTAATGATTAGTAAGAACAATTTTGATCCATAGTAGAAATTACAGAAAAGATGAGATAAAAGGGACCTTATGGATCATCTTACCAGTGATTTTTAAATTCTTTTTTGGAAGAGTCCAGGATTCTGTTGTTCGTTGAGGTACCTTAGGACTTGCTGAGGAGGGAGGTTACCTGAGGGTGGGGGAAGTATTGCCTTGTTGGTAGATCTAGACCCTCTTTCCCTTTTCAGTCAGAGGAGATCCAATATTATGGTTTATATATTGTTGATAAATGTAAGATTAAAAAATTTTTTTTTATTAAAAAAATATAAGTTACATGATTAGTCTTGTCCTCTCATTTTAATAACAAAATGATGGCATACCAGATAATTAAAGTTAACTGGAACCCTGATTTCCTAATGTCTCTTTAGTCCTGTTCATTTAAATCATACTGCCTCCATGTGGCTTTGGGAATATTCAAAATCTTATTAAGCCATTTTAAATAATGAAGACTCAGGACTTTGAATGATTGACTCCAACATCAAGATCTCATTGACAATATTAAGACCTGGCATGGTATTTAAGTGAAAGTGACTGGATATTGGTATTGGTTTTATGTATAAATTATTTTTTGTTTGAGAACTAAATTGTTCATAATTGAAACCAAAATAAGTTTTTGTAATTTTCAAAGTTTATTTGAACTCTTAAAACATGTCAAAGACCTCTTTCCTAGAGAAGAGGATATGTTTCATTCTTTGTCTCATATGCAGTATAAGCAAAATAAAGTGATTTAAGGGCAGAAAATAGTCCTTATCTTTGAGTTTTTACCTGGATTTTCATTAAATAACTTTGGTAAAAATGCAGTTTTTCTGTACAGTGAGTGTTTATAGACCTTTGTCTTTTTTTTTTTTTTTTTTTTAATTGTGCTTTAAGTGAAAGTTTACAGGTCAAGGTAGTTTCTCATACAAAAATTTATACACACGTTATTATGTGACCCTGGTTGCTCTCCCTATACTGTGACAGCACACTCCTCCTTTCCACCCTGAAATTCGCATGTCCATTCAACCAGCTCCTGTCCCTTTTTGCCTTCTCATCTTGCCTCCAGACAGGAGCTGCACATTTAGTCTCGTGTCTACTTGAGCTAAGAAGTACTCTCTTCACAAGTATCATTTTATGTGTTATAGTCCAGTCTAATCTGTGTCTGAAGAGTTGGCTTCGGGAATGGTTTCATTTCTGGGCTAACAAAGCATCCAGGGTCCATGTCTTCCGAGGTCCCTCCAGTCTCAGTCAGACCTTTAAGTCTGTTCTTTTTACTAAAATTTGAGTTCTACACGCTGCTTTTCTCCTGCTCTGTCAGGGACTTTCTATTGTGTTTGTCTTTTGGAGTTAGAAAATTCACTTAGTACCTAACTTCTCACATAATGAAATTAAAACCAAGGTGATTTAATATGATTTGTAATAAAATCTAATGAAATGAACAATTCCATTGTATGTGAAAAAAATAGAAAACCTAAAATTTGTTTCTTTTTTTTTTTTTAATGAATTTGCGTTTAGTCAGAATCGTTCTGACTTTGGCTTTTTGACCAGATGAATTTAGAATTACTAAATTTAGTTACTATTACTAAATTTAGAATTCTTTAGCATAAACATAGATTAGTAGCAAGTTATACTTCTCTTCAAATTATACATCATACAACTAATGATGCAATAGTAATTTAAAAATACTTTAAATTCCTCTTTTCAGAATTTTAATTAATGACTGCTGAACAAATGCCTCAAAGCATCTACTTAGAACTGTTATGGCACTGAAATCTTAGTTCACATAAGCTACCCCTTTTTGTAAGATACCAGTAAGTTTCTCAACTCCTGATAATTTTTTTGATAGATTTCTAAAATATGATAAATTGATTATTAAGTCAAATTGATACTTAATCTTACTCTATCTCTTTCTCTCTCTTTTTAAAAATTATTTGCAGGAGAGGGCTCCTCACAATTTATATGGCCAACTTGGTAAGTAGTTTTTTTTTTTTTTGAGGTCTTTCGTTGTGCTTTTTTATCTTTTTAAAAACCGAGTTCTCTTCAAAAACAACAGAGGAAAAAAGAAAAAAGAAAGGGAGGCCATTTAAATTTGAGAATATTTTCTGTCTCTGTTTTAATTAAAGACTAACCTTAAAAGTTTAAATGAGCCTTGATACCATCTGATTCATTCTTGCCACATAGAACTGCTTCACTTATTTCAGGAGGAAAGTCCTTTACTATTCTCTGCCCTTCATGATTCTTTTGGTTTTTTAAAGCTTAGACCTTCACGTTTGCTAGGTTACTGGATACAGACACTTATATATCTCTTGAATTTCATTTTACACTCTGCCTCTATTGCTATTTATTATGGAAAAAGCGATGAATTTATATGATGTGTGTCCTTCTTGGACGTTAAAGCTGCACTGGCTTTAGCCCCAAACACTGAGTACATTTAATAACATAATTAAGATTACAGAAATTAAGTTAATGTTTTCTAATATTTCTATACTATTTCTGATATTCTTTATGGTAAATGTATAATCAGGGTTATATAATTTACGTTGCCAAGTTAGTATTTTAAAAACATTTATTTTAAAGTGTCTAAGTTGTTTAATAGGCAAGATTTAAAAATTCAAATATGAAAAGATAATTATTTATTAGCAAAGGGTAAGTTCTTGAATTCTGTAACAAGGGAGTATAGTTAGAGATATATTTAACAACTCACTTAAGTTATAAAATATTTAATTTTTGCTCTGTACTTCCCATATGCCAATTATTGTGCTAGATGTTAGTAAGCAAGAAAGAGTTAGCTCTTGCACTCATGGAGCTTACTGTCTAGTGGAGAAGTCAGTGGAGAAGTGACACCAGTAATAATACTGTGTGGAAAGGACTAAAAAAATGAATTTATGGGGTACTGTGGGAGCCATAATATAGCACTAAACTATTCTGGAGGGGGATTTGGGTCAGAGAAAAGTAGTTCTAACCTTTTTTGAGTCATGAACAGAAAACTGCTTATGTATAGAAAGACACTCATTTCAATATAATTTCAAGGGTTTCATGCACCACTGATTAAGAAAGCCTAGGGTATACCATCAGGTAAGTTATTTTAAAATACTGCAGAAAAGTGTCTGTTCTAAGCACTTCTGATTGCAATAAGATGGAAGTTTCAGGACACCAAGAGAGCGGGCTAGTTAAAGAATTTCTTTTTGTCTTTATTCTATCTTTAGAGAATTCTTACTAGAATATAAACTCTACAAGGTCATGGACTTTCTGTGCTTTATTTGCCATTGTACCGTGAACACCTAAATAGAGCCTGGCATATAGTAGGCATTGGATAAGTATTTGTTGAATTAATAATAATTTTGTTGAGTGTAGAATTCTAGATTGACCATGCTTCCTAGCATTTGGAAGATGTTCTGGGTCATAGGGTCACTATGAGTCAGAACCAACTTGATGGCTCCTAACAACAACAACAATCCTTTATCTTTGTTCTCTATAAATACTTTTTGGCTCTGTTGTCAGTGTGGTTTTACTTCTTTTTTTTTTTTTTTAAAGTAATCTCTCTTTTTTCTTGATTATTTTTAAGATTTTTTTTTGAAGAATTTGTCTTTGGTATGTTGATGTGATGATTAAGGTTGTGTGTCACCTTGGCTGGCCATGATACCGAGTGGTTTGGCAATTATGGAATAAGATAGTCATCATCTGTGATGTGATCAGCCAATCAATTGTAAGGGGAGTTTCCTTGGTGTGTGGCCTGCATCCAGTATATATGGACATTCTGGCAAAGCTTGTTTGCTTGCTCTGGATCGTGCATCCAGTTCATCATCATCTGACCTCTGATTCTTGGATGTGAGCCAGCGGCCTGCCATATTACTGGCTGATCTTGGGATTCGTCAGCCTCTGCAGCCTGTGAGCCAGCAGCCAGTCGTCTTACCTACTGATCTTAGATTTTTTGTCGGCCTCCGCAGGCCGTTTGCCAGCAGCCTGCCATCTGACCTGCTGATCTTGTGTTCGTCAGCCCCTGCAGCTACATGAGTCAGGAGAAGCCTCCAGCCTGATGCCTGACCCATGAATTTGGGACTTGCCAGCCTCTACAACTGTGTGAGCCATTTCCTTGAGATAAATCTCTCTCTGTATGTATGTATATGTATGCTTCACTGGTTTTACTTCTCTAGAGAACCCACCCTAAGACAGTTGAGTTCACTAGGATGTACGGTTATTTTTATTTAGTTTACTCCGGACTTAGTTTGCTTCTTCAGTGGTTAGCTCTGGAATTAAATGCTTATGTATTCTCTCTTTGAATCTCACTTCTCCCCCGTCTCTATATTCTCTTATTCTGGAACTACTTTTAGATGTATTTTAAACCTTATTTTCTTTTCCATGTCTCTTCATTGCTCTTTAACATTTTTCTACTCTGTGCTAAATTTTGGTTAATCTCTTCAGATCTGTCTCCATGTTAAATCATCTCTATATCTGTTTAATGTGCTGTTTAACCTATCCAATGTTAATTCATCTTCAGTGATGACCTTTTTTTAAAATTATTTTTAAAAAGGTGATAAATACCAGGCATATCACAAAATCCAGAAAAAACTACATGATTTTTTTATTAAATAATCACCTGAAATGCATCTATAATACTTTCACCCTAATTTTTTTGGTTATAAGCTCTTTGATAATCTTTTCATACAACAATTTTCTAATATAATTTTCTATAGAGAGAATATAAAGATAATTCAGTCTTTCCTTTTACATGATTGATTGAAATATTTTTTCAAAAAAAATTTGGAATAACTAAAAGCATGTGACTTTATACACAGAACTGTCCCCTTTGAATTATTGTTACAGATAGTGCTTCACAGACACAGGAATTCTGACAAATTCTGTTTAGTACAATTCTCATTGGAAAAGAAAAACAAAGTTACGTTGCATCTATAATAATTATAACTGTATACACTTCATTCTCTTGATAGGAGAGAACTTCCATTTTACTACTAGACCTTGGTAAAAATCGGATCCTCTGCTTACTACTTTACATGTCTGATGATTGGAAAAATTTTTTACAGTTTACCTTCCGTCTCTGTGTATTTCAAATCTTGTTTCTTTTTCAATACCCACATACTTTTAGGGTTGGGCATCATAGGACATGTCCATATCTCAGTATGGCCCCTGCTCCTTCACCTTCGTGTTATGACATGGTAAGTTGGCACAGTAGATGATAGAGAGTATTCCTGGAAAACACTCCTTTACTGGACTGCTAGCAGTCACTTACCTATACCTGGAAGCAACTGGAAATTAACTTAATAAATATGTATTGCTAAACTCAAGCTAAACATACTCCAGTTCAGCTTCTACTAAGCTGGATCCCCAAATGCCTCTGCTCACCCCAACACTATTCCCTGTAGGGCAGGTGTGAGAGAGAGGAAGTCAGAATGTTAAGTGATCGTCGTCGTAACCATCTGTGGTTAAAATACCTCACTTTTGCAAATTTTATAAAAACGTGACTATATGAAGAGGTTATTTAGAGCTCTTCTGAAGTCTTGGAAGGAACCTGTAGAAGTGAGGGGTCCTTATACTGCTCTGCTTTCTCTTTTACCACTCTGCCCTTCTTCATTCTCCACTTCAGCCACACTGCTCCTCCCTAATATTTTGCAAGCATAACATGCACGCTTCCTCTTCAGGCCCTTTGTACTCTGCCTTGAGCACTTATCTCCAGATATATGCATGCCTTGCTCTTTCATTTCATGGAGGCTGTGCTGAAATGTTAATGTTGTGAGGCTTTCCATATGAACCACACGTAAGAAACAATCACCTTCCATGCCATCCGCAACATTATACCCCCCAACGCATGTATTTTTTTTTTTAATAGTATTTTATTGTGTTTTCGGTGAAAGTTTACACGACAAATTAGGTTGCCATTTAACAATTACTACACAAGTTGTTCAGTGACATTGGTTACATTTTTCACAATGTGTTAACATTTTCATTCATTCCATTCTAGATGTTTTGTTTCTAGTAATCTGGTTTCCGTGTCTCCCTATCCTTTCATCTTTGCTTTAGAGTAATTATTGACTATTTGGTCTTATATTTATGATTTTTTAAAGGTGTATAGTACTCACCGGTGATATTCTTTATTTTATGAGCCAGTCTTTTATTTAGCTAAAAGGTGACCTCGGGGTGGTTTCATTTCAAGGTTTATGGAGTATCTCAACATTATAGTCTCGGGAATATTTTAAGGATTTTTATAAATATTGCCAGATTATCCTCTGGCAACCCTGTTGGGTTTGTTCTAGTTTTTGCTTCCATCAGGAGTACATCAGAATTCACACAGTCAAAATTATTGATATTAGTAAGTTTTTATAAAAGACTTTCTGAAATACCTTAAGTGCTTTATTCAGTACTTTATTGCTTTCCTAAGCAGAATACCAGTACCTGTTTTGATTATGATCCTTATATATGAAGGTCCCTAGGTGGCACAAGTTTTTTTTTTAAATAGCACTTAACAGTGCAGAAAGAGAAGAATTTAAATATTTTCAGAGAGACTGAATTTAATCTAAAGAAATAACCATTCTATGACTTGATTATCTTGCTTACTAGACTAAGTTGAAATTGTTGGCATAATAACATCAACAACAAAATTTGAAAAATTTTTATTTTTTAAAATTATTATTTATTGTGTTTTTAAGTGTGTGTTTCTGACTTGGACAGTATAGAAAATCATAAAGAAGAAAATAAAAATTGTGTGATTTTACCATTTAGGAATTACTAACATTTTAGTATTTACTTTTTAGAATTTCCCTCCTCCTCCAAGGTACCTACATAAATATACATAGATGCATACACACATTATAAAGATAATTTTTAAAAAGTTGAAGGTGTATTGTTTTGTGACATAATTTTTAGTTACTATGGCAGGTAGTTTTCGTTGCTAATGATATTAAATAATCCTTTTTTGGGAGATTTACTACTGCTTTTTCACTTAACTTCTTGGTTATGTCTTCATTACAATGAGTTTGGCTTTATATACCCACACATACACACAGCCCTACTTAAAATTTTGGAAGACAGTGAAATAACTGGTTAGCAATATCATTTCATTAATTTTGGCTGTGGTAGTTACCCATTTCTTAGTTATTTTAACCAGAAGGTTTCAAAGGCCGTGCCTTTGAATTTGAAGAATATGTAGAACTGGCTCCGTAATGTCTTTATCATTTTTGTCTTTATTTTCATCAGTGAACATTTACTGAGTGCAGAGCACTTTGCTGAGTATTGGTACACGGATATAAATCATTATTCTGTCCTTGACTTATTTAGTTAAGGGGAAAAGGTATATCTAGACCTGGATTGAAAATGAATAGATAATTAACAGTTCATAATAGTGTATTCATATCAAATATGTGGAGATAGAACAGTCTTTAGAACTTTAGGAGAGGAGTTAGCTTTGGGCTGGGGCAATCACAGAAGGTATTATGAATTACATAGGATTTGGACCAAGAAGAGAATTTGGAAGCAGATACATCTTAGAGATATGTCACTGATGACCACAAGACAAAATCCTTGCCATTCCAAGGATTGTCAATTTGGGGCCAAGGTTTGGGGTGGGGGGAAGGATGAGAAACATTTATTGAGCATCTACTATATGTTAGACACTGTAAGTGAAATTGAGGTTACCAAAATAAAGATATATTTCCTGCTTTCAGGGAACTTGTAATTTACAGGGGGAGAGAAATTTGTAAGCCAGTAGTCGTAAACTTCATCTCTCTTTTTTAGTTTAATGATTCCCTCAAAACAGAAGTGTTTGTACTATGTAATTGTGGATATAAATTTTGCTGGTTGTGTTTGTGTTGAGTGTTGTAGGGAATAGGTGAAGAGCTATGTACTCTAAATAAGAGACATATGTATTAGTGCCTTCATTATCATAAAAAATCTTTCCTTGGACTCCTTTATACTTCTTATTACACATGGTATCTGCCAGTAGTTCCTGGTAAGTCTCATTTACTAGATCAGTAGTTTATAGCATTAATGATTAACTAGCATTTAAAAAATACAGAAACTTAAAGCAACATAATTAATACTCGTCTGAAAATGTTGTTTTCTTGTTATGTGTTAGTTAGCTTGCTTCAGAAGGAAAAATGTACAAATTTAAAAATAGTATATAGTGTTTTAGATTCTTAGAATTGATAGAGAATTGTTAAAGATCAGAATGGTTAAAATGTATATAGAAAAGATATGAAATAAAGAATTAAATAATTTCTTTGGCTTCTGCCAAAGATATGGCTATAAAATGATGGATGAGGATTCCTGGTGCTAATATGCCAGAACCAAGTACCCACAAGAACATTAGCTGCCAGGATTCAACTTTGCACAGTCTAATTTAAAAGAGAAACACATAAGCAAAGTTCACATGATTTCCCTTTATTATATTGGTTGTGACAATGACCTCAGGTTTCTAGTATTTCAAAGTTCATCACATGTTGCTAACTATTTTTAAAAATGTGATGTTAAGTGTAGCTCATTTATGTTTAATTATAAGCAAAATAATTTGAGACATTTAAATCTCTCTGTATAAGTCCCTTTGAAAACTTCTCTCTGTAATATCGTTTTTGGCACCAAACATTTAACAGTGATTGTATTTTAAAGTTGTAAACATAAATCAAGTAGACTTGTCTCTGGCATTTGTTTTTTGAATGTTAAATATGCAGTGTCTTTGATTAAAACATCTGTATTTGATTTTTTAAACATAAGGTTTGAAAATGTTGATTCATATGTTGTCTTGTAAGGTCACTTCAACTTAATTAGATTCAGCAGGTATTTATTATATATCAGTGCTGTGCTGGGCACATGAGGATACAAAAGAAATACAATATGGATTGTAAACTAGTTTGAGAAATTTAACAGATGAACCTGAAAGAAACAAAATGAAAGTATTAAATTCAACAAACAGTTATAAACACCCTTTCAAATTGCTTCCCTAAACCTTCCCCATGCAAAACATGGCATCAACCATTCATCCATTTGCTTAGGCCAAAAACATAGGAGTTTTAATTCTTTTCTTCTTATGCTTCTCATCCATATCCATCAGAAAATGTTTTTATTCTTCAAAAACGTATTCCGGGTTTTACAGTGCCTCACCACCTCCATGGTTATAATCATAGTCTAATCTGTATCATCTCTGACTTGAGCTATTGTAATAACCTAACAGTCTACATCTTGTCACTCTTGTCCTCCTTTAGTCTTGTACAGAGCAGTCAGAACCACTGGAAATGCAAATTAGAACATGTTGCTCCTCTACTTAAAACTCAGTAAAACTCTCCCTTCCCACTGCAACACAAATAAAATTCAAATACGTTACTCTGGTTTACGAGACTGTTTATGGAGCCCTTGCCTCTTTGACCTCGTTTCCTTCTACTCTTTCTTCTCCTTCATCACACTGGCTTTATGTCTGTTAAACACTCCAAGCTTATTATTCCCTCACAACCTTTTCTTTTTGCTTGGAAATGTTTCTCCTTAGATTTTTTTTTTGGTTAGCACCTTTTCGTCATTTAGTTCTCAATCCACTGCCACCTCCTGAGATGCCTTCCTTACTATCTTAAGTTAAGCAGCTTCCCCCACCTCTACTCTCTACCTTATTATCTTATTTTATCTTTTTCATAGCACATATTTAGCACTGAAATTATTCGTTTGTTGCCTTTCTTCCCTCATTGTATATAAGCTGCGTAAAGGTAAGGACTCTGGCTTGTTCATCGACATATCCCCATTTTCTACAAACAATGCTTGTTGTTGTTGTTAGGTGCCTTCAAGTCGGTTCCGACTCATAGCGACCCTGTGCACCACAGAACAAAACACTGCCCAGTCCTGTACCATGCTCACAATCGTTGTTATGCTTGAGCCCATTGTTGCAGCCGCTGTGTCAAACCATCTTGTTGAGGATCTTCCTCTTTTTCGCTGACCCTCTAGTTTACCAAGCATGATGTCCTTCTCCAGGGACTGATCCCTCCTGACAACATGTCCAAAGTATGTAAGACGTAGTCTCACCATCTTTCCTTCTAAGGAACATTCTGGTTGTACCTCTTCTGGGACAGATTTGTTCGTACTTTTGGCAGTCCATGGTATATTCAGTATTCTTCACCAGCACCATTATTCAAAGGCATCAACTCTTCTTCAGTCTTCTTTATTTGTTGCCCCGCTTTCCCATGCATATGAGGCAATTGAAAACACCATGTCTTGAGTCAGGCCCACCTTAGGCCTTAAAGTGACATCTTTGCTTTTTAACACTTTAAAGAGGTCTTTTGCAGCAGATTTGCCCAATGCAATATGTCATTTGATTTCCTGACTGCTGCTTCCATGGGCGTTGATTGTGTATCCAAGTAAAATGAAATCCTTGACAACTTCAATCTTTTCTTTGTTTATCATGATATTGCTTATTGGTCCAGTTGTGGGGATTTTTGTTTTCTTTATGTTGAGATATAATCCATACTGAAGGCTGTGGTCTTTGATCTTCACCAGTAAGTGCATGAAGTCCTCTTGGCTTTCAGTAAGCAAGGTTGTGTTATCTGCGGATTGCACGTTGTTAATGGTCATCCTCCAATTCTGATGCTGCATTCTTCTTCATATAGTCCAGCTTCTAGGATTATTTGCTCAGTGTACAGATTGAATAAGTATGTTGAAAGGATACAACTCTGACACACACCTTTCCTGATTTTAAACCACTCAGTATCCCGTTTTATTTGAACAACTGCCTCTTGGTCTGTCTGCAGGTTCCGCATGGGCACAGTTAAGTGTTTTAGAATTCCCATTCTTTATAGTGTTATCCATAATTTGTTATGATCCACACATTTGAATGCCTTTAGCTAGTCAATAAAACACAGATAAATATTTTTCTGGTATTCTCTGCTTTCAGCTAAGATCCATCTGACATCAGCAGTAATATCCCTTGTTCCACGTCCTCTTCTGAATCTGAATTGAATTTCTGGCACCTCCCTGTTGATGTACTGCTGCAACTGTTTTTGAATTCAGCAAAATTTTGTGTGTGATGTTAACGATTTTGTTCAATAATTTCTGCATTCTGTTGGCCCATCTTTCTTTGGAATGAGCACGAATATGGATCCCTTACTATTGGTTGGCCAGATAGCTGTCTTTCAAATTTCATGGAATAGACGCGTGAGTGCTTCCAGAGTTGAAACATCTCAATTGGTATTCCATCAATCCCTGGAGACTTGTTTTTTGCCAGTGCCTTCAGTGCAGTTTGGACTTCTTCCTTCAGTATCATTGGTTCTTAATCGTGTGCTGCCTCCTGAAATGGTTGAATGTCGACCAATTCTTTTTGCTGTCGTGACACTGTATATTCCTTCCATCTTCTTTTGATGCTTCCTGAATCGTTCAGTATTTTCTCTGTAGAATCTTTCAGTATTTTCTCCGTAGAATCTTTCAGTATTAGAACTGAATGGTTTAATTTTTTCTTCAGTTCTTTCAGCTTGAGAAATGCTGAGTATGTTCTTCCCTTTTGGTTTTCTAACTCCAGATCTTTGCACATTTCACTGTAATACTTTACTTTGTCTTCTCGAGCCACCTTTTGAAATCTTCTGTTCAGCTCTCTTTCTCCATTGTTTCTTCCATTCAAGAGTAACTTTCAGAGTCTCTTCTGACATCCATTTTGGTCTTTTCTTTCCTGTGTTTTTAATGATGTTTTGCTTTCTTCATGTATGATGTCCCTGAAGTCATCCCACAGCTTGTCTCTTTGGTCATTAAGTGTTCAGTGCTTCAAATCTGTTTTTGAGATGGTCTCTAAATTCAGGTGGGATATACTCAAGGTAGTACTTTGGCTCTCATGGACTTGTTCTAATTTTCTTCAGCTTCACCTTGAACTTGCAAATGAGCAGTTGATGGTCTGTTCCGGAGCTAGTTGCTGACCTTATTCTGACTGATGATATCGAGCTTCCCCATCACCTTTTCCACAGATATAGTTGATTTGATTCCTGTGTATTCCATCTGGTGAGGTCCACGTGTATGGTGTTGAAGAAAGGTGTTTTTTCCAATGCATAGGTTGTTGGTCTTGCAAAATTCTATCATGCGTCCTCCAGCATTGTTTATATCACTAAGGCCATATTTTCCAACTGATGATCCTTCTTCTTTGTTTCACTTGGTGATGAGAGCCAGGCTTGTGAGCATGAATTAATGCTGCAAAAGGGGAGTTATTAGATACTGTTAGAGAATTCTCTTAAGGTTGAACATTAGTGTGATATTTAGTTATATTCTTTTACCTCATTTGCGGCAGGTTTTATGATGATAGTCACAACATTTTTTTCTTTTAATTATAGATACATGAAGAAGTAAGCAAGCTTAACTTTTACAGAAAGATAGGATTCTCACAAGAATCTTATAAACATTATATTACCTCTTGTTTTAAATAGGTACAGTCTGTCTTCTGGAAAGGGACTCAGAGATCCTTGCAGTAACATGTTTCAGAACTGTGGTCATAGTTTGTTGACCTCACTTATCACCAGGAGTAACAAGACTTATCAAATGATGTTAAGAGCCCATGACAGATGAGGAATTTTCCAAAGAGTCTCTAATAGCATAAGATGAGGCTAAATGACAGTGAATAAAGGGGGTATTCTATTCTTGTTCAACTCTGAAGAGCTAGGTCCTGAAGGATTCTGTGTTTTTGTTCTTAATCTCCCCTTTGTGTTCTGATTTGGGGGAAGAATATATGAAGAATGTACTTTCAGGAAGTGCTTCATAGACTTGACTGTGCATCACAAACGTGTACACACAGTTTTTAAACACACAGTTTCTCAGGCCTGCCCCTGTCCCACCCTTCCCACTTCTCTTACACTAAAGCTTCCCACAGTTCTTTTGGATATTTGCAAGCTGCCATTTGAGAATTCTCCTGGAACCCTATTTGGAAAGAAAGTGAATCCATTTAGCAGCCATTAAGATGGAGGCAGGAGCCCTTGTGGCACAGTGATGAAGCACTCAGCTGCTAGTGAAAAGGTTGGCAGTTCGAATCCAGCAGTGGCTCTGTGGGAGAAAAGACCTGGCAATCTACTCCTGTAGAGATTACAGCCTAGGAAACCTTATGGGACAGCTCTACTCTGTCCTATAGGATCACTATAAGTTGGAATCAACTCAGTGGTGTACAACACCACCACAGTGGAGGCAGTTGATGCTAAAAGAGATCCCCTGTGGTGGTTCTTCTAAGGAGCTTTATTGAGAGATTTAAGACCAATTAATATTTAAAAGTAAACTATGAAGTCATATAGTTTTGTGCCATTTCTCAAATAATCAATAATTGTAATGAGTAGAGATTGTGGATTTTATGTCATTCTATTTCATTTATTATTTTTGAACATTAGGTGTTGTGAGTATATGGCAATACTATCATCATGATGCATGTAAGATTCCCTCTTATTTTGTTTTATTGGATAACTTAACACTGTGTTCTCAAGATATATCTGTAATGTATTTACTTTGAACTTGACATCATGTTTTTAAGACCTATTTGTGTTGCTTTATTACTTCCAATGTATTGCTTTTGCTGCCGCATCATGTGCGAAAATATCCATCCCCTATCTATGGTTTATAACACCTTTATTGAGATATAA
Organism: Trichechus manatus latirostris; assembly: GCF_000243295.1. Lineage (NCBI taxonomy): Eukaryota > Metazoa > Chordata > Mammalia > Sirenia > Trichechidae > Trichechus > Trichechus manatus. The sequence goes on from NW_004444076.1 coordinate 5,409,040, forward strand.
TTCACATACAACAAAATTCACTCTTTTTTACTATACAATCCAGTGATTTCTGCTATATTCACAAAGTTGTGTGACTGTGACCACCACCTCATTTTAGAAAATTTCATCCACTACATTTTACTTGTCCACTCTCCCAACGATGGGTATCCAGATTTCTCCCAACTCTTCAACATCACAAACAGTGCTGTGAGGAACATCTTTGTACATGCCTGTTTTGTGAATTTTTCTGGATGTGCTTGGATAAAGGGAAGGAGATAGAATTTTACATCACCTATTTCTGGTGAAAGGATAGAATGGTTTGGAATGTGTGAAAACATCATTATTCTAGTAATTCATTTGTAGGTAGATTTACTGTTACTTTGCGAGAGAATTTTGTCTCGTGTTTCTATTTGAATAATTTGATAACTCATTCTAGGGATTCTAGGTTGGAGACTCAGCTTTGAAACTAGTAAGGACTCTGCTATAAATGGTTTGAAGAAACCACTACAGGGTCGATGAAGCCAAGAGGGAAAAGGGTGCAATTTCTCTTTGAGCATGGACTTTGAGCATAGTTAGACTTTATAGACCTTTGCTTTCTGTTCGCCATGTAGAGATAAGATAAAATATATGTAACTATAAAAAATTGAAAGAGACAAATGTAAAGGAAAATCATTAAAATTAAGTAATTATAAAAGAAGATGTGAAAAAGCAGAATTTTGCAGAGGAATAAAAATAAGAGAGATATAGGAAAGCAGTATATAATAGTAAGAAAGGAAAATGCAAGATGTGAACAGTCTAATTCATATAATAAGTGCTTGACCTCCGTTGATATTTGTGTGTGTGTGTGTGTGTGTGCCTGCTCCTCATTTCTGTAGGAGTGGGAGTTCTGGCTCCCTAGGTGGTTTCTCTTGACACCCCTGTGGGGGGGGGGCTTATTGCCAGCAGGTGGGGATGAAAGTCTCAGCTCTACTTGTTCTCCTCTGACACCGCACCATTGGAGGTGTTGGGTACCTTGTTAAAGCCTCATGAGGGTGGAAGTCCAGGCTCCCTACTTGGCTTTGCAGATGAGGTTGGTGGTGGGGCCACGTTTTTCTTTCTTTGATGTTTGGCTAGAGTAAGTGGTTACTGTCTAAAAATTTTCTGTCTTGATAGTCTACCTCTTTCCTGGTCCTTTGTGTTTCTGGGTTGCTGGCTTCTTTAGCTCTAAGACTGGGCTATATGAGGCAAAGAGAAAACTTAAGGAACACGTCGTCATGTCATTCCTTGGATCCTGAGGTTCCTGGATAGTTTTCCACCTTCTTTCTACATTTTTGAGTCTTTTTATGTTTGTTTTATATGTAATGTCCGAACTTTTTAGTTGTAATTAGTTGGAGAAATAGGGAAAAGTATATGTACTCTCTCTTCCTGGAAGTCATTATTCACGTACAGTTTTTATAAGGACATAAGTAGCTCACTGTCAGAAATAAGCAAGCACACAAGGAAACAAGGCATTAAGAGCAAGAATTGGCAGAAACAATAGATAACAGAAACAGACCCGTAGAGACTTCATGTATTGGAATTATCTGATTCCCACCCCCAACCTCACCAGCAAAAGCCAAGTAGGGAGCCTGGACTTCCACCCTCATGAGGCTGTAATAAGGCACCCCAATACCTCCAATGGGATGGTGTCAGAGGAGGCCAAGCAGAGAGTTGAGACTTTCATCCCCCCTGAAAATGTTATGAGTGTGGTTACTATGTTTTAAATAAAAGATTTCTGATTCAGGCTGAATTGGAGTCACAGGGAACAGATTTACCCTCTTGCCTGAAACAATAAAAAAACGGACAAAATAAATGAAATAACAGTTTTCATGACACTGCACATTAAACGATGAAGAGCAGTTATCCTTGAGAGATGGTGTCATGGGTTGAATTGTGTCCCCCCAAAATATCTGTCAGCTTGGCTAGGTCATGATTCTCAGTATTATATTATGATTGTCTAGCCTTTTGTAATCGGATGTGATTTCCCTATGTGTTGTACATTCTATCACCATGATTTAATAAGATGGATTAGTGGCAGTTATATTGATGAGGTCTACAAGATTAGAAAATGTCTTAAGCCAATCTTTTTTGAGATATAAAAGAGAGAAGTGAGCAGAGAGGCATGGGAACCTCACACCACCAAGAAAGCAGTACCGGGAGCAGAGTGTGTCCTTTGGACCTGAGGTTCCTGTGCAGAGACGCTCCCTGACCAAGGGAAGATTGATGACACAGACCTTCCTCCAGAGCTGACAGAGAAAGCGTTCCCCCGGAGCTGATGCCCTGAATTTGGACTTGTGGCCTACTGACTGTGAGAGAATAAACTTCTCTTTGTTAAAGCCATCCGCTTGTGGTATTTCTGTTATAGCAGCACTAGATGACTAAGACAGATGAGAAGACAAATGAGGCGAACTCTATAATTATCTTGGCTTACTGCCTGGAACTGAGTACCTTCCAGCTGAAGTTTACTGGCGGAGTGGGGTGCCTCCAGGCACTTACTGGTAGAGCTAAAGAGCTTTGGAATACTTGTCTGAGCAGGGCAGATACCGGGCCAGCCCGAGGGGCTGAGAGGCCAAGGAACCAGGAAGCAGAAGCTGAAGAGACAAGAAACAGAGCAAGCAGAGCCACCTCAGTCCCAAAGGGTAGGACCACAACCTCTGGGGTTTTCAAAGGTTGGAGCCATGGCCTCTGGGGTTTCAAAGAGTGGGGCCACAGCCTTGTAGGTTTCAAAGACTCAAATCTTCACCAACTTAGTTCCGAAGTGTTGGGCTGCCTTTCATGCATCCAAGTGGGATGGGGCCAGATCTGCTGCCCAAAGCTGAGGGGGTGAGGCTGTCATGCCCAACGGGCATAAGAACAGGGCCTGCTGGGGGCCAAGGGGTTGGAGTTGCCACTCAGACAGACTAGGAAAATAGGACCGCCCAAATGCGAGGGAGCAGAGTTGCTGTTCCGGTCAACCTAGAAGATGGAGCTGAAGCCCAGGGCCAGGGGGCCTCCACCCAGAATCCAGAGAGTGTAGCCAACACCTAGAGTCTGGAGGGCAGGGCCATTGCCTAAATGGTCTCAGAGAACAGAATTATTTTCAAGTCTTGAGAGCTAATGTAATGTGTTCTGCTAACTTCGTTGGTGTCTGTTATCCCTTCTTACTCTCCAGTTTCTCCTATTTGTAATGGAAATGTCCGCCTTGTGCCTGTACCACCACTGTATTTTGGAAGCACATAATTTGTATTCTGGATTTCAGAGATAAAAAGCAGTTTTGCCACAGGATGGAATTTCGACTTGGAGTTGACTTAATAAGACTTTTAGAATGATATAATGGGGTGAATGTGCTTTACATGTGGCAAGGATTTTAATTTTGGGGGGAATGTTATGGATTGAATTTGTGTCCCCCCCAAAATATGTGCTAGCTTGGCTAGGCCATGATTCCTAGTATTGTGTGGTTGTCCACCATTTTGTGATCTGATTATCCTATGTGTTGTAAATCTTAACCTCAATGATGATAATGAGGCAGGATTAGAGGCAGTTATGTTAATGAGACAGGACTCAACCTACAAGATTAGGTTGTATCTTGAGTCAGTCTCTTGAGATATAAAAGAGAAGCGAGCAGAGAGGAGAAGGACCTCAGTACCACCAAGCGAGAGGAGGCAGGAGCAGAGCACATCCTTTGGACCCTGGGTCCCTGCGCTAAGAAGCTCCTAGACCAGGGGAAGATTCATGACAAGGACCTTCCCCCAGAGCTGACGGAGAGATAAAGCCTTCCCCTGGAGCTATCACCCTGAATTCAGACTTCTAGCCTCCTAAACTGTGAGAGAATGAATTTCTTTTTGTTAAAGCCATCCGCTTGTGTTATTTCTGTTATAATAGCAGTAGATAACTAAGACACTAGATTAGTGATTCTCAGGGGCAATTTTGTACCCCAGAGGACTTTTGTCAATGTCTGGAGACATTTTTGATTCTTATGACTGGGTAACTGTTACTTGGCATCTATTGGGTAAAGGCCAAAGATGCTACTAAACATCCTACAATACACCCAGTGGTCTCCTATATTATTTGGTCTAAAATGTCAATAGTGCTGAGGTTAAGAAACCCTGAACTAGATATAGAAGAGAATTCAAATCAATAATGGCTATTTATGTAAAATCTGTAGGTAACATCGTATTTAATGATGGAAGACAGAATGCTTCCCCACTAAGATTGCCTCTTCTATTTAACATTATACTGGATGTTTTAGCCGGGGGAATCAGGCAAGAAAAATAAAAGGCATCAGATTTGAAAGGAAGATGTAAAAATATCTTTATTCACAGATGGTATGATCGTCTGTTTAGAGAATCCTGTGGTATTTACAAATAATCTACAAAACTAATAAGTGAGTTTAGCAAGGTTGCTGTATACAAGAGTAAATTAAAAAAATGTATCTGTATATACTAACAACTAATATTTGGAAATTGAAATTATATAAACAGTACCATTAGCATCAGAAAATATGAAATGCTTAGTGTTTTAGGCTGGATTCTCTAGAGAAGCAAAACCAGTTAAGCGTATAAGTATATATATAAAGAGATTTATATCAAGGAAATGGTTCACATGGTTGTAGTGGCTGGATCGTCCCAAGTCCTTGGGTCAGGTTGAGGCTTCTCCTGATTCACGTAGCCACAGGGGCTGACAAACTCAAGGTCGGCAGGTCAGACAGCAGGGCTTTTGCTCACCGGCTGTGAAGACCGATGAATCCCAAGATCAGCAGGCAAGATGGGGAGTCATTTGCTAGCTCAGGTCCCAAGAACTGGAAGTCAGACTAACAGGAGCCAACTGCAGAATTCAGAGCAAGCAAAAGCCAGTGAGCCTTGTCAGAAAGTTCACGTATGTTGTATGCAGGCCACACCCCCAAGAAAACTCCCTTTCAACTGATTGGCTACTCACAGCAGATCCCATCATGGAGGTGATCACATTATATCAAATCTCATCATGGAAGTGATCACATTATATCAAATCTCATCATGGAAGTGATCACATCATCATACGACTGCCAAACTACATCATAACTGCTAAACCACTGAGAATCGTGGCCCTGCCAAGTTGACACACAACCTTAACGATCACACTTAGGTATAAATCTAACAAAAAATGTGTAAGATCTGTATGCAGAGAAGTATAAAATGTTTTTGAGAGAAATTAAAGATGATGTAAATAAATGAGGAGTTCATGACACAGAGGATTTATTATTTTAAGATGTCAGTTCTTAAATTTACGTATAGATTCATTGCCATTCTGATTGCTAAATCAGGAGCTTTTTTAAAAAATAATTTACAAGTTAATTCTAAAACTTATATGAAAAATGCAGAGGACCTAGAACACTCAAAATAATTTTGAAAAAGAAAAAAAATTGGAAAACTTACATTACCTGATTTTATAAAGCTACTGTAATTAAGACGTATGATAATGACATAAAGGTAGACAAACAGGTCAGTGGAACAGAATAGAGTCCAGAAATAAACCCACACATACATGGTCAATTGATTTTCAACAACAGTGGAAATGCATTTCATTGGTAAATAGTGTTTTTATGAAATAGTACTGGAACAATTGAGTTGCCATTTTCCAAAAAAAAAAAAAAGAAAAAAAGTTGATTCTTGTACCTTATAAAAATTAGGTCAGAATGGATTATAGACCTAAAATGTAAAACTGTAATTATAAAACTTCTAGAAGAAAACATAGAAAAAAATATTTGTGACTTTAAGTTACACAATGATTTTTTTAGATATGACACCAAAAGCATGCTTGGTAAAAGGAAAAAAAAAAAGGATAAGTTGGACTTCATCACACTTCAGAAAACCACAGATTGGGAGGAAATATATGCAAATCACATGTTTGATAAAGACTTGTATTGAGAATATATAGAAAGGTATTGAAGCTCAATATTGAGAATACAAGCATCCCAATAAAGAAAATTGCAAAATATTTGAGCAGAGCCTTCATGTTTCCATGTGGATGGTAAACAAGCACATGAAAAGATGCTCAATATCATTAGTCATTATGGAAGTGCAAATTTAAACTACTGTGAGATACTCTTACACACCTATTAAGGATGGTTAAAATTAAAAGTGATGATACCAAGTGTTAGTGAAGATATATAGGACCTAAAACTCTCATGTCACTGCTTGTAGGAATGTAAACTTGTTCAATTACTTTGGAAAACAATTTGGGAGTTTATTAAAAAGTTAAGCATATACCTTTCGTAGTGCCAGCCACTCTTAAGCATTTACAGAAATAAATTCTTCTTTCTATACAGAGACTTGTATATGAATTTTTATAGCATCTTTATTTGTTTGCCCCAAACTGGAAACAACCAAAAGTCCGTTAACAGATGAATAGATAAACACATTGTGCAATATCCAAACAATGGAATAAAAACAAAACAAACGAACAAAAAACCAAACCCACTGCTGACCCCATAGGTTTCCAAGGCTGTAACTCTTTATGGAAGCAAACTGCCACATTTTTCTCCCGGGGAGCCCCTGGTTGTTTCGAACCGCTGACCTTTCGGTTAGCAGTTGAACGCTTTAGCTACTGCCTCATCAGGACTCCTGGGCAATAAAAAGGAAAGAACTTCTGACATTTAGCAAACATGGGTGAGTCTCAAAATGATTATGATATGTGGAAGAAGCCAGACAAAAAAGATCATGTAGTGTATAATTTCATTTATATAAAATTCTAGAAAATGCAAACTAAGAGTAACAGAAAGTGATCTCTGGTTGCCCGGTACTTTGGTGGGGGTTGAGGGGTATGAAGTTTGGTCACGAGAGAAGGATGACAAAGGGGCACAGGGAAACTTTGGAGGTGATGGATATGTTTATTAACTTGATTGTGGTGGTAGTTTTATGGTATATACATATGTCAAAACTTACAATAATGTACTTTTAGAATTTATGCTGTTCATTGTATGACAGTTTTACCTCAGTAAAGCTGTTCAGAAGTTCATGTTTATAGCATCATGGAGTTTTTCATGCTCCAGCAATAAGTTAAAATACAATTAGCTTTTGCTATCACAATTTTGGAATGATTTAAAAATGCCAACTCATTTCTTTTGCCATTGTTACTGTACTGTATATCAGTGTATTGAATTTTAAATTCTCTTAGTGAGACAGAGAAGCAAACTATGAATAAATTTTACTGACTTGCAAACAAATTATCTTTCCCTTACTGGGATGAATAATAGAAGGACATCTTTTGGGTCCTTCTTCCTTTGCTGGATGGTCTTTTTTGGATATTCAGTTTACTTTTTGAGTAGAAAATGACCATCCAGGCTCCCCGTTTCAACGTTATATATGTAACCTCATAGAAAGACTGACTGACCAACTCCAAATTTCTGACTGAGAAATTCAGAAATTTACATGTTCATCCCTGAAACAATCATTTATGACCTGGGGAACAGTCATATAGCTACTTGTGGGAGTGTAGAGGTTCCCTGTAGAGAGAGAAGTCTTCTATGGTATGATTTTAGACTATATACTGTATGCAGAAGGATACAGATGATTTTCTAACTCAGATTACAAAATTGATACAGTGTAGTGAACTGGTTTTAAGGGCATGGGCTTCAGATTCAGGTGGATTTAAATTAAATTCTGGCTTACCATTTACTAGCTTTGCGCAAGCCTCAGTTTCTTCATTTGTCTAATGGGTAATTAATACTTCATTTTTTTGGCAGTTATTATGAAGATTAAATTAATATGATCCAAGAGAAATAAGAAGCTATTAACCTCAGTATTTCTATATTGTACTAATGAATCGTTCCAATCAGTAAGAATAACGGAACATTTGATGGCACACAGAGCTCTACTACTGACAGCTTTTTAAGAGACACGTATATAAGATGATAAAATGGATAACTAGTTAAAGATGAACAAAAAAAAGTGGTATACATTTTAAAATTACAGACATTGTACCAAAGGAAATAATATTTAATAGTCAAGTTATTAGCATTGCACAATGATAATCATACTGTGTGGCTGATTTCCTAAAATGCTGCCTGAAAGCTAATATGAAAGTAGGTTCTGGGATTTGGACCTGCCATAGATGCCTTATTTCCTTGAACTACATCTTCACTTTTTTAAATCTAGACAAAATAAGTCATTGATAATGAAGTTTTGAAATAGAGTTGTCCTTAACATGGGTATAGAGTATACGCTGAGCAGCACTGGGAAGTGGAGCTACTAGCAAGAAAACAGAAAAAAGGTTTACTTTATTTTTCCTCCTATCTCTACATTCCTTAATTAATCCAAGAAGTATTTATTGAGTACTTTTTTTTTTCATTTTTGTCATAAATTTAAAGGGAGATAATATGTGTAGTATAATTTTTTTTCATCTTTGAGGTATCTAATATTTGATTTTTCTGTATTTTTGCTTTTTTGTTTTCTTTGAATTAAGCTCTTCAGAGTCTGGGATTTTGTCTTTTACTTCTATTGTTTATTCCTGCAGTAATAACCAGAATTCTTTATATTTGAGAAATAATATCTGCATAGTCTGATAACAGTTCATGTTTACAGATTGCTTTATTAAATGCTTTTCTCATACGTTTTTGCATTTAATATATCTAAACCACCCTGTTAAATAGGCAAGATAGCTTTCATTATTCCATATATAGATGAGGAAAACTAAGTATAGAAAGATATGGGACTTGTCTGAAGTCATATTGATGGTATATAATAATACTGAAAACTCAGGCTTTAATGCTGGTATTTGTGCTTTTTCTATTCTGCTATGGTCTGTCTAAATGTTATTGATTGATGACCTTTTAGAATACATTTTATATGGATGATATCAAGAAACAGTCCCTAAATATGGCAACAGTTGCAGTACAGAACATGATTGTTTCATTTATGGCCTTTTAATTAAGGTTAAATCTGGAGGTCTGGAATGGAATGGCAGTGTTTAAAAAAATTAGCACCACTACAACAGCTTCAGGCAGTAGGCATGGGACATTAACTCACTGCATCTCTATGTTAAATCATTTTATGTCACATTGGTCTGGAAGGTAAGCATTACTTTTACTTACAGGAATTGTACCATTTCATAGTAACTTAGCAGACTTTAATAAATATCACAAGTTTAAACTAACAATTAATTGTACTGCATATCAGTAACAGTTATTTACTGTTTGAAAAATTGTATCTAGATATATCCTATAATGTATAGATTCTGGAATTTTTTGCACTTGGCATAAGTTACATTATAATTGGTTCAGTCAAGTGAGCAGTGCAATGAAGAAATTTAAGCAGTATAAATGGGTTTGATGTTTAGGGGAAAAATAGCTTATTTCAAATTACATCACTAAGACATGCTCTTTACACCTCTAATAATGATTAGCAAAGTAGAGGACAGAAAAGTCTTGACCCAGCTTATAAATGTCATTTGAAGAATGACAGTTGACTTTGTTATTTTCGTTTTTGCTGAAAAGGCTACAGGAGGCAGGCAAGGATTATTTTTCCTGAAACTCGATCTTGTATTTGTGAGGAACTATTTACTTAAGGAAAAATAGAAAAAAGAAAAAAGTGAAAAGGAAAAAAAAAGGTATTTACTCTAAAATGTGTTGCTTAGTATAAATAATACTAATTTGGAATCATGGGCCGTAATTATTCTTTTACCTCTGCAGTTTTCTTTGTTAGACAAATAATAATAGTTTAATGGAAGGTATTTTAAAGATTTAACTCTATTCCATAAAACCAAACACTCGTAACAGGATCTGGTATATTGTATTAGTTAATATTAAGTTGACTTTCTGTTCCTGAAAGTGAAGCAGCAACTTGGTACAAGTCAAGAGACAGATAGCATGATAGAGTGGAAAGTAAACTGGTATGGAATCTGGAGGGTAAAGTTCTGATATCAGTTTTCATAGCATCCCTGCCATTGGACTCTTTGGCCCCAGGTTTACTAGTCTGGGAATTCTGAGATCTTTTCAGTACTTACTATTTTGTGTTTTTTCACTGAGAAAGATTTTCTGACCACTGCAGTTTACTTACTGGTTGCATGGTCTTGGTCAAATTATTTGAGAATGTATCCCAGCAAAATAAAAAGGAATCTGAGAAAGGGAAAAATAACAGATCCTAGAAATAGTGCAACGAACTGAAGAATGCAGCAAAAAGAAATTTCAATAAAATAGCTGTTCAGCAGATCTTGAAAGGAATTGGTCCAAGTTTGACTAGGAAGTCAGAATTTCTAAGGAGTGTCAGTTCCATTTGAAAATATGCAGTTAGAGAAGCGGCAAAGCTCAGTACTGTGATAAAACCATGTTTCTTCTGACAACAAGGGAAAAACAGAACCTCTGTGAAGAACAAAAAGCTGTACAAAAAGGATAGTCCAAATAGAAACAAAATGTGATGTAATTTGGAACAATTGTTAGAGTATTGACCTTAGATTTGAAACATTTTCTGTAGAGCAGCACAGCTTTACTTCTTAGGATTACATGGACTTCTACTTACATGAGTCTTATCACCAGTTATTGATTCAGAACTTTATACATTTGATACTTTAAACATTTATTGCCTTTCAGTTTTAGCGCCAATCAATAGACAAGTGCAAGAGACTTAATTATAGTTACAGAGCACACTGTAAATACAGACCGTAACAATATAAAAATAATTATACATCTGATAAAAGTTGAGAAATGGAAGAGGGAAAGAGGAGAGGTGAAACAAAGTTTTGGTATAATAATATCCCTGTACATACAAAGGAGTCAGTAAATAATGTATGAAGTTGATAGATTTAGAAATAGGTGATGAAATATGTTATTTAAAGGTATAAAAAAACAACCAAAAGAATGGTAAATAAATAACCCAAATTGGAAGGGATAGGGGTCAGTGTAGTTGGGAAATAGCATAAGGGCAATAAATTTCTTCTTCAAGTTTATAAACCAAGAAATAAATGTATAAGTATATTATGTAGGTTCATGATCATAACTCAGATGAATAACTAAAATCAATAGTTAAAATAAGCTTTGGGTTGCCATTTGAACCAGGGGCCAGAAATATTTACAAGCCGTCGCCAGGTTACCAACATCACACAGACAACTCCTACTTGCCATTCAATGTTATGTAAATTTGCCCTCACTTTGAAAAGATTGAACCAACCAACCCCCAATGGCAACAAATTCTTAATCACAGTCACCTTCACTTGCTGCACGTGCAGCTTTTAAATCATCTTTAAATCATGAAAAGTCTTCAAGCCTTTTTTTTGCACTAAAACCAAAAAATCAAACCTGTTGCCATTGAGTCGATTTCAACTCATAGCAACCCTCTAGGACAGTGTAGAACTGCCCCATACGGTTTCCAAGGAGCGGCAGGTGGTTTCAAACTGCGGACTTTTAGTTAGTAGCGGTAGCTTTTAACTACTGCGCCACCAGGGCTCCCTCTTGCACTAAAGTAGACTAAATAAGAACCGTATGCACCTGTTCCGACTTACCTACAAATTTGACTTAAAGACACAGGTAGGAATGGATCTTGATTGTAACCCAGGGACTGCTTGTACTTTTATTTTATTCGCTTTCTCTCTCTCTATTATTATCTTCTAACCAGTGTGAGTACGATTGTGGGAATTCTCTTATTCAAGCCACTGCTATTAGGCTATATATATACCTTTTGCTGCAAGTTGATTCCAACTCATTGCAACCCCATGTGTAGAGTAGCCAAAATTTTTACAACACAAAAAATTCACTGATTCCTACTCAAACATCTCTCTCAGCTTAACACTATCAGTGTCTTTGTCAGCCTGTAGATGATGTCGCATGTTGCAGATATATGACAATTCAATACAAACCATTACAAAATGAAATTGTAGGTTTTGTAAAAGATGCAGCATTTCATGAAGCCCCTGAATGTTGATATTGTTGAACAAATTGAATAACAAATTGTTGACCTGGCAGTCAACAACTGAGAAACTTTTTAGAAATTTGCTTCATTTTCTAGTTAAATCCTTTCTTCACTATTTACTCTGAAATTTTAGTCCTTGTTTTAAGTTGACCAAAATCTACTTTGTGGACGTTTTGGTTTTAGTTATTGTTAGATAATGTGGACCTTCTATATTCCTTTTTTATAATTTTAATTAAATTAAGGGGAAAAAAAGTACTTAGAATATGGCTTAGGAGCCTGAAGAAAAGAAAAATCATTCCATCAGTCAGTGTCTTAATTATCTAATGCTGCTATAGCAGAAATACCACAAGTGGGGGGCTTTAACAAACAGAAATTTATTTGCTCACAGTTTAGGAGGCTGGAAGTCTGAATTCAGAGCTCTGACTCTAGGGGAAGGCCTTCTCTCTCTTTAGGCTCTGGGGCAAGGTCCTTGTCTCTTTTCAGCTTCTGCATGTGGTAGGGAATCCTATCTTTCCCTCCTCTCTGCTTGTTTGAGCTTTCTTGCTGGCTTAATCTGTTCTTTTATATCTCAAAAGAGACTGATTTAAGACACACCCTAGACTAATATTGCCTTATTAACATAACAAAGAAAACCCATTCCCAAATGAGATTATAACTACAGGAAATAGGGGAATACAATTCAATCCATAAGAGTAAATTAGATTTAGTCCACAGGGCTGAGTTTGGTTTTTGAATAGTTTCCACCAAGTGTCATTGAGTTGTAGTTTATACTGACAAGACAAAATGAAGTCCATTTTATTGGTGGTAATGCAGGGTTTTATTTAAACAACTCATTGGGTTGTAGTTTATACT